>NC_083688.1:14689696-14992727 GCF_033118175.1 Dama dama | reverse complement strand
TGGGGACTCTGGGAAATCACGGGACCTCCAAGAGGTATAAAGTGTCCAGAGACTTCCTGAATGAAAGAATTTGCGGTTGTCAGTATAACACCAGGAACCCCACGTTTAATACAGATAAGTGAAGAGGGGAGACAAAGGCAGTCCAGCCTTGGGGTGGAAGCAGGGATCAGCAAGGATCTTCCCCAGGGCAGGAAAGAATTGATAGAATGACAAAAACCCCACTCACAACCATGTTCATGGTCAGCAAGCGAAGCAGTGGGACTTTTTGCACCTTATCTAACACTGAAATAAGCCCATGAAGTCAGTATCATTATCTCAGTATTTGAGCAGGGAAACACTACTTCCCAGGGGACCCACAGCCAGTACTCAGTAAAGCTGGAAATCAGACTCAGGCCTGTCCAAGGTTAAAGCCCAGCTCTTCACTGGCCTCCCTGGAAATGTTTCTCAACTTTGAGAACAGCTTCAGTGACAGGCAGCAGCCACTAGGATTGTGATCCCCCTGGGATTCAAGGCGGGACCTTAACCCAGACTCCACACCATTGAATTATGCAATTGTGAGTTAAGTTTCACCTATAGACTCCACCTTATGTACCTGCCAGATCAGAGGTGGACTCGTGAAGGCACTATGTGACCCGGAGCGGGTCTCTCTCCCTTTCTAGACCCCTGTTTCCCAATTTCTATCAAGGAGGGGTTCAGATTCTAGCTAACTGATTGCCAAGGCAGTGGTTCTGATGGCCCAGGATCCTGCAAGTCTTATGTTGGTCCCAGGGCTTGGCCTACTCAGCACCTAACAAGGCCATCAGCTCTGAGTCTTTCTCTCTGGGGTGGCAGCAGGAATAGAAAACAACAGAGATAAGGTCTCCTGGCAGCACAGTCTCAGCTCAGGGAGTCTGGGGATGGGCCTTCCCTCCTGCCAGAGAGGTCATCCCAGGAGGCTGACTGCTCACACCTGGGCAGCGTTCCTGGCTTCATCCCCGCCTGTCTGAGTCTTGGCTCTATTCACTCTCCCCACATGCTCCACCAGAACGTAAGTTGCAAAGGACTCTGTCACAGGCTTAAATGCAGACGGAAAGGAGTGGGATGAGGTTGGGGGAGGGGCCATGTGCTGACCAAGGTGCTGAATCTTCATTCCCCCCAGGGAATGGTAATTTCTCCTTATTCTGGGACATCTGTAATTCTAGCCAGTGCCTCTGGGGAAAAAGGAGTGCTGGGAAGCAGAGGAGAAATGAGAAGGAAAGGGAATGAGAGAAGGAGGGAGGGAGAAGGAGAGAGAGAGAAAAGTAAAGACGCATTTAGGAGGTGTAGCCTCTAAAAAATAGCAAAAGATGGGTACTTTTATTTTGAAATATGCTCATTTTCCTTTGTTTTTCTTTTCTATCTGGTTTAAATTATGTGGATTTTTGTTTACCCTAGATAGAGTATAGAACAGTCTTCCATCTTCTTTCAAAATGTTGACAGTTCTATCATATTTCTGACTGTTACAAAATGCTCCCCATTCACCCTAGGAATTCACTGAAGTAGGGGAAGAGTGTCCACTTTGGACCCGAGGACCAGGGGGCTTCCTACTCTGATGTCGTGTCAAGGGAGGGCCTTTCAGGAGGCTAGAGCCAGAGGCACAAGGCCCAGGCCCTGGTGAGCTCCCCCAAACCGTGGGCTGCAATATGATCAAGCCTGAATGCTCAAGGCACCTAGGGGCTCCTTCAGCCCAATCCAGAGGCCCAGAGAGGGTTTGTTTCTAGTTCAAGGTCATATAGCACATGACAGAGCCAAGCTGGGGAACCCAGGTGAGGAAGAGGAACAAGCAGAGTCAGGAAGTCCTCTCTGGGTGGAGACAGCCCAGTTGAGCATGCTAGTCAGCAACATAGACTCCAGGATGGCTGCTAAGAGACCACTGGCCTCAACTCCATCATTTCACAGGTAAGAAGACTGAGACCAGGATGGGAAGTCGCCAGTCCATGAGACAGAGCAGGCCCAGACCCAGGTCTCCAGACTCACACGCAACTTTTAGTCTCCCCCCTGTGGATTCTGATGCCTCCTCCTACCCCCTGGGAACTTGGAGTCAGAGCCAGAGGAGAAGGGGAGTGGCCTGGGCCCCTGCAGCTCCAGGCACCAAGAGCTGGTTACCTTTCTCCATCCTCCTCCCGGAAGAGAACGGAGAATTGGCCTGGACCCCAGCGGCCCCTCCTCCAGGGCAGAGTCAGTCGGTACCTACCCACACCTGGTACCTCCCTTACTGGCAACAGAGTCCAGAGCTAGTAACAGCCACAGCAGGGACAAAGCCACCTGGGCAACTGCTGGAGACACTGGGAGTCGCAGGTAAGAGAGGGTACTGGGAGTGATGGCCCAAGGAGGTCCCCTGATTCCACGGGAATTTGGGATTTTTCTCCTAAAGAAGGGACTTTTGCCCCCTCCCTCCCTGTAGATGGAGCCCCGGGGCCTGCTTCCTGTGCTCACTGCAAACCCCAGGTGAAGTCCCTCGATGACTAAGCTGCCAGATATACAAATCAGGAATGGGGTCCCAGGTTCAGCAGCTCTTTTCCTGCCCCTGGGAGGAAGGAGAAGCAGATAAGGGCCCCAGGAAGTCCCAGGAAAAAGCAGAGACCAGCTGGACGTGTATGCATCTCACAGGTGTGGGCTGTGGGCTGAGATCTAGACAAACCTGCTAAATCTGGAGTGGACCCCCACTGAAGTCTGACTCACCAGTGACCCTGGACAACTCCCGGCATAGCCACCTTACTGATGTCCACTTTTCGTTTGTTCAGTGGAAAAGAAGGGTGGCCCTGGGCTATGGGGCAACCTCCCGTTCTAAGGTTCTAGCTTGAGGCAGCCTCATGGAATTTGTTCAACAGTCTCTACCTGCTTCACCTTCCCTCTTCTTTAGGGGTCTCCCTGTGTCATACTTCTGGAATGCCCTCCTCCACCCCTTTTATTCCTCCATCAAGACTTACCCTCCTGTGTTCCTTGGAGTAACTGACTTGTGGTTTTCGATGACTCCTTCCCTGACCCATGCACATGCATAAAGAAACCTCTTAAAGAACAGCTAGTGGTGGGATTCCAGACACCACACCAAGATAATAGTGGGAATAGGAAGGCAGAGGAGACCTCCACATAGGCAGCAGTACAGCAGCAGTTACTGTGTGGGCACAGATCTGACCAGAAATGACCATGGCTCTCATGTACTGAACCAATCCAAGTCCTACTCTTGACCCAGCCTTCAGCCCTCCCTCACCAGCACCCAACAGGCTAATGGTGACACAATATTGCCTTTCTGTTTTGAGGCTCTCCTGGTAGAGGAAACAAATGATGATGTGTATAATATTAGCATCAGAGCACACAGAATATTAGGATCAGGACTTCCCTTGTGATTCAGTGGCTAAGACTCTGTTCTCAAATGCAGGAGGCCTGGGTTCAAGCCCTGATCAGGGAACCAGATCCCACATGCCGCAATGAAGATCGAAGATTCCATGAGCCACAACTAAAACCCAGGGCAGCCAAATAAATAAACAAATATTTAAAAAATAATAATATTGGGGTCTCAAGTGAACAGTGTGGAGCAGATTTTGGTCCTTAACACTTCCGCTTTTGTAATGCCCATCTACCTCCTAGAATATCCTTGCCCTTCTTTTTCTTCCTGTTGAAATCTTACTCATCCTTCACGTCCCATTCAAGGTGAAGCTGTCCTGATCATTCAGGTCCAGTGGAACTCAATGTTCTGCACCCTTGAAGCACTTTGGGTCTCCCACTACCACTAGACCATGAGCATCGTGAAGCAGGGATCATGTTCCCTGGGGTCATGGGTGAAGATAGGGTCACAGAAAATGTTTGCTGGGGAATTCCCTGGTGCTCCAGGGGTTAAGACTTTGCCTTCCAATCCAGCGGGTGCAGGTTCAGTTCCTGGTCTGGGAGCTAAGATCCCATATGCCTCAAAGTCAAGAAATGAAACAACACAAAACAGAAGCAATATTGTGACAAATTCAATAAAGACTTTAAAAATGATCCACATCCAAAAACAGAATTTATGAAAAAAAGAAAGAAAGAAACTCTTTGCTGGCTGGAGCTGGTTAGTGTCCAAGCTGGAATCGTGGTTAATGTCCAAGTTGGAAGGGAGCATAGAGACCAGGGATGGTTCCACCCTAACCCTCCCTAAAGATGCCCAGGACAAGCATACTGACACACCCCCAGCCAGGCTCTGCCCAGAGAGAACCAGGAAGAGCCGGCAAAGACTAGGAACATTGCTTGATTGTCTTTTCTTTTTTTCCCCATTATAAAATAACTTCTGCTTTTTGCAAAAAGATTACAATAGACATAAGCCTATTAAAACAGAAAGTCCCCTCATTCTGCTCCCAGGAGTCAACACCTGTTTACAGTTTGTTGCAGGTTCTTCCAGGCATTCTTGTTTATACATAAAGATAGCTTTTTCCTTTATAAAAATATGTTCATTTTTAATTTCCTATGAGTTCTGTGCATGGATGCATCATGTCTGACTCTTTGCGACCCTGAGTTCTGCAAATTCCTGCAATTTGTTGGTCAAAAGTCTTCTTCACTTTATTCTATTTTTAAATTTTATTTGTTCATTTATCTCTGGCTGTGCTGGGTCTTCGTTGCTGTGCTTGGGCTATCTCTAGTTGTGGTGAGCAGAGTTACTCCCTAGTTGCCGTGCACCAGCTTCTCATTATGGTGAATTTTCTCGTTGTGGAGCATAGACTTAGTTGCCCTGTGGCATGTGGGATCTTCCCAGCCCAGGGATCAAACCCATGGCCCCTTCATTGGCAGATAGATTGTTCACCGCTGGACCATGAGGGAAGTTCCTTGCTCATTTTAAATGTCTTGCTTTCCTAAGTAAATGTTTTTTCTTATAACATGTTCATTGTAGAAAAATTGTGAAATAGTCAAGACACACAGAGTACATATTTCCTGTTAGCCATTTTTCAGAGATAACCACGGCTCATGTCTAGGTGATTAGGTTTACAGGTTTTTCCCCATGTGACTACATGTGTTTGTTTACAAAAATTGGAACACACTCTCCTGTTGTTCGCTAGTTTATTTTTTTTCTCCACTTAATAGATTGTGTGCATTTTTCCATATTGTTGAATAGTCTTCTACAGCATCAGTTTAATACAATAAGGTTGCTTGACCTTGAAGTCCCCCTAGTAGCCTTTTTCCTGACTCCCCTTCTGAGTAGGGAGCCTGCTGCAGCAGTGAGCCAGAGCCTGTTGCACCAGGGTTTAACCTTGGCCTGCCCCCTACTTTCAGGAAGGGAAGGCCTGGGAAGGCCTTGAACACCTGCCGCCTCCACCCCTCCTGGGAGAAGGTCCCAACACCCCACAGATGGGCTCAGGGCCCCCCTGTAACATCTCCACCGCCGCCCACCGCTGCAGTAAGTAGACAGCTGTCCCTTCCTCCGCTGCTGTCTTGGACCCTGGGCTCCTTGAGTCCTGGAGGGTGGGGGACTTGGGCAATCTCAACCTTGAGGTGGAGTAGGGAGGCTGGAATCAAGTGGAAGGGGAGGGGCGGACTGCCACTTGTCCTTGTACTTCAGCCAGCTCTTCAGCCAGCTTTTCCTCGTACTGCTGGGACTGGGGGAGTAACAGGGGCAGATGAGGGTTGGGGGGGAGGGTGGGGGAAGGAGCTGAGCCACTTCAAAGTTCTCTGGTTCCCAAAGCAAATAGCCAACTTCCCAGCCCAAGCGCATGCTCTGCCCCAGGAATTTACCAGCCGAATAGTAAGGAATTAAGTGTGATCCTGGACCAGACTCTTATCCTCTTTTTGGGCGGGAGGTGGGGCGGTGGTTGGGGGGCCTCAGTCTCCTCTCCAACGTACCACGTGGTTCCTAAGGCAAATTCCCCGCTCTGAAATTCTGTAACCCAATTCAAACCCATGTTTTCCCAAATGCTCTCTTTTCCCTCCAAGCCCCTAAAGACCTTGTGATTGGATAAATTTAATTCTGCACCAGACCTTGTTTGTGAGGGATCAGTAACATAATGCGTATTATTAGCTGTCAACTTATTTAATCCTCACAACAAGCCTAAGAGGAGTTACCCACTTTTATCCCCATTTCACAGATGAGAACACTAAGCCCAAATAGTTAAAATGATTTTCCACATTAAATGGTAAAGCTCAGATATGAACCCAGGGCTGTGGGACCCCCAAACCTACGTTCCTTATTATCATCCCATCCACATAGCACCGTGATATGTATGCGGAGATCATTCTTCCCTTGCTACAGTTGGGGAAACTGAGGCCAGAGAGAGGAGGTGAGTTCCTCAAGGCCGTACAGTGTGTTCATGGCAGAGCTAGGTGAAGCCAGACTTTCTGCCTCCCAGCCCACCCTCACCTCCTATGTTTCCCTGGCTAGCTTTCAAAGAGGGAAGCTGCTGAGCCAGAAACAGCCCTTGGACTGGAGTCAAATGCCCAGAACTAATTGGAGCAGTCAGGTAGAAAAGGTTATGTTTGTTCAGCCCAGCTTGGTTCTACCCTCCTCTGGCTCAGTTCCGGGAAGTGTTGACTTTGGGCAGGTCCCAAAGGAGAAAAGGTGACATTACCTGTGGGTGGGGGAGGGCTGGGCCAGAGGAGCCCCTTCCCCACTCTCCTCTTAGACAGCCCCACTGTGCTCTCCAGCCCCTCACTCTGCCATTCAGTCACTTACCTGACAAACCCTTATTGAGCGGCTACTATGTGCTGGCGCTGAGATGAGCAAGGACCGGTTTATCTCAGGTCTCCATCAAAGAGGTGATAGTGACCAGACAGTCACAGCACATGTGCAGAGGGCTGGGCTTGGACAAGAGGGGAGAAAATCAGAAGGGCCACTGGAGGAGGTACCATGGAAGTTGAGACCTCCAGCATGAGTGAGAGCTGGGGACAGTGTTCCAGGCAGAGGTAACAGCATGTGCTAGGGATAGGAGGCCGGAAATGAGATCATGTGGTTAAAGCATTGAATGTGAGCCAAAGAGGCAGCCTCTGCATCTCAGCTTCTTCATCTGGCAAATGGAGATAGCAGCTTGCTAGTGGGCTAAGACATGGTATGTAAAGCACCTTGTGTTATAGTACCACTCCCCTCCCTTTTAGTCTGCAAACATGTGCCTAGCACCAAGTGCCAAACACTGGGGGAAATGAACTACTGCCTGCTTATCCAAGGTCACTCAGTCTCTGCCTCCAAGCCTGTGATTGCTCTGTACCAGTCCTCCTTCAGACCTGGGCCCCAATATTATGTGGGCCCCAGCTACTGAGGGCCAGGGCACAGCCTGCCCTTGGGGAGCACTCCACTACCCCTGCCCTGATGCCTCTGTCCCTTTGTCCCCAGACGTGGGTGGCCTGCAGGCTGCAGTGATCATCATCCCAACCCTGCTCTCCTCATCCACTCTGCTAATCGTCAGCTTCATCATATGGAAAACTTGCCGCCGGTTGTCTCGAGTCCCCCACCCCCGCCTGCCATCCACATGAGGGGCCCAGGTAAGCCACTTAAGCACCTTCAGCACAGGGGTGTTCTAGATCAGTTTTATTCTTTGTCTCCCGTAAGAGAAGAAAGTCTCCTTATTGTCTTGAGGCATAAGGGATGATGTGCTGAGCTGGATAGAGCCTTGCAGAGGCCACAGCCACATGTGTGGGCTCACAGTCTCCTGTACGTTTGTCCAGGTTCTGTTGGGTGTAATCATCAACCCTGCAGGTCAAGGAAGCCCATTCTGCATCCCCTGTAACTGTGGCTCTGGGTGACTATGAGACCAAGGTTACCCTTGGCCACACACTGCCCCCCTACCTCCCAGGGATGCCCTGGGGAGGCCTGGTGGGGCCTCCACAGGGAACCTGACCAAGGAGCAGAAAGTCCTCCTCCCGGGACTGAATGAGAACGCTCCTGGTTTCACCCCAGTTGTGGCGTGGCTTATCACAGTATCCAAGGCTTGCAGTCCTTCAATCTTTCCACTTCTCATATCTCTAAACACTCACACTGCCAGTGCTTTCCCGAGGTCATGGTGTTTCAGCTTATTCTATGGTTCTTAGAGGGGAACATAGCCCTATGGCCCCTAGCAGGCAAGGCTTGGATGGCACGGAAATTGCCAGGAGACTCCTTGTCTACCACCTGAGACCTGGGATTCAGAGGAGCAACAAAGTGAGGAAACTGGGTCTCACGCAGCTTAATACAAAAGCCCAGAATTCTCACCACTGCCCTAAGATCTCGGGATGTCTATTCTGATTGTCTGCCAGCCACAGGTTCACAGCGTCTTACATTCATCCAGTGGTACCCAGGTGTGTAACATGTGCCAGGCATGCCAGGTGCTGGGTTTATAACAACAAATGAGACCCAGACTAGAATCTAGTGGCTGTTACAGAACAATGATAACAGTGTGAGAAGTGCTTGGATAGGGTACAGAGTCTAGCGGAGCGTAAAGAAGAGACCAACAACGAGCTAGAGCAGGAGGGAGGGTCAGGGAAAGTTTCCAAGAACTGGCATCTAAACTGAGACTTGAAGGCTGATGGGAAGTTGCTGGAAGGAAGGTGGGAAAGGATAGTAGAGGCAGAGAGAACAGAAAGTACAGTGAAAGGTGATGGCAAACTAGTTTTATGAATGCAGTTTTATTGAGACATAGTCAAGTCCATTCACTTACGTATTGTCTCTGACTGCTTTCGCTTTACACAGCAGAGTGGAATCGTTGTCACAGAGACTCTTTGGCTCACAAAGCTTAAAACATTTACTATCTCATCCTTGAAAGAGAAATATTGCTGATTCCTAGAAGTTAGAGAGCTTATACTGCCTCTTAGGAACATAGTGGCGGTAGGGTTGAGGGTGAGAACTCTACAATAAGCATCTCACAGCGCGTTCTTCTTCTCTTAGTCACTGTGGATTGATCCAGAGGTAGACACACCTGATTTAAACTGACCTAATCAGATTCTCTCTTCCCAGGAATTTCAATTGTGGAATGTGACACCCAGAAATGGAGCTGAGTTATATTCATGCCTGTGAACCTCTGCTGCTGAGGCCCCTGGAGCTACCCTGCTCCTTTCGAAGACCCATTCATCAATAATCCTTTTGATTCTGAAAGTCCTTGCAATCAATTCCCCAAACTTTTAATTTTCATTTCTTTCAGAATCAGTTTGTTACTTTTAAAGAAAAAAGTTTAGCTAAAATTAACAGTGAAGAGAGATGAAGCTGGTGGGGTATACAGTCAGCATGGTCCAATGTAGGTATAATATGACCCACATATGTAATTTTGTATTTTCTAGTAGCCACATTTTAAAAATTGAAAAGAAGTTAGTGAAATCAATATTAACAATGTGTTTCATTTCACCCAATATAGATAAATATTATTTATCATTTCAGTATCTAGTCAATATTTTTAAATTGCTAATGAGATGTTTTACATTCTTCTCTTTGAACCATGTCTTTGAAATATGGGGTGTATTTTACACATATAGCATATCTCAAATAAGACTGGCCACATTTTGAATGCTCCATAACCACAGGAGGCTGGTCGCCTGCATAATGGATAGCATAGATTAAGATATTCAAGGTGATGAAGGACCTGCTAAGAAGTCCTGGCCTCATTCTGAAAGCAGTGGGCATCCCCTGAAGAGATTCAAATCTAGAAGTAACATGATAAAATATATATGTAACTTTAACTTCCACTTATAGAATGGACAGGAAAGGAATTGAAGCTCAAGTTAGGGAAATCAGTTAGGAGGAGCTGAAGAGAGAATGAGAGGTAAAGATGTTGATGATAGACTTTGGTGGCAGCAGCTGAAATATTAAGATGCAGTTCACCTCAAGGGAGGCTAAGGAGGCATAAGTGATGCACCTCATCTTCACTGCTAACCCTGCACATGACATCTATTTCCCACCTGCACACTTTGTGTATCTCCTTCCCATCACTTCATCTCACATATCTTCCCCTATTCTCTCTGGCAACCAAAGAGGCAAATCTATGATATTTAAGGCATAGTCCCCAGTAGTTATGACTGCAAAGTGGTCCACAACAGGAGATGAATCAACAGATGTGTCTTTCCTCCCTCAACGAAATCTCCTCTGAATGCTCTTGCCCACACCTAACCATTGATCCTGAAATTTGAAAGACAGGAATATTGGCCCAATCTAAGATAAACTGGAAGCCCTGTCCTAGGAAGTTTCCAGAAACTCTAAGAAGAGCTTTCTGCTGCATGGGTGAAGGAGGAAAGTTATATTTAACCAGGGTTGTGGTTTTGCTTAGAGAGTATACATACAACAAATAAAAGAGGCAAGGAAGTAGTGGGTGAATGCAAGGGAATGATGATAAAAATAACCATGGAATTTAAGCTGGCATGGGAATCTTTAAGAGATATTCATAAAAATTCCAGTTCTCCAACCCCACCTCTTGCTTCTGGACTTTGGGAAGAAATGCATTTTTCTGCCCATTTGAGGCAGGTATGACCATGTGACGAGTTCTGGCCAATTAGATTACAGATTCTGCTGCTGCTGCTAAGTCGCTTCAGTCATGTCCAACTCTGTGAGACCCCATAGATGGCAGCCCACCAGGCTCTCCTGTCCCTGGGATTCTCCAGGCAAGAACACCGGAGTGGGTTTCCATTTCCTTCTCCAGATGGAGCATTTAATTGCCAACAAGACCCTCCAGAGTTCTTTTTCCTGTCACATAGTGACCAACATTATTTGAAATGGTGGCTTTTCCATCAGCCTGGGTTTCTGACTATGAAAAGCAGAGCCCTCTCTTGACCCACAATGTTCAAGTTGTGTGAGCAGGAAATAAATCTTTCTTCATTGTATTAAAGCTTAAAATGTAAGCCTTAAATATAAACCTGAAACATTGGGATTGTTTTGTTACTGCAGCACCACATAGCCGAGCCTGACTGATATAACCAGAAGAGAGGACATTAACAGGGAGGGAGAAAATGCAAAATACAAGATTAATATCAGTTCCTGACACTGAAGATTGATGGAGTCAGAATAGGAGAGAGGAGAATAACTGGAAAGACATGAGGTATTGTTTAGAGTGTTAAATTCATGGCAAGGTCTAGGACAAGATCTCTGAAGCAAGAAACTGAGAGAACAATGTCAGAAGGATCATCTCTGTGTATATTGAAATTGTCAAAGATTAAGACAGAAATAACGTCGAAGAGAGTTAAGAGGCAGAAGCCAAAATTCTTATTGTTTGTCTTCCCGCAAGGAAGGTATGAATGCCATGAAGGCAAAGACTTTTGTGCTCACATTTATGTCCCCAGTGCCTGGGACAATGCCTGCCACAGAGAAGACACTTAACATATACTTGCTGAATGAATGAGCAGAAGAAGGGGAGAATAGTACACCACACATTTTGACAAATAAATCTAATTCAGGCAAAAGAGCTCTTTCCAGTTCTTAATCCTTTGATTCTGTTTTTTTCCACAATACCTTTCCCCCAGACCACAGTGGCTGTTCTCTTTGTCCAAGAGTCTGCTTGTTGATCTATCTTCTTGTTGCCAGAAATCTCAAGGAGCTACTTTTTAAACTTTTCCCCAGAGGCTTGCATGCTGGCAACTCTAGCTAATACCATCCCCCATGTTACAAAACACCAGTGTTATTTTCTCCTCCACCTTCTCCCTCATTCCCACATCCAACTTCATTGCCAAATATCTTTTGTTTATTTGAGACCTATCTCAAATCCATCCACCCCTACAGCCAATGCTCCAATCCAGATTCTCATTATCTCTTCCCTGGCCTAGAACAAGTGTCCCCTCCTAATCAGCCTGCTTTCTCTTTGCTTCCAATCCCTGTCTATTATCTAGTTATCTACTCCTGCATTAAAATTACCTTAAATATTTGTTAAAACTTAAAGCCACAAATATTTATTATCTCGAAGTTTCTGTGGGTCAGGAATCTGGGCATGGCTTAGGGGGTGCCTCTGGCTCAGGGTCTCTCACATGACTGCCAGCAAGTGTTGACCAGGGCTACAGTCATGCCAATGCTCACCTGGAGGAGGATCCACCTTCAAGCCCACTCATGACTATTAGAAGCCCTCAAGTCTTTGTTATTGGACAGAGACATCCATTTCTGGACACCTAAACCTCTCCATAGGACAGGACAGCTTGTAACATGGAAAATGTCTTCCTCAAGAGCAAGTGAGCAAAAGAGGGTACCAAAAACAGAAGCTACAAGTTTTTTTTTTTATAATTTAATCTCAGAAGTGGTAACCCATCACTTCTAACATAGTCTATTCATTAGAACAGAATCAACAAGCCCAGTCCATACTCAAGGAGAGAGAATCATATCAGGGTGTGAATACTGAGGTTTGAGATCACTGGGGACATCTTGGAGACTGCATACCACAACCTCTTCACTGCCTCTAGTGAGCCACCTAAATTGCAAAGCTGATTTCTTCTCTCCCTTTCTCAGAAACTTCTGTTAACTTGCCAACACTACCGCACTGCCCTTCATAATATGCCTCAATCGCTATTTCATTCTCATCTTCTATCCTGTGCTCCAGTTCCTAAGAAAGTGCACTGAATTATTGCACCACTATCCCTTTCCACACCATTTTCCCTGGTTTGGAAAACTTCCCTCAGCCTTCTCAGGCTTTTCTACCTGGTCAACTCCTACTTTTCCATCAAGGTTTCTGCTTCCATCCACTGCTTCTGCCAGGTCCACCCTAACTCTAGCAGGCAGTTTCATCTATCACTAATCAGATCACGCTTGCAACCCTCTGTTTTCCACTAACACACAACTTACCACACCAAGTTATAATTATTTCCATTTGGATCTCTCACAGGATCTCAGATTCAACACATTCAGAAGTTCATTTCTGCTGACTTTTATATCAGTGAGATTTAGCAGGAGTGGATCTTGCAGCCTCGCCATCTTCAATGGAGATGTACAACAGTGAAAAGTGTTAGTTGCTCAGTCGTGTCCGACTCTTTGCCACCCCATGGTCTGTCCATGGAATTCTCCAGACAAGAATACTGGAGTGGGTTGCCATTCCTGTCTCCAAGGAATCGTCCCGACTTGGGGATCAAACCCGGGTCTCCTGCATTGTGGGTAGATTCTTTGCCATCTGAACTACCAGGGAAGCCCATCTTCAACAGAGGTGTATAGAACAAATTATAGAACCTCACCATCTTGACTGGTGTTATTTAAATGCCCAGAGAGCAGTCATTTGGTATAGGGTCTTACTCAATAAATACCTATGGTTCTCTAAAGACAATTATGGTCCCCATAGGATTCCACAGGAAGAGGGTTGGGTGAGTATGATTGAAAGTTTCTCCAGAGTGGGCAGAGCTGCTTCCCTACCTACCTCCACTAGTAATTAACACTCTCTATTCTAGACAAGTTACTTCATTTCAAAGTCTCCATATCCTATTTTACAAATGGAGGTCACCTAAGTGGTTCCTATGGTGACCACGGATCAGCTGCTGCTCTGAGTATTTTAAACATGCTAACTTATTTAATCCTCAGAATTAGGGTATGAGATAGGTGTATTATTTCATTTTACAGATGCACAGGAGTCCAGGATTTCAACACAGGCACTGAGGAATTGGAGTTCCTGTTATAATGTCCACGCCACAGGCTTGCGCGGGTTAAGTGAAAAAGATGAGGGTGAAGGGGTAGGGCAGAGCAGGGCACACAGCATCGTTTTGAAACGTAAAACACATTGGCCTGCAAGTCAGAAATTCATTCAAAGCCCGTGATTTTCTGCGTGAATTCATCAGGCATCTCCTCTAGGGAGAGAAATGGATGAGTGGGGAGGACACTGAGGACAAGCCTCCCAAGATCGATAAAGCTCTCACGTCCCGTTACTCATGGATACTCCTATTTTGCAAGGCCAAGTGGAAGTAGCTGGTGGGCAGAAGCCCACTTCCGGTGTTACTACAGGCCTTTCTAGCCGAGCAGGGGCCCGCTCGCACCCTCGCCTGCCTCCTGTGTCCCGGGAGGACCCCTTACCGGTAGGGGCCCTCCCTCGGCAAAGGTTCGATTTTCCATTCGTGGAGGCTGCGAGCTCTGTCTTTTCCTTCAACCAATGGACTCGGCTGTCTTCTCGCTGTTTGGTAAAGTCCTCCTCCACTCCGGCAGGGGGCGCCAGAGCGCGGGGGCGCGAAACCTGAGAGAGCTCTCTGACACGAAAGTGACGTCACGACGCCGGAAATCCGCGTCTGCGGGGACTTGGGATGGGACGGGTAGGTCCAGCGGCTGGGAGCCGAGCGAGCATGGGTAGTTTAGGCGGTGTTTAAAGGCATCGTTTCCGCTCCGGATAGACTCCCGAGACTCAGATGAGAAAAGTGAGCTTCTAGAGGCAGGGATTTGTTCATATTCCGGCGAGAACCTCTCCCAGGACCAGCGCGCTTCCCACGCGACTCCTCGGAGCGGAGGGACGTCCTCGGGGTGGTTTGCTCCACCTGAGAAGTCCCCTGAGGCAAGTGCCTCTGGAATACACCCATTGCTCAGATGGGGAAAACGAACCCAGAGACAGTGATTTGCAGGATCGGGTTGCTGGATTGAGCAGCTAAAATGCAGGACGCCCAGTTAAAGGTGAAGTTCAGATAAACAGCAGTGTTAGTACATGGGTCATACGTTTACTGAAAAAGTAGCCGTCGTTTTTCTGAATTCAGCTTTAACTGGGCGTCCTATATTTTACATGGTAATCCTACCCCAAGGTCACCCAGTCGAGTGGAAGAGCAGAAAGAGCTATTGAGATATCTTGTATCCCTCCCCACCTAAGATTCACTGGTATGTGGCCCCGCGCTCCTCCTGGGTAGTAATCCTGGAAGCCTGCAGGGCCCCTAGTCTTTTCCAGTTAGTGGTCTGCCCTTAGCGGGATCTAGACTGCTGTTCAGGAGCTGAGGAGAAGGGCCTGGATATTCCTGCCTCGAGGTTCAGGGATAAATCCCCGCCACCCCATCCTCCAAGATTAGTTTATTCAAAAGACAATAAGCACTAACTTGGTGTCCAACACAGACTCAGGCGCCAGATGACATTGGCAAGTAGGAAAAACATTCCCTCTCTTTGTGGAATTAACAGGTTTGCAGGAAGACAAGAAAAATTACAATGCACTGTGATCAACAGTTCTTTTATATGGGTGAATACAGAGCAGTGAAAGTGCAGAGATGCAATTCACACGTATAGAGTAAAAGAAAAGGGATATATCCAAGCTGAAACTTGAAAGATTTGTTCAACTTATATGTTGGACATTCGTGTGTAGGGTAGTGTTTTAGGTGCTAGAAAAATGGCAACAAAAATAAACGTATCTCTGCCCTATTTTAATAGCTTCAGTTCAGCCGCTCAGTCGCGTCCAACTCTTTGTGACCCCATGGACTGCAGCACGCCAGGCTTCTTGGTCCACCAACTCCCAGAGCTTGCTCAAACTCATGTCCATCGAGTAGGTGATGCCATCCAACCATCTCATCCTCTGTTATCCCCTTATCCTCCTGTCTTCAGTCCTTCCCAGCATCAGGGTCTTTTCCAATGAGTTGGTTCTTTGCATCAGGTGGCCAAAGTATTGGCACTTCAGCTTCAGCATCAGTCCTTCCAATGAATATTCGGGACTGATTTCCTTTAGGATGGACTGGTTGGATCTCCTTGCAGTCCAAGGGACTCTCAAGAGTCTCCTCCAACACCACAGTTCAAAAGCATCAATTTTTTGGCACTCAGCTTTCTTCACAGTCCAACTCTCACATCCATACATGACCACTGGAAAAACCATAGCCTTGACCAGATGGACCTTTGTTGGCAAAGTAATGTCTCTGCTTTTTAATATGTTATCTAGGTTGGTCATAACTTTCCTTCCAAGGAGTAAGCGTCTTTTAATTTCATGGCTGCAGTCACCATCTGCAGTGATTTTGGAGCCCAAAAAAATAGTCTGACACTGTTTCCACTGTCTCCCCATCTATTTGCCATGAAGTGATGGAACCAGATGCCATGATCTTAAGTTTTCTGAATGTTAAGCTTTAAGCCAACTTTTCCACTCTCCTCTTTCACTTTCATCCAGAGGCTTTTTAGTTCCTCTTCACTTTCTGCCATAAGGGTGGTGTCATCTGCATATCTGAGGTTATTGATATTTCTCCCAGCAATCTTGATTCCAGCTTGTGCTTCTTCCAGCCCAGCGTTTCTCATGATGTACTCTGCATATAAGTTAAATAAGCAGGGTGACAATATACAGCCTTGATGTACTCCTTTTCCTATTTGAAACCAGTCTGTTATTCCATGTCCAGTTCTAACTGTTGTTTCCTGACTGCATACAGGTTTCTCAAGAGGCAGGTCAAGTGGTCTGATATTCCCATCTCCTTCAGAATTTTCCACAGTTTATTGTGATCCACACAGTCAAAGGAATATGCTGTCTAGGTTGGTCATAACTTTTCCTCCAAGGAGCAAGCGTCTTTTAATTTCATGACTGCAGTTACCATCTGCAGTGATTTTGGAGCCCCCAAAAATAAAGTCTGTTACTGTTTCCATTGTTTCCCCCATCTATTTGCCATGAACTGATGGGACCAGATGCCATGATCTTAGTTTTCTGAATGTTGAGCTTTAAGCCAACTTTCTCACTCTCCTCTTTCACTTTCATCAAGAGGCTCTTTAGTTCTTTGCTTTCTGCTCTAAGTGTGGTGTCATCTGCATATCTGAGGTTATTGATTATTTCTCCCTGCAATCTTGATTTTCCAGCTTGTGCTTCATCCAGCATTTCTCGTGATGTACTTTGCATATAAGTTAAATAAGCAGGTTGACAATATACAGCCTTGACATCCTCCATTCCCGATTTGGAACCAGTCTGTTGTTCCATGTCCAGTTCTAACTGTTGCTTCCTGACCTGCATACAGATTTCTCAGGAGGCAGGTCAGGTGATCTGGTATTCCCATCTCTTGAAGAATTTTCCACAGTTTGTTGTGATCCACACAGTCAAAGGCTTTGGCATAGTCAATAAAGCAGAAGTAGATGTTTTTCTGGCACTCTCTTGCCTTTTTTGATGATCCAAAAGATGTTGGCAATTTGATCTCTGGCTCCTCTGCCTTTTTGAAATTTTAGAATTAAGAGCTTAATTCTAATTAAATGTATGTCAGATGATGAGCTATGTGGGGTGGGAGGAGGTGAGGCTATGGAAGGGATCATGGGACAGTAGGGTGGGAGTGGGAGTGTTACAGTTTTAACAATGGTCAGGAAGGCCTCACTGAGAAGGTGGCATCTGAGCAAAGATCTGAAGGTGTGAGGGAGAGATATCATAGAGCTATTTGGGGTTATAAGGAAATGCGCCTGGCATGTTAGAGGAAGACAGAGAAATAATGAACTGCTTCCAATAGGATAGCTTTCTCAGGGATTTTCAGCAGCAACTTTGACTATGTTTCTTGCCTTAAATGTTACCTTTAGAATCTACTTTCTGTAAAATGTGACACCCCCACACACACACATAATTAGATGGGAGGGGCACTTTGAATAGGGTGTACAGAAAGGTCTTCCTGATGAGCTCTTTAAGATGGGAATGAGTCAGCCCCGGAGAGCTGGAAGAAATGCATTTTAGGCAGAGGGAACAGCAAGGGCAAAGGCCTGGAAGCAGAAAAGAATTCCGATAAACGTGAGGAACTGAAAAGAGGCCAAACAGGCCAGTGCTTGGTGAGAAAAGAGCAGCAGGAGATGAAGTTGGAAAGTGGTAGGAAATCTCAGGCAATTTAACTTTTATTGGGGCATCACAGTGGGAAGCCACCAGAGAGTTTTCAGCAGCGGATTGACAAGATTGGATTCATATTTCAAAAAGATCCCTCTGACTGTTAGAAGCCTACATCGAATAATTTTGCAGGTTAAGTTTACACAGGCTTAGCTACTCATCAGCTAGGTGCCAGGAAGAGGGTTTAAAATGGAACAAAGGGTTGACTGGAAACTCCCATCCTGCTGCCTTCCCTATGGTCCCTTTGATGAGCTGGCTTGGGCAGGTGGGTTTCCTAAACTGGTGGGGGGCGGGGGTGACACCCAGAGAGTCACTATCTTCCTCCTGAGCAGGGGTGGACAGAGGTGACAACTTGTGTCTTTTGTACCCCCTGGCTGGACCTGCCTTAAACAGGCTGGGGGTGAAGAAGTGGATGCTCCCACCAGGTCTCCCTCTGCCCCTTTTGAATAAGCTTCCATTTATCCTCTCAAAGGTCTTACCATGCTTCTGCTCCAGAGGCATATAGGGCTCCCTACTGCCTGCAGAATTAAGTTCAGACTCCTTGCTTTGTTGTTCAGATTTGTAGGACTGAGCCCTTAACCTGTGGGATCTGATTCTATCTCTACTGTAAGTAGGTAGTGTCAGAATTGAGTGGAGTTGTAGGACACCCAGGTGTTGTCAGAGAATTGTTTGGTGGTGTAGGGGGAAAAAACGCACACATTGTACCAGGCCTACCCAGGAAGAAGCTCAAGTGAGAATATAAAAACAACTGCAACTCAGAGTATCTAGACCAGGCAAATCCACAGAGGTGGAAAATAGATAAGTGGGTACCAGGGGCTGGGGGAAAGGGAGAATGGGGAGTGAGTGCGAATACGCAGTTTCTTTTTGAGGTAATGGACATGTTCTAGAATTAGATAGTAGTGATGGTTGCACAAACTCTGTGAATATACTAAAAACCACTGAATTCTACACTTTGAAAGGGTGAGTTTTAGGGAATATAAATTATATCTTTTTTAATTGCAAAAGAAAAATCTCTAGGGTCACCCATTAACAGCTGGGGGAACTCTAAAATCTGAACGCCTTTGCTAAGCAGCTCACACACCCCACGTGCATAGCTTTATGACCCTAACAATGTGAAGTCCCGATGAGAACTGCCAAGCTGAGGAGACGCGGGCCTCAGGGCCTTTGACACCAGATGTGGCAGTAGTCTATGGCCAACCACGTGCTAACAGTCACTGCCTGAATAAGCAAAACCAGCCATGTATTTGTATTGCTCTGATTGCCTTGCTGACCTGCAAGGAGAGGATGGGTAGGGGATCTCCTTAGAACCTCCCAAGTACCCACCTCTTCGCTCTTCATCTTTGGTAGGAACTCCCAAAAGCTGTGTCAAATATTCGATTGCCCCCACTTTAGGCCAGGATTTAAGCTGGGTATTGGGGACACCCACAGACACCTCCTCAGCCATGAGCTGCAGCTCCAGTGCTACAGGGAGGCAACCCTGACCCCCACCGCAACCCCTGACCGCTCTGCCTTCCTCATGATGCCAGTGTGGAACTTGGGGAGACAAGAGAGGTGAATCAGAGAAGCTGGGCGCCAGTAGGGGAGGCCCACAGTGCAGCATGAGGTTATCAGTGTAGGATGGGGAGGTCTCAGCCCTGGCCTAACCCAGGCTGCTTTGTGAACTGAACTGCCGATTGCACTGGAGTATTAAAAAACCTAAATATTTTATTTGCTTCATATTTACAAAGGTGAGAAGGAGACCAAGGGAGACCCCCAAGAACACGCCCACACCTGGCTGACCAGGCCCCTTGCGCTGCAGAGGAGGCAGACACAGCTGGAAGGGACAGGATTTATGTTGCATACTTGAACTACAGCGAGTGTAAGACTGGTCCTATTTACAGGGCAGAAACACTACAGGTGGAGTGTGGGGGGTGGCAGAGCGAGCACCAGAGTCCTGGCCAGAGGGTGCCTCTGCTTGCCACTTTCCCCACCTCTCCCAGAGGCATCTCTGGGGCCCCGCTGGGGTTCTCCGGGGAGGAACGGGGCCCGCTCACATGATGCTCGCCGGGGTGAAGACGGGGCCCATGCACAAGGTGTCCGTGATCTCCCAGCCACAGGACAGAGGCTTGCACATGCCCTCGGCATCCTCGTCCTGTTCTGCAGGCAGCAGCTGCCCTTGTAGGGCTTCCCTGCAAGGGAGAGGGGGTCACTTGAGGCAGCTGGCATGGGGCCAATAGGCCAAGAACTACCCATGGCTCCTGCACTGGGGCCCCCTCTTCCCCCACTGCTGTCTTCTCCCCAGAGCCTAACCCACAAGGGAAAGGAACCCACATTCACTGATGTGCCCATTATTGTGCCAGGCACTTCACTTACAGTCTAACTGTATCCTCCCAAAACCCTGTAAGGATGACTTTATCGTTCCCATTTTACTCCAAGCAAACCAACTTAGAAGTTACCTTCCCAAGGTCACATCCCCAGAAGGAGGCAGAACTAGGACTCAACCCAACACTCACTTCAAAGCCCACATTCTTCATATCCCAGGCTTAGTACTTAAAAAATAAAAATCTGTCCTTCCCTCAAAAATCCTACAAACCATTTCTCCTACATCCTCACATTAATAAACAGCTCCTGTTCTGGCCACAAGTTGGGGATCTTGTTCCCACACCCACATTCCTGACCATCCCCAAAGGCACCCACTTCTCTCCATTCCCACTGACACCACCATCTCTAGCCAGGAAAGTACAGTCTTTCAGACAAGTCCGACCCAGGTTCATCTTTCCAAAAAGCAAATCCCTTCTGAGTTGCCAGCAGTTCCCCTCCACTCTCAGACCACACAGGATCTGGCCCCTGCCAGCCTCTCCCACCACGCACAAAGATGCAGCCGTCTTTGGGCTCGTATCCCATCCCAGGCACATCCTATGCACATCCAGTCTCTGCCTGCATCATCAACCCTTAGTTGAGTCCCACAGCGCAGTGTACTCCTTGATAACAATGAGCGTTCAATATCTGCTTCCCTGACAATCCTCCAGCTACAGCGGGGCAGGGGATGTACCTGAGTTACTCATTGGCTAGTGCCCCTGAGAGCAAGTAAACGCACACTTGGTGGGGAGGGGTGGACGCTGGATGGAGGACAGGGAAAGAGCACTGGGTTCAGTATCAAGAGGCCGGGGTTGGGGCAGCATGACAGCCTGTTGCTTACTTCTGCCAGGATCTGCTTCCCAGGACCCTCCCTCTTCCATCTACATCTTCCCTCCCCTCCTTTCATACTTCCAGCCTATTCCAGTCCCCCACCTCCCCCTTTGCCGATGTGTACAATTCAGCAGCAAATCAGTAGTCAGTCCAGTCAGGCCATTCCCTTCCAGGTGGGAGGTACTCTAGGCCAAGCGCCCTCTGTCTGAACCTCTGTTTCCTTATCTAAATGGGTTTTGAAAGATAAGTTTCTTAGAATCCCTTACTGGCTCCCCACTGCCTTCAAGATCAAGGCCAACCTAGGCCTCCAAGGTCCTTCTTGACCAAATCTTCCCTTCATGCCACTGCAGCTGGACAAAACCACTTAAAACTCTGGATGAACTGGACTCTGAAGCCCCTGCCCCTCTCAGCCCAGGCCACCCTCCTGTCAGCTTGCCTGGCCCTCCGGTGCCTGGCCAACTCCTCCCTCACCCATCAGGCAGTGCCTCCGCCCCAGCTCACTGGCCGACCCTCCCTCCTTTGTGACCTCTGTACTCTGCTGGTGTGTGTATCTGTGTGTGTGTGTGTGTGTGTGTGTGTGTGTGCAGGTCCAACCCCTGGCTTACCATGTTCTCAGATGCTCTTTTACCCTCCAGGAGCCAGCACAGAGCCAGATTCTAAAGAAGGACATGCCCATGAGGCCCCTTTGATATGGGGAATTTTTTGACGTGGCCATTTCAATACATCAGAATTTTATGTTCCTAGTAATGTGTGTACCTGACTCCGTGCAACTTCATCCACCTGTGTTTGCTGACGATGGAGCCAGGATAAATAAGGAAGCCTATTTTGATTATTGTTTTTTACATTTGGTGTTTTGTGGGGTTTTTTTTTTTTGGCCTTGTCAAAACACCCGTGATTTCAAAATGGCAGCATCAGCCTATCCCGTGCAGAGAGTAGGAGCGGCAGGTTTGCTGACTGGATGGACTACAGGTGACTCTGATTCCATGCCCAGTCAGGCCTGCCGTTTGGGACCATTGCTCCTGGGGTGGGGGGAGCTGAAGCCCCAGCATGTCCCTGGGGGCACAGGCTTCACTCATCCTCCAGGACCTGGCATAAAAGCCCCTCCCAATGGCTCCTGCTCTCTGCAGCCGTCTCCCCAGCCCCATAAGGGGGGGATCTCCACTGCTGAGCAGCTGTGTGACCTCAAGCAAGTAGCCTCTGTTTGTGTCAACACCAATTCCATAGTGTTTTGTGTTTGAGTAAAAGAAAATCATCATATGATGCCTAGTGTAGAGCCTGACAGAAAGGCCCAGGCCTTTCTTTCAGTCTTGTCTTACTGGGTCCCAATGCTGGTCTGGCGCGGACATGCTCAGTGAGTAGCCACCCGACTGGTCAGCTCTTTCTACACCTGCCTTTGTATTCCCTTCATCCACCCAGTAGCTAGAGTGATCTTTCTAAAATCCAAATCGGACCATGTCACCCCCAGGCTTCCAATCAGTCCTCGCTGGCTGCTTCTGGAAGCTCTTAGCTAGCCTTCATGGCCCTTCCCGTGTCCAGCCCTGCTCCCTCTCCAGCCCCGACCAACCTCATGTTTCTTGAAGGCATGTTCGCCCCCAGTTCCTTCTAAAATCCAAATCGGACCATGTCCCCCGCCATGGAAGGTCCTTCTTCCATGGGGGACCTTGGAACAGAACCCCCTTCCTGCCCTTCCAGCCACTTAACTCCCACCAGGCTTTGAGTTCATCCTTCTTTCCTCAGGAAGGTCGATCTGGGCCTCAGGGAGGTGAGGGTGGGGATCTAAGCTTCCAAAACCCGGGTCCTCCCCGGAGCACTGTATTCTCGGGCCCACCTGTCTGCTTCTGTGTCCCTCCAGGGCTCTGAGCTCCCCAAGGGAAACTCGGCCTCGTTAAAGGTCACAGCCTGGTGCCTAGCACAGGCCTCACTTGAAATCAGTAGCCAAGGATCACTTGTCCCATTGGATTACACAGGGGCAGGGCCCCAAACCTGGGGCTCCCCATGTGGCTTCTGTCCAGCCCGCCCCCTTCTCCAATCCCCACTCCATTTCCCAGCAGGGCCCCCTTACCAGGCCACCCGGGACATGGCATAGGTGATGCGGCAGGTCTGGGCACCCCTAAGGAGGGAACCCATGCCCACGGTGTAGGCGCCCATGTTCTCAAAGACCAGCCAGTCCCCTACGTGTAGTTGCGGCAGCCACAGGCCCTCAGCTACGCAGTCACAGCCATCGGCCGCCGGGCCCCACAGGCTGCTGCAGTACAGGGGCTGGTCCGTGGATGGTTTCTGCAGGAGAGAGGGACAGTCAGCTTTCCCAGGGAAACGTGCACAGTCTGAGCACTCCCTCCCTCCAAAGCCTGCACGGCTCCCAGAGCACACAGGATCAAGACCAGCTGGACCTCCTAGCCTGCATTTAAGGCCCTCCCACTTCTCTGCATTCATTGCCTCCTACACTCAGAAGTCACAGTGCCTGGTTTTAAATGCAGGCTCCAACACTTGCTAGCTGTGTGACCTTGGGCAAGATATGTAATCCATCAGTTTGCTTATTTGTAAAATGGGAACAATAGCAGTTACCTACCTGCCAGGGTCAGTGAAAGGATACATGAGTATAGGAAGAGCATGTAGACCAGACGTGTGTAAACCACACGGTGAGGGCCCAGTAAGTTAGCACCATCTTTGCTAATTGTTGGTGTTGCCGCAGCTTCTGGCTTCAGTCTTCACTGGAGTATCTGCCACTTTGCAGACCCTGGGTGTTTCCCCACCTCTGCAGCCCTTTCCCCTCCCTCAGATAGAGACTGTCCTCTGGGCCCAGCCCTGCGGCTCCTTCTGTGCAGGCCGTCATGATCCCCTGCTTCCAGGCCTGGCCCAGTAACTGGAGCCAGAAGGACACCAGTGAGTTAGGCCCTCCCTCAGGCTCCCGCAGCACTGAGTCTGGTGACAAGGACCGGCCTCCCACAGACGGTCACAGGGTGACCTGGCAGAGGTCACAGAGGACCTCACAGAGTCAACAGAATTACTCCCATTTCAGAGAAACTGAGGTTCTAAGAGGTTAAGTGACTTACCCAAAGACACAACTAACAATGACATGACATTTTTACTTTTTTCTTAAGTGACTTCCAAATCCAGAAAAATCTGTAGCACAGACCATCTGAGAACAACCAAAATATCAGGGCCATTTGTCACAGTGTAGGGATGCTGCAGGTTGTGACTAGAGTTGTGGAGCTGTGACTCCCCGGGTAAACCCTGCTTCTGTCCCCTCCCTCCCCTCACCCCTGGCTCCCCAAGCCATCCCCATGCTATTCCCTGAGGTCCTAAACCTACCAACTCCTAATTTTCCTTTAGATCTCAGTTTCCTCCTGGAAGCCTTTACTAAGGCTCTGCAAGCTTTGCCTTCATAGCATTTCCTATCATTTATAATTAGATATTTAAGAAGTGTATCTCCTCAGGCCCATCTTCCCATCAGACCATAAATTCGGTTGAGTCCAGAGATCACGAGAGTCTTGTTTACCCCCATCTCCTCCAAGCCTAGCAGTCTGGCATACAGTAGGTGCTTTTGTGAAGACAACTTAAGTGAATGAATGAATAAATAAATGAACAGGGAATACATGAGTGATGGGAAAGGAAAAAAAAGAAAAAGAAGGTACAAATAGAAGCTATCCAAGAGCCTGGGAGGAGTCAAGAAGAGAAGACCAACAGAAGGAGGAGGAAAGGTGTTTCGGTACCTCAGCCAGGAGCAGGAAGAGCCACAAATGCCATGAGCAGAAATAATACTCGTGTGTGACAAGAAGTTACTGCATAAGCCATTGGTTTCATTAATAAAGACACGCACATGTTACTAAACTCAAACGTGAGAACTATCCTATATTCATTCATTCATTCAACAGATACTTATTAAGCACCTACTATGTGCCAGGCTCTGATCTAAGAGCCTGGGATGCAACAGTGAACACACAAAAAAAAGTTCCTGTGCTCAGGAACCTCACATGCTAGAAAAAGGAGACAAATCAATACATCCTTGTTCATACAACTTAACACTCTTGTTCACAAGCTTCTTATTAATGAGTAAAATTCATCTCAGTTGCTCTGAATTATTTCCCTTAGTTCCAACTGTTAAAAAACAATAAGCTGACTTTTAAAGACGTGTGAGGGGAAAAGCTACATAAATGTATCCATGAGGATCCTTAAGAAATCCCTAAGAAAATAGGTTTCAAAGCTTCTTCCACAATAAAATGGAAAAAAAAAATAGGCACCCTTGAGTTATAATCAGATTTCTCTCACTTATTAGTGGTATAAATTTAAAATGGGTAGAAAGGAAAGATTTTAAAATTTCACAGGAAATAAGGCAATTACCATTTACAACCTTTTTTTCAAAAAAGGAAACAAAAAAGGAACCAGCAAAATAAATGTTCGAAAAGCATGCGCGGGCAGGCTTTTAACTCTCAGTTCTGTTTTTGAGTCGGAAAACTGAGCGGAAATGGACAAGCACCTGTAAAAATACAAGAAACCCAATCAGCTACTAGGGTCCCCCTCTGAGAGAGTAGCCAGAGGGTCCTACTTTAAAAGCACACCCACCACTACTTCACACTTCATCTGGGAGGCAGTTGCAATTCCCATTTTACAGATGAGAAAACTCAGAAGAAGTGAGCTGCTCCAGGTTCTGGAGGGAGTGAGTGGCACAGCTCCTGGGGGTCCCAGACAAGGGCCCTCCTAGCTGCACCCGGATGGCAGCTTTCCTCAAAAAGGCCCGATACAAGAGCAGATCCACAGAAGAAACACACGAAACATTTAAAATGGCACATGGCTCTGATGGAATCCCTAAATAATTCCCCAACATTTAAAGCATACATAAGTTAGCTCCTATACTGCATAAAGTGTACAAAAATATTTTAAAAGAAAAAAAAAAAAAAACAGGATGAACAAGGGCGGCACACAAAAAGGAAAAAGAAGAAACATAACAAAAGCCTATGATCAAAATCTCACTTGTGAACATACAGGCAAAAATCCAAAATGAAACCCTAGCTAATCAAATTCATACTCTTACTCAAAAAATCACTTTCAATGGTCAGATGATTTAAATGGAAGGCAGGGACAATGAACAAGGTGATCACTGGCTTCATCGTAACATGGAAAATATAGATCTACAATTCAAATTTAATTTTCCCAATATATGTCAACATGGCATTCAATAGCCTATAGCACCCCTTCTTGATTGAAACTACAGACAAAATTAAACTCCACAATAAAGAGAAACTATTTAAAATAAGGAGCCAACTCTAACTTAATGGAGATATACTAAAATGGCTTCATTTCAGAACTAGAAGCAACCTTAGTTATTAAAATTAAGCCCCCTCATTTTCCAGATGAAGAAACTATAGAAACAGGGCCCAGAGAGGTTAAGTAACTTGCCTAATGTTACTCAGCTACTAGATGGCAGAGCCAAGACCCAGACCCATGTCTTCTGACTCCAAATCTGAACCTTTTCTGTCATTTCTATTTTACATAGCATGAGAAATGCTGACAATAGCTATTATCTGGAAGAAAAAGAAACAAAAAGGTATACTATAGAAAAATAAAGAAATAAAATATTATACTGCAGACAAAGCTTGCCCACCTAGAAAATTCAGAGGGGAGAGGAGTAGTTACTAGAGATTAGTGAGTTTTTACATGTAAGCTGATGTCTCAGCTTAAACACATGGGGGACCATCTCCACTCACACAGTAATGAAAGCATTAAGTTACTAAACTCAGGGATGTATTTGGGCCACTATAATACTTAACCCATGAAAATAATAAAACCTTGAAAGGAGAGATAAAATACAAGGACTCTACCTTCTCCTAGCTGGAAAAACTTAGTAAAGCAAAAAAGAGAATTTCCTCCAATTTAAGAAACAAATAGCTACTACTAATTAAAAACCACAGATATAGGGATCCAATTTCATTTTTTGCATACAAACAACCAGATGACCTAGCATCATATATTAAGCAATTCCCAATGATGTGCTTTGCAAGCCTTGTCAAAATCAAGTTTCCAGATATAGGTGGGTTTTTTTGTGTGTGCTCTAAAATTTGCTGGTCTATGTTTTTATGCCACTCTCCAAACCAAACTGTTTCAATAAACTTCTACTATTTTAGTGGTTATTCCAGATATTTACTTTGTAATATGTATACCTAAGGTAGTCTAAAATCAGTCAACATCTTTACCTTCTGCTCAAGCAACTGAAGGGCTTCTCAGGTGGTGCTAGTGGTAAAGAACACGCCTGCCAAGGCAGGAGACTTAAGAGATGTGGGTTCGATCCCTGGGTTAGGAAGATCCTTTGGAAGATGGAATGGCAACCCACTCCAGTATTCCTGCCTGAAGAACCCCATGGACAGAGGAGCCTGGCGGGCTACAGTCCATAGCGTCGCACAGAGTCGGACATAACTAAAGCAACTCAGCACACACACACAAGAAATTCAAAACCTTAGAATACGAACTTGGTCACTCTACCTCCCAAATTAAATTCTATTGCTATCCAGTGTGGGTTGATAGATCGAAGCTGCTATTTCACTATCTTCTGCCTTCCATTGTTATGGGGGGAAAATAAGCTATAAGTCTAATTAATATTCTTCTACAGGTATTCTTTTATCTGTCTCATTTCTCTCACTAGTTTTATGATCTTCTGTCTTTGGTATTCAGTTTCACTAATACGTTGTTGAGGTATGGATTTATTTTTAGGCAACATACTTGGAATTTGTTGGATTTCCTGAATCTGAGAATAAATGTTCCTCTCATTAACCCTCTGCCAGCTATTCATTTTTAACTTTATTTATTTTGCCTCAGTTCCAAATCTACCCTTCTTCACCCTGCTTTGTATACTAGAGTGAGACATTTCTTCCTTACCAGCCAGCTTTATGTTGTTGATATTGCTAAGTCATGTCTGACTCTTTTGCAACCCCATGGACTGTAATTCACCAGGCCACTCTGTCCATGGAATTTCTCAGGCAAGAATACTGGAATGGGTTGCCATTTCCTTTTCCAGGGAATCTTCCTGACCCAGGAATCAAACCCACATCTCCTGAATCGGCAGGCAGGTTCTTCATCACTGAGCAACCAGGGAAGCCCAGATAGCTCTGTTAGGCTTTGTCAATATAAGTTGCTGGAAAAACACTGCAAGGGCAGATCAGGAAGAAGGGACTGTCTCCCTTTCAGCCTGCTGTTTTCCATGTAGCCACCTTTCGTTCAGGGTTTGAGGGTGTGGTTGCGTTCACCTCGGTGGCCCTCAGTTCAACTTTGGCCTGCACAGTCCCACAAGCTTCTCTCCACTCCACAGCAGACTACTTCTGCAATTCATCTGTGGTGGCAACCCTCTGAAAGTTTCCTTGCCACTGGAAGGCTGCATATCATAGCCTTTCCTCAAAGGTTTCAATCTCAGACTTGCAGGGAGGAGCCCTCCTCTAAAGTGCTTCATTTTTCACTCTCCCTTACCAGATGTAGTAAGTGCTTTTAGTCTTTTCAATAATTAGGCATCTTTAAAGTTAGCAATTCTTTATATTGAATTTTCCCTGTTCAAACTGCCTGTCTTGTTTCTGTATCCTGATACAATCTCTTTCTGAAACTATGATTAGACATTATGCCCTCTCACTCTATCTACCACTTTCTTTGCCTTTCTCCTTTTCTATTTGTCTCTTTCTGCTACATTTGCAAAGTTCCTTCAGCTCTGTTCCCATTCCTTCTTTATTTTCCCATATCCTCTCTCTTCAACTGTCTTTAATATCTTACTTTGTTGTTGTTTAGTTGTTAAGTCATGTCTGGCTCTTTTGCATGGACTATAGTCCACCAGGCTCTTCTGTCCATAGAATGTCCCAGGCAAGAATACTGGAGTAGGTTGCATTTTCTTCTCTGGGGGATCTTCCTGACCCAGGGATCAAACCCACATCTCTTGAATTGGCAGGTGGATTCTTTACCACTGAGCCACCTGGGAAGCCCCAATATCTTGCTTACCCTGTGTATAATTTCAATGTTCATATATTTAATTTCTAGAAATTCTATTTAGTCCTTTTAAAAATCTGTTAGATCATGTTTTTATATATGCTTACTTTTTGGTAAGCAGAAGTTATTTTCAATTTATCTATTTTCAATTTCTTATTTCTTTAAACATGGTAAATATTTTTATTTTTCAGTTCAGCTCAGTTGCTTAGTCATGTCCAACTCCTTGCAACCCCATGGACTGCAGCATGCCAGGCTTCCCTGTCCATCACCAACTCCAGGAGCTTACTCAAACTCATGTCCATCGAGTCAGTGATGCCATCCAACCATCTCATCCTCTGTCATCCCCTTATCCTCCCACCTTCAATCTTTCCCAACATCAGGGTCTTTTCAAATGAGTCAGCTCTTCTCATCAGGTGGCCAAAGTATTGGAGATTCAGCTTCAGCATCAGTCCTTCCAATGAATATTCAGGACTGATTTTCTTTAGGATGGACTGGTTGGATCTCCATGCTGTCCAAGGGACTCTCAAGAGTCTTCTCCAACACCACAGTTCAAAAGCATCAATTCTTCGGCACTCAGTTTTCTTTATAGTCCAACTCTCACATCGATACATGACTACTAGAAAAACCATAGCCTTGACTAGATGGACCTTTGTTGGCAAAGTAATGTCTCTGCTTTTTAATATGCTGCCTAGGTTGGTCATAACTTTTCTTCCAAGGAGCAAGTGTCTTTTAATTTCATGGCTGTGGTCACCATCTGCAGTGATTTTGGAGCCCAAAGAAATAAAGTCTGTCACTGTTCCCATTGTTTCCCCATCTATTTGCCATGAAGTGATGGGACCAGATGCCATGATCTTAGTTTTCTGAATGTTGAGCTTTAAGCCAACTTTTTCACTCTCTTCTTTCACTTTCATCAAGAGGTTCTTCCTTGCTTTCTGCCATAAGGGTGGTGTCATCGCATATCTGAGGTTATCAATATTTCTCCCAGCAATCTTGATTCTAGCTTCTGCTTCACCAGTCCAGCATTTCTCATGATGTACTCTGCATATAAGTTAAATAAGCAGGGTGTCAATAGATAGCCTTGACATACTCCATTCCCTATTTGGAACCAGTCTGTTGTTCCATGTCCAGTTCTAACTGTTGCTTCCTGACCTGCATACAGATTTCTCAGGAGGCAGGTCAGGTGATCTGGTATTCCCATCTCTTGAAGAATTTTCCACAGTTTGTTGTGATCCACACAGTCAAAGGCTTTGGCATAGTCAATAAAGCAGAAGTAGACGTTTTTCTGGCACTCTCTTGCTTTTTCAATGATCCAACGGATGTTGGCAATTTGATCTCGGGTTCCTCTGCCTTTTCTAACTACAGCTTGAATATCTGGAAGTTCACAGTTCATGTACTGTTGAAGCCTGGCTTGGAGAATTTTGAGCATTACTTTGCTAGTGTATGAGATGAGTGCAATTGTGCAGTAGTTTGAGCATTCTTTGGCATTGCCTTTCTTTGGGATTGAAATGAAAACTGACCTTTTCCAGTCCTGTGGCCACTGCTGAGTTTTCCAAATTTGCTGGCATATTGAGTGCAGCACATTCACAACATCATCTTTTAGGATTTGAAATAGCTCAACTAGAATTCCATCACCTCCACTAGCTTTGTTCATAGTGATGCTTCCTAAGGCCCACTTGACTTCACATTCCAGGATGTCTGGTTCTAGGTGAGTGATCACACCATCGTGGTTATCTGGGTCGTGAAGATCTTTTTTGTACAGTTCTTCTGTGTATTCTTGCCACCTCTTCTTAATATCTTCTGCTTCTGTTAGGTCCATACCATTTCTGTCCTTTATTGTTGCTGTCTTTGCATGAAATATTCCCTTGGTATCTCTAATTTCCTTGAAGAGATCTCTAGTCATTCCCATTCTATTGTTTTCCTCTATTTCTTTGCATTGATCACTGAGGAAGGCTTTCTTACCTCTCCTTGCTATTCTTTGGAACTCTGCATTCATATGGGTATATCTTTCCTTTTCTCCTTTGCCTTTCCCTTCTCTTCTTTTCACAGCTATTTGTAAGGCCTCCTCAGACAAACATTTTGCTTTTTTGCATTTCTTTCTCTTGGGGATGGTCTTGATCACTGCCTCCTGCACAATGTCACAAACCTACGTCCATAATTCTTCTGGAACTCTGTCAGATTTAATCCCTTGAATCTATTTGTCACTTCCACTGTATAAATGTAAGGGATTTGATTTAGGCCATATCTGAATAGTCTAGTGGTTTTCCCTACTTTCTTCAATTTTTAGCATCTGATAATTCCAGTACATGAAGTAATTGCAGGTTTAAATCTGCTCTCTATTGGCTTATGCTGGCTACCTCTCATGGTGACTTGTTTCTTTGTGTTTTGTGATTTTTTTATTGTGAGCTCATGTGCTTGAAACTTTATCTGTGAAAATTATTAAAAGCCTAACTTGAAATTCCTCAAGAGAGAGTTTGTGTTTGCTTCTGCAAGATAAATTCTAGGCTTCTGGCTTCCAGATCACACAGTTAATATGAATTTGGGCAACAAACCCAAGAAAAGACTGGCTGTGCCTTCAAATTCTCAGTTTTTTGCTCTCTTCCAACCACTAACAAGATCAAAATAGACACATTTTCTTTGTTCTCCTCTGTGAGGGCTTTTCCTAGTATTCTCATACTAATGATGATGTACTTTTTTAGGGTTCCCAGCTTTATATGAGGGATCTTATCAGATTCTCTATCTTGGTTAGTCCCTAGGAACACTCATAGCTATCAAAACTGAAGATGAGTGCTAAAAGGATTCCACATACACCCCCAGAGAGGCCAGTTTCAGAGTTAGGTTTTCTCTCTGGATTAATTCACTTAACATATTGGAACAGTCACTATTGTACATGCTTGGGACACACTAGTGAACAAAATAGACAAAGATCCTTGTCCTCGGAGGGTTTATAGTCTAGCAGGAGGGAGGAAAACAAAGAGGTAAATTATATACTATGTTATAATGTAATTTAAAAACAGATTAGGTGAGGGGTACAGGTATAACATTAAATAAGGTATAAGGTGTCAGGGTGTAAGGAGATGACTTGTCAGCAAAGACCTAAAGGAGGTGAGGAGAGAACCAGGGTGGTACCTAGAAGAGAAGTGATCCGGTCAGAGGGGAACGCTGGTGCAATGGTGCAGAGGCAGGAATATGCCTGGTGAGTTCAGGGAGCTGCAAGGAGCTGGAGTGATTAGAGCAGGATGAGCAAGGGGACGGGGGTGAGGGAGGTGGTGTGAGAGGTTACAGGGTCAGGTCTCAAAGGGCCTTGGGAGATCCTGGAAGGGCTCTGGCTTTAATTCAGAGTGAGACAGGGGCCCAAGCAGAGTTTCAGGTAGAAAAGAGACATGTTTTGACTTACACTTAAAAAGGATCCCTCAGACTGGTGGGTTGACTGACCTTTACACTAAGTGAAATGGAAATTCCTGCTTTCACTTGTGTATTGACCTCTGAAGATTCCCTGCTATCTTGTACGTCAGGACACAGTCTTCTTTGTCAGTGGGGAGGCTGTTCAGAGTATCTAGTCTACCACATTGCTGGAAATAGAAGGCACCCCCTACCAGGTTTCTAAACATAGCACAAAGCTGTTGTCCAAAGAACAGGATAAAAACTAGAGATCATTGAAAAATAAAAGTAATGGATAGTATGGCAAAGCAGAAATAAAATAGGATTAGAAATCATTACTTAAGAATTTTTAAGACAAGAACTAACCAGATCCAGACCTGAAAAAGTACTACTGCAATGTATTCCAGATGGAATCCTACTTTTTAAACCATAAATAATTAGAATAAAATACAATGACAAGTGAGAGAACTTGATCTTGGCAACAAGGTGTCTCTGTACAGAGTGGGGTGATCAGAGTTTGTACCCTGAATTTTGCTTCCAAAGATTCTCATAAAACTCCCATGGTACTTGCCCCCTCTGGAACCCTCCCCACACCTAACTATACCTTGCATTTATGAAGTATTAACACACATTTATTGAACTGAATCTTTACACCCTACATGTGTCATTTTAGACCACTCAGTGAATATTTAAAATGTTTAACAAGCCTACCTACCATATCAGTAAAGAAAATCATGTCCTGGAGAAGGTAATGGCAACCCACTCCAGGACTCTTGCCTGGAGAAGCCCTTGGACAGAGAAGCCTGGTGGGCTATGTCCGTGGGGTCGAAAAAGAGTCAGACACAACTTAGTGACTAAACAAAACCATGCTAAAAATACTTTCAAAAGTAAAGGATATTTTTTTACCTCCATTGTTGCTTTTAAAATAGCATTTTAAAAAGATAAAATTAATATGCCCAAACATTGTTATAGAAGACAGAGTTACTAAGTTGTTAATAAAAGACAAAGTTACTAAGTTATTATACATCCAGGGCTTCTCTGGGAGACAAAGGTTATATACTGGCTTCTAATTTGAAAGTATTCACTTTAGCAAACATGATTTGGCTTTGGTTGGCCTTTTATAGTTTACATAAAACAAAGTTGATTTTCCTCAATTCTATGATTTAAATATTTCCCATATTGAGCAAATAATGAAATTTGAATTAATATAAAAAAGAAAACCATGTCTCATAATATGTTTTTTTTAAGCTAAAACAATGTGCACTATGACACTTAAAGAAATGAAAGTAAAATTTAACAATAGTCATCTCTGAATAGTGGGATTAGTGGATTATTACTTTTTGTGCTAAATTTTCTCCAGTAAATTTTCTATGTATTTATTCTATGTATATATGTAAATATATATATATATTTACACACACACCATAAACCTATGGTAAATCTATAACCCGCAGAGCAGGCAGAAAGAGATAAATATCCTTACTATTAATTGCAGAACACTTAGTTAAGACATATGAGAGCGGGTTGAAATATCTATGAAAGAAGGCTTTATACTTGTCAAAGAAACAAAAATGAAAGACTGAGGTATACCATTTCAGGTAAATTAGCCAACAAGAAAAAGGTCACAGCATGTAATGCTGGTGAGCTTACTGTGAAATAGCACTACTGGTAATAATACATATCAGTCCAAGCGTGGAGGAAAACAATCTAACAATACATATCAAGAGGAATAAAAATGCTTAAACCTTCTTACTCAGTAACCCTATTCCAGAGACTCACCATAAGAAAATGGTTTTTAAAAGGGAATATACTTTAAGCAGGTACGTTGAGCCAGCTATACAAAGAGACTAACAAAGAATATTTTTTTGACAGAGGATACTCAAAGAAGCATGAATAAGAATAACAAAAAATTAGCAATGCCCAAATGCTAATGAAGACATTTTACAAGGAGGCAGTGATTTTACAAGGAGACAATCATTTTATAGGAAAGTAGTTCAGAGTTTGGTCTTTAGCAACAGACAGATAATCAAAGATGAATAAGACATGAACCCTACCCCAAGGGTCTACAGTTTAAAACGCTGCCATTTATTAACTGTGTGACTTTGAATAAGTTCCTTCACCTCCCTATGCCTCAGTTTTCTCACCTGTAAAATCAACTATAAAAACCATTTATAAGGGAATATCTGAACACTCATGAGGTGACAAGGGATACTACGGAATTGCTTAGTTTTTAGTTTGATGATGATACTGTGTTTCCTAAGTCCTTATATTTTAGATGTTAAGTACTAAAATATTTCTGAAAAAAATGCAGTAACATTTGTTCTGTACTTTTTGTACTTTTCTCATAACATTGTAGTCTGTGTACTTCTCTGTGTGTATGTGTGTGTATCACACACATGTTTCTTCTCAGCAAGATTGTATTTCCAAGGCACAAGCAATCCTTCCTCACCTACTACCTTCCGGAGACCTCAGTGCACATGGAAGTTGCTCAAATATTTGTTGAATTAAACAAACAAACAAAAAAGGCCATACATATTCCAATGATGAGAAAAATACCCTGAAGCAAGGATTATGTTTAATATGACTTTTTCTACCTGAGGTCCAAAATCAAAGTCCATGGGCATGAAGAACAGGGTACAAAGCTGCTATCCTAGCTAGTGAGGGGCACCTTCCTTGGGGAGGAAAGTGCAGATACCCTGGCCAGGCTGGGCCCTGCCGACACACTCCTAGCACAACCGTAGCTCATTTACTATGTGTGCTGTCGTCTACACACTGTCTCCATGGCCACACTGCGGGCCCCACCCTAGGTATAGTCTCCTAAGTGGCTGACAGCCCGAAGAAGGAACCTGGGCACCCCCCAGAGGAGGAGCAGCACAGACCACTGAAGGAGTTAGGAACATCCTGGTGCCCAAGCCAGGAATACCAGCTGGAGACTGATCCACCAGGCTCCTGGGGCAGGTGTGGTGCTGGGCTGGGACCACAGCCCTGCTCCTCGGAGGAGCTGATGAAGGGAACGGGGAGTGGGTCAGGGATGGTCTGCAAGAGGAAGAAGGGGCTGGGACTGGGAAGGGGACTAGGAAGCGACTGCTGCCTGCTGTGTAACCTGGGGCTTGGCTGGCCTAGGCCGGTCCTTCCCCTGTGCGGTAGGATGTGGGAGACCACAGGAATGCAAGCAACGCTAGTGCATCACTGTAGAAAACTGAATTCTTGAGCACTTCATCATCGGGGAGGCTCAGTCAGACAACGATGCAGCTACGGAATGAGGACGCATCCAGTTGCTGGGGGGGGGGGGGGGGGGGGGTGCGCCTGGAGGAGGGAAGCTCCCTCTGCCTGCAGTAGAGGACAGGCAGGAAGAGCTACAAAGAGGAGCCCACATCTGGTTGACTCTGGGGGGGAAAAAAAGATGGAAAGAAAAACAACAGCACATAGTGAAAGCTCACGGTGGTCTAGGTGCTGGTTAGGCACTTAAGCTTCCTTCCTGAAGCAGGACCACACAAAGGCCTGTGAAAACACAAGTGTGTCTGATTTTCTTTCCCCTCGTAACGAAGCCCACTAAAGCTGCCAAAGGCCCTGGGCTGGATTCGGCAGGCTAGGAGGAACGTTCTGTCTATTCCTGTTCCCTTGTTAACATGGAAAAACTCAATAAAATGAATTTTGAGAGACTTCCCTGGTGATCCAGTGGTTAAGAATCTGCCTTGCAACACAGGGGATGCATGTTCGATCCCTGGTCAGGGAACTAAGATCCCACATGCTATGGGGAAACGAAACCCACGCAGCACAATGAAGACCCAGCCCACGAGCAGTGATCAGAGATGGATGTCAAGATAGACTCAGGAAGCTCAAAAACAGGGAACCAAACAGACAGCTGCTAGAGTTAGATGGCCTAAAATATTACATGGTCATCAAGAAGCGCGTTGTTAAAGATTCGTGAATGGCATGGAAAGAGTCACACCCCATATGAAGAGGAAAAAAATCAGGTTACAAATGAATATGATCCCAACTTTATGGGGGAAAAGTATAACACATTTTTTAAAAGACTGAAATCTAAATATTCAAGGGGTCTATCTCTATGTGGTGGAATTAGGGGTAATAAGCTTCTTCATTCTTAGCGTCTGTTTTCTCCAACAAATATGTTTTACTTTTTCAAAATTAGATAACAACACACACCAAAAAAAAATGTTATTTAAATGCACCCACACAATTGAAAACAGGCCCAGCAGGGCAGGCTCACCTTCTGCAGGATGGGGACAGGGCAGGTATTGTCAAACAGGACTGAGTTGAAGATTCCATACACGCCCTCACTGAGATGGTACATGATGGTCTTGGGGGCGGAACCGGTTTCCTCTGCAGGGAGGGGAGGGATGGGGGGGGGCACAAGCAGCATGTGAGGGGGTAGGACAACGGTGGGCTCAGCAAGAAGACAGCAGGGCTTCCCCCTCCTCAGCTATGGGGCCGCTCCTGCCTCCTCCTGTGTTCATGGCTGGGTTGGAAACACCTTATAGCTGAGCAACACTGCCTAGGACACACTCCAGGCTTGCATCTGAGCCCCTTGATGCCCCAGCAAAGGCTGAAGAGCAGCCCACCAGAACTCAGGACCCCAAGAGATTGAGTCACCAGCTCAGAAGCACACAATGGGGCAATGCATGAGCTGGAATGAGAAGTCGGGTCTCCAGGCTGGACTAGAGAGTATAATCCCAGATTTGGAAAGGAGGCCAGAAGAATTCCATCCCTATGCACACATACACACACAGAGGACCTTCCACCTGGAGCCCACCACCATCTCTGGGAAAAGCACCCAGACCTTCAGGGTGGGGGTCCCAGAACAGAGAAAAAAGCTCTAAGATCAGAGTCAGACCTCTTACTCAAGAGGCTGATGGGAGGACTGATCTATCCAGAAGGTCAGGGAGGAGCACTGATGTTGGCAGTGTGGACAGAGAAGCCTTGAGTCAGCCTGAAAGTGTTAGTCGCTTCAGTCATGTCCAGCTCTTTGCAACCCCACAGACTGTAGCCTGCCAAACTCCTCTGTCCATGAGTCAGCCTAGCCTGGACTTGAACCCTGGCACTGCCCCCTTCTCAGCTGTGTGACCTTGGGTGAGTGACTCAACCTCTTCATGCCTACATTCTGTCATCTGCAAAATGGGCTTAGATCAATATAAGTTGTTGTCAATTGTTTTCACTATGTTGTGAGAAGCAATAGGGTGAATAAGAGCCAGGACTCTGGAAAGAAGACAAACATGGGGTTAAATGCAGGCTTTACCACTTACTAGCTCTTAAGCAATTCACTTGTATTCTCTCTGGCTCTCAATTTCCTCATCTGTACTATAAAATGTGTGCTCAGTCATGTCCAACTCTTTGCAACCCCATGCACTGTAGCCCACCTGGCTCCATGGAATTTTCCAGGCAAGAATACTGCAGTGGGTTGCCATTTCCTTCTCCAGGGAATCTTCCTGACCCAGGGATCGAACCTGTGTCTCTTGGGTCTCCTGCATTGGCAGGCAGGTTCTTTACCACTGCGCCACATAGGAAACCCATATACAATAGGTTTAATAAAGTATCTATTCTCCCCAAGGTTGTTTTTATCTCAGTCTTCATAAAATATAAATATGCATGGAGGAAAAAAAAAGATGCTAAAAGAGTGTCTTGGGGGTGAGGAGACATGACTGTAAATTTCCCTAAAGAAGGACCCAGTCTCCAGACTTCCCCACCCCCTAAAATCAGATCCAGCTCAGCCAACCAGCATCCTTGGCTTTAGAGAGGAACGAGCCTCCACTGCACACCTGGCACCTACCCTCTCTACCTGGCTGATCCAGAAGAACCTCCTTCTTGGCGATGATGCTGACTGCCAAGGTGAAGGCCGAGGTCACGTAGTAGCGCCCCAGCTTGGCAAGGATGTCCACACCGCAGCCCTCCGGGAAGTACAGGTCCAAGGCTGAGTTGATTACAGAAGCAATCTGAGGGTGGAGAGACAATTATATGTTTGAAATGTGGGGTTTATGCTGGAGACTAGCTACAGCTCCAAGTCTTACTTCTTGAAAGCAGCTTTGATTTCAGGAAGCAGAACTTGGCAGCTGCTAAGACCCCAGTTGGTAACCACAGACAGCTGGCCAAGGCAGGCAGGCAGAGACGGAGCAGGGTCAAGACCCTTATCCTTGAAAATCACCCTTCAATGCCCCCCACAATGGAAAGACGAATTTTTAATCTAACAGTTGGTACTCAGATGACAGAATCCATGATGCAGATCTTTCTTTCCTGAGTAACCAGTATGCTAAACATTTTTATAGACAAGATGGAGAAGGAAACAAAAGATCAAGGTCACCCTTAATTCTAACCCCAGATAAACCTCTTCAGTGCTAACCTATTGAAATCACTCCTTTAATTCCTTTTTATACAAACCTGAAAACCTGATGTTTTATTATAAACATAATAGGGCTATAAGTATACAGGTTTTTATAACCTGCTTTACTCAATAAACTAAATGATCTCTCCATGTATGTAAATCTATGTAAATTTTTTTCACATAAGAATATACTGTAATTTACTCAGGGACCTCAAACAGGGGCTCTGTGACAATCTAGAGAGGTGGGAGGTTCAAAAGGGAGGGAACATATGTATACCTATGGCTGATTCATGTTGATGTTTGGCAGAAAACAAACTTCTATAAAGCAATTATCCTTCAGTTAAAACAATAAATAACTTTTTTTAAGTAATTAAAGAGAAAGATTTAAAAATAAAAATATTTTAATAAATCTCATTTGCATTTACCCAGAAAATACACTGGTATCACTGCCGTATGATAAAATATTTTTATAAAAACATTTTTATAAAAAATTATATCTTTATAAAAGTAAAAATATTTTACATAAAAAGAAAGAATGTACTGTAATTTAGCCAATCCCTGAGTGTTCATTGGACTGGGGAAGTCCACTGAACTTCTGTTATGAAGAATGTTGCAATGCTCATTTTTGAAGCTAATCCTTAGTGTCCATCACAGATTATTTTCTTAAATTCAGTTCCGAGATGTGAATATTCCAGAACCAGGCACTTACTAAGGAAAAGCGACCCCTAGTGGTTTCAGTGGGGGTTGCAATGACACATTTTTCCTGATTTAATCTTGGCATCCAGTCCCAACACTTCATGGCAAATAGATGGGGAAACAGTGGAAACAGTGACAGACTTTGTTTTTTTGGGCCCCCAAATCACTGCAGATGATGACTGCAGCCATGAAATTAAAAGACGCTTACTCCTTGGAAGAAAAGTTATGACCAACCTAGACAGCATGTTAAAGAGCAGAGACATTACTTTGCCAACAAAGGTCTGTTTAGTCAAGGCTATGGTTTTTCCAGTAGCCTTGTATGGATGTGAGAGTTGGACTATAAAGAAAACTGAGCACCGAAGAATTGATGCTTTTGAACTGTGGTGTTGGAGAAGACTCTTGAGAGTCCCTTGGACTGCAAGGAGATCCAACCAGTCCATCCTAAACGAAATCAGTCCTGAATATTCATTGGAAGGACAGATGCTGAAGCTGAAACTCCAATACTTTGGCCACTTGATGCGAAGAACTGACTCATTTGAAAAGACCCTGATGCTGGGAAAGACTGAAGGCAGAAGAAGGGGATGACAGAGGATGAGATGGTTGGATGGCATCACCGACTCAATGGACCTGAGTTTGATTAAACTCCGGGAGTTGGTGATGGACAGGGAGGCCTGGCATGCTGCAGTCCATGGGGTCGCAAAGAGTCGGACATGACTGAGCGACTGAACTGAACTGAATCTTGCAGATGGGAAGGAGACAGATGGACTAGAAGTGGACAGAATGTTGTCTTTTCCTTCCCTTGCCCGACTTGATTTCTCATCATCCCATAGGAGGGTGAATAGGGCACACCCAGACCCTCAGAGAGCCTTACGACTTATGCAGACATGGCCCGGTTAAGCCTCAAATATGTGCATGTTCAGAGTCCGGGCAGAGCTGGGTGTGCAGCCGGCCCTGCCGTGGACTCAGGAAGTGAAGCAGCTTCTATGAGCCTCAGTTTGCTCAGCTGTAACACAGGGTTAATAATGAGATAATCCAGGCAAAGCACCAAACACAGCGCATAGTACAGGGGACCCACTCAAAGTGGGCTTCCCAGGACCACTGTAACCCTCCCCCCAACCCCCACCCAGCCCAGCGCAACCCTTGTGACCCCACTGACCTCTTCGAATCTCACTTTGGCGCCCTCCACTCCAGGGAAGCCGCCACCGAGGTCCAGGATGTGCATCCTGTGGCCCAGCTCAGCGCCCATTTCGAACACAAGCCGGGCGTCCGCAATGGACTGAGCGTAGGCCTGAGGGTCAGGACAGCCACTGCCAATGTGAAAACTGGGGAGGGAGGAAGAGTCTCTGCTTACACACAGGACCCCAGGTACCACCACTTCAGCCTCAGCCAGCAGCAGCCTTGCCCAAGCATACCGGATGCTGTGCCCATTTTCCAGATGCAGTGACTGTGGGCCTAAAAGGTTGAGTGGGTGCCAAGGGCCATGTGGCAAGTGAAGAGTGGACAAGAGACTAAATCCAAGGACCTTTGGCACTTGGTGCCCCTTCCGTCCCTCCACGCTGCCTCTGGGGGCTGAGCCTTCCTGGGAGGAGGGCTAGGGCCCCAGAGTCAGCCGGAACTAATGTACATTTCACTCAGCAATGTGGCCGGCCATGCTTCAGTTTCCCCATCTATAAAGTGGGGATAAGGTCCCATAATTGTGGGACAATGTCTATGGAGCATTTAGCACAGCGCCTGGCCATCCTAAATCCAGAGCTTGGGAAAACTATATCATCCGGTCATAGTTCTGGCTTCTTCCACATCCCCACCAGAAAAGCGGTAGAGCCAAGGTGTGCCAGGATGACCTTTGGCTTCAGGCTGGGGACAGTTCCTGCAAAGCCAGATCCCTCCTGGAACCTGCTGGGACAGGACCTTCTGCAGACTATGAGGTTGGGGTGGTGGGACACTCCAAACCTTCTTTCCAAAGGGAGGAAACTCTCAAATGGCAGAATTCCAGAACCCAGGGACAGGCCTGCCTTGGGGGCCCTGGGGGAGGCCTCACACAGAATTGAGTAAGTCCTGGGAAAGCAGCAGGAGGCAGTGGGCATGGTGGGGGATGGCGGGCTTCCGGCACTCACCTCACACCTACCACCTCCACATGGTCCCTCTTGGCATTCTCAAGCAGGTGTCGGCAGGACTTCAGCGACGCTCCGAACCTGAGGCTCAGGCGGCTCAGAGAGTGGGAGTCCTCAGTGGCAACGCAGAGAACCATCCTGAGGAGGGAGATATGGTGCGGCACCTCGGCGGGGGGCGGGAGCCCGCTTCCCCCACCCTAACCACGTCTTCTCTAGTCAAGGGGGATGAACCCTCATGGCTCAGAACTATCCAGTCCCATAGGCCCCCAGCCCCCTTCCTCCCCCTGCACAGCCAGTCAACCTCTGAGTCCTGTCCAGTCCACTCCCTCAATGTCCCCGGACCCTTCCATGGGACCCCTGCCCTGGTCCCAACCTCACCAGTTTCCCCCTGGGCAGCCCTACTTCCTCCCAATCAGCCAGGCTTTTCCAACTTCTCTTGTATGGTGGGGTGGAGGGGACCATTTTTTTTTTAAACAGTCTTATTGAGAACGCCTGTATCCTCAATATGTGAAATAGTCAAAATGGAAGCTGCTTTGGGTGAACCCGAGTGGCAGCCCTCTTGCCCGCCCCCCCTCAGTGTGTCCAGTGACCAGGTGAGGGGCACAGCCTGAAAAAGATGTCCAGCCCTGACCCCTTCCAAAGCCCACATGCCCTGGGGTCCCTGCCCTGTGACCAGCATCACAGACTTCTCCTTCACCCCTGGCCGCACATGGTATGATCCTGCCATGTCAATTTCTGCTTATCCTGCGAACGCCCTGTGCTGCTTCCGGCCTCCTTGTGCTTGCTCCTCTGATGCACTGTTTAGGCCCACTCCAGATGCCAGTCACCCCTCAAGGCTCACCTCAAATGCCACCTCGTCCATGTAACTTTCCTGACCACTGCTCCCTCTGCCATGGCTCTGACCCCGCAGTACCAGGGGCTTTGCCTGGACTGCAGTAACCCATCATTTCTACCTCCACCCTAGTCAGGCTCTGGCATCCTGGGTCCAGCCCAGGAGTGCCCGCCCCAACCTCCTGTGGCTATGGCCGGCTCCAGGGCAGGGTCCTCAGCCCCAGCCCTATTTCGCCTACTCCCCCCACCCTCACCTACAGCCCAGCCTCCCACCTGAGTGGTTCTCAGCTTACCTGGCCCTGGGGTGGCTTTTTACCACCTTTGCCAGCTCCATCTCATTGTCAAAGCTCAGCAGCCGGACCCCGTGCTTGGCAGCATACTTGATGTGTGCAATTTGCTTACAGGGATTGGCATAGATGATCTTACTGGCGGGGACACCAATATGCTGGACCAACTCCATCTCTGCCTGTGGGGTCCCAAAGGTGGTGGTGAGGAAGCGCCCGAGCCTGCTGGGCCCATGGAGGCCAAGGAAGCACAGATGAGGGGCAAAGTCATAGCTATGCCTAAGGAGGTCCATAAGAAGTGGGCCTCACTTTTAGACAACAGATATACAACAATCAAAACTCACACTGACTCCCCATTGACAAGAAGGGCTGCCGCGTACAGCTGTGCAGGGGATGCACTGCACAATCCTAGGGAGGGTGGGGCCCCACATTCAGAGAATCGTGCATGCGTATTCAGTCGCTCTGTTGTATCCAACTGTTTGTAACCCCATGGACTGTAGCTCACCAGGCTCTGCTATCCATGGAATTTTCCCAGCAAGAATACTGGAGTGGGTTGCCATTTCCTATTCCAGGGGATCTTCCCAAGCCAGGGATTGAACCCATGTCTCCTGAATCTCCTGCATTAGTAGGCAGATTCTTAACCACTGCACCAGCCAGGAAGCTCCATTCAGAGACTGCACAGTATATTGGTATGTTTATTACAACTTCCTAATGGTGAAGCATCTTACTCTGACAAAATTAGTATATTTATTTATAAGTGTCTTCAAGAAATATTTTTTAATTCCCACAAAGGCAATGTACAGATTCATGGTGGCCCTGAAAACAGACTTCTGACATATTTTCCTGGCAGATTTAAATGGATAGAGAATATCATTTGATGTATTAGAAAGTCTTTCAGCTCAAGAGTTTTCTTGGCACAGGTCATCCCACATCCAAAGGCCGGCCCTGTGTGTGGCACTGTGCTGGGTGCTCCAGCAAGGCCTCTCCCTCCTCACCTTTCCAGAACAGTGCTTCACCTGATTAGTGCTGCATTAATGATACAGACAACGATGACGGTGTTGGCGATGAAAGTAACCATGGGCATGGAGCACCCACCACAAGGAGGCACCAAATGACAGGCTTTACGTAGGCCTTGGCAAACTTTTCCCATAAAAGGCCAGAGAGTAAATATTTTATGTTTTCTGAGCCAGTAGTTTCTGCAAAGCTAAACTGCCTTTGTAACACCAAGCAGCCACAAATAAAGTATAAATGAATGAACATGGCCGTGGGCCAGGTCAACTCTGCAAAACCCACCATCCATAATTTGTCAACCCTTGTTTTAGATTCACTCTTATTTCCTCCTTACAATACCCTGCCATTCTACAGAGAAAAAAATATGCTCAGAGAGGCCACACAGCAAGTAGGAGGCAGAACCAACTTTCAAACTCAAACCTGACTCTCCATGATTAACAAGGAAGCAGTTTTGAAACATAGTAGAGACACAAGGCCGTCTTTAGCCATCCTGAGTTTGTAATAAGACTGTGTGTAATTTTAATGTAGCAACCTCTCAGCATGAGGTATTTATGTGCATTATCTCATGTGATGTCTGTAACTATCCTATGAAATATTTATGGCCACATCTTACAGAGGACGAAATTGAGTTCAAAGGAGCCCACTTGTCTGGATGCCACAGCCAGCGAGTAGCAGAGGGAGAAACAAAGGTCCCCCTCCAGAGCTGAAACTGCTATCATCAGAGCTTGCTTCCAAAGACCTTGCATCTCCGCAGATATGAAAATGTGGTTCTGGTGCTCCTGGCTTCACCCATGAAGTGAGAGGAAGCAGCAAGGGTAGCACTTTTGGGGACCTGTGGTTGAGCTTTGATTATAGTTATTTAAATAATAACCATTGTCACTCACTGACGGATTACCACATGCCAGTCATTGCATTAAATATTTTATAGACATTCTCACGTCTTCCTCATAATAATCTTATGAGACAGGGAGCAGAGGCTCTGAGAGGCCGCAAGTGACTTATTCAAAGTCACACGGCTTGCAAGCGGCACAGGTAAAATTGTAACCCAGGACTGTGTGACTTTAGCACACCAGCTCTCAACCACAGCGCTTCAGCGGAGAAGACACTCCGATGCTGCCCTCAAGTGATTCTTGAGCATCGAGTCACCAGGCTCTGTGACAGGTGCTAAAGAAAGCAAAGCTCTGAGTAAAGCAGACAGGGTCTCTGACTGTGGAGCTTTCGGACAGATGGGAGAGAAGGGGAGGAACGAATGAACACTGAATAATGATAGGATTACAAATAGACAGGAGCCATGGAGAAAAAGTATGGGGTACTAGAGAATGTGGGATGCAGAGACCTGGGTGAGAGGTGTGACAGGAAGCTTTCTGAGGGTCAGAAATTTAAGCTGAGGAGAAAGTATGGGGAAAAGGGAACCCTCCTACCCTGCTGGTGGGAACGTAAATTGGTAATAGTCACTATGGAAAATAGTATGGAGGTTCCTTAAAAAAACTAAAAATAGAGCTGCCACATATATGATCCAGTAACCCCACTCCTGGGCATACATCCAGAAAAGATGAAAGCGGTAATTCGAAAAGATGCGTGCACCACAATGTTCATTGCAGCCCTGTTTATAATAGTCAAGGCATGGAAGCAACCTAAGTGTCCCATAACAGATGAAGAGATAAGGAAGATGTGGTAGATATACACAATGGAATATTACTCAGCTATAAGAAATGAAATCCTGCCATTTGCAGTAATGTGGATGGACCTACAGATTATCACAGTAAGTGAATAAGTTAGAGAAAGAAAAATACCATATGATATCACTTATATGTGGAATCTAAAATATGACACAAGTGAACTTATTTACAAAACAGACTCAGACATAGAAAATAAACACATGGCTATCAAAGGGGAAGGTAGGGGAGGAATAAATTGGAAGTATGTGATTGACAGATGCACACATCCATATACAAAATAGGTAAACAAGTATTTACCATAGAGCACAGGGAACTATATTCAATATGTTGTAATAAACTATAATGGAAAAGAATTTTTAAAATATATATACATATACACATATATATATAACTGAACCACTTTGCTGTACACCCCAAACACACACAAAAAAAATTTAAGCTGAGCCCTGCAGGAGGAGTCGGCCACGATGGAAGGGAAGGAAAGAATATTTCTGGTAAAGGAAGTGGCCTGTGTGGAGGTTGAGGTAAGACTGTGCTCAGCCTGATGGAGGAACAGAGAATGTTGGTGTGGTCTGGGCAGGGTGACCAGTGCGGGAGGATGAGGTTGGAGGGAGGCAGGCAGAGCCAATGGGGAGACCAAGAAGGCTGATGTGGATTTATATTTGACACTGCAGGTTGGGTTGTGGGAGACAGTTTGAGGGGGTCTCAAGAGGGAAAAGGACATGGTCAGATGTGCATTTTGAAGGCAAGGCCTAAGTGCATGTCACTCTAGCCACTATGTGAAAACAGACCAAGGGAGGGCCTGGAAGGACCTCCCCAGGAGACATGACAGGCTGTGCTAGAAAAGGGGGGAGGGTGTGGTCTGGAGGCAGGGCTGGCAAGCTTGCTGATGGATGGCACGTGGGGACGTGGGGTAAGATGTCTGAGGGGGACTTCGCACCCAGCAGACCTAGGGGCCCCTCTTGAAGGGAAGATTGTGAGTGCACAATCTTCGAACACGCTGGGCTCCAGGCATCCTGTAGTATCAACTAGGAGTCCGCCTGCCAAGGCAGGGAACAAGGGTTTGATCCCTGGTCCGGGAGGATCCCACGTGCTACAGCGCAACCGGGCCCATGTGCCACAGCTATTGAGCCCGTGTTCTACAACGAGAGGTCACTGCAGAGAAGCACCACAACGAAGAGTAGCCCCTGCTCCCCATAAATAGAAAAAGCCTGCAAAAGCAACGAAGACCCAGGGCAGCCAAAAAGTTAATTAAAAAAAAAAACTGGGGAGGTGGTAGCATCTTGGGGATATTTGAAGCCATGGAAGGAGATGAAATCCCCTAGGAAGATGGAGAGTTTATAAGAGAAGGGAGCTTGAGCTGGAATCCAGAGGAACAATTCCAGCTAGAAAGGGGAATGAGCTGGCACAGGACTGGCAGAGAGGGGAGGAGACAGCATCTCCAGAAGAGGCAGAACAATGCAGAGGTTACTATGCCATTCCTGCCAAGGTAACCCTGTCTTACAGTTCACATTTGGGCAGGAGACCCCTCCACTGGGAGGAGAGGCCTCCCAGAGAGTGGAGAGGCTCATAGCTGCCTCCACTTGAATCAGATTTGCTTCTGATGTCTTTAAAACCAAGAGCACAGGAGACTTCACTTTGCCGTGCTTCACAGATATTGCAGTTTGTCTCTAAAATTGACAGTTTGTGGCAACCTTGCATGAAGCAAGTCTACTGGCACCATTTTTCCAACAGTGTTTGCTGACTTCACGTCTCACATTTTGGTAATTCTCTGGATATTTCAGACATTTTCAGTGTTACTGTATCTGTTATGGTGATGTGTGATCAATGATCCTTGATGTGACTATTGCTATTGTTTTGGGGTGCCATGAACCATGCCCATATGAGATGATGAACTAATGGATAAATGTTGTGTGTTCTGATGGCTCCACCCACTAGCCGTTCCCCAACTCTCTCTCCCTCTTTTTGGGCCTCCCTATTCCCTGAGACATAACAACCCAACCATACTGAAATTAGGCCAATTAATAATCCTACAACAACCTCTAGGTGTTCAAGTGAAAGGTAGAGCCATCCCTTAAGAAACATCCACCCCAAACTTCAGCAACCACCACTCTGATCAACCACCAGCCATCAACATTGAAGCAAGACTGTCCACCAGCAAAAAGATTACAACTTACTGAAGGCTCAGATGATAGTTAGCATTTTTTAGAAATAAAATATTTTTGACTTAAGGTATGTGCATTTTACTTAAGGTATGTTTTTTTAAGACATAGTGCTACTGCACTTTTAATAGACTACAATATAGTATAACCATAGCTTTTATATGCACTGGGAAACCAAAATATTTATGTGACTCATTTTATTGTGATCCTTACTGGAACCTAACCCACAATATCTCTAGTTATGCCTGTGTTTTTAAAAAGACTATATTTCAATAGATACAACTAGAAATTATACTAAGTGAAGTAAGTCAGAAAGAGAAAGACAAATACGATGTCACTTACATGTGGAATCTAAAATATGACACAAATGAACCTATCTAAGAAACAGAAATAGAATCAGGGACATAGAGAGGAAACTGGTGGTTGCCAAGGGGATGGGGTGTGGGAGAGGGTTGAATTGGGAGTTTGGGATCAGCAGATGCAAACTGGTATATAGAAAACAGATAAACAACAAAGTCCTACTGTACAGCACAGGGAACTATATTCAATATCCTGTGATAAATCATAATGGGAAAAAATATGAAAAAGAACATATATATGTATAACTGAGTTACTTTATTGTATAGCAGTAATTAATACAATATTTCAATTTAAATATACTTCAATTATAAATAAATTCTAAAAACTAAAAAAAAAAAGAATGTGTTTCAAATGGGGAGTTACTATTCAATGGGTATAGTGTCAGTTCTGCCAGGTGACTAAGTTCTAGAGATCTACTGCACAACAGAGTGACTACAGTTAACAATTTCTTGTTGTTCAGTCGCTCAGTTGTGTCCACCTCTTTGCGATCCCATGGACTGCAGCACGCCAGGCTTCCCTGTCCTTCACCATCTGAGTTACTTATACACGTAAAGATTTGTGAGGACAAATCTCATGTTAAAAGTTTTCTCCGCACACACACACATACACACACTCCAAAAAACAATACAAAACAAACAAAATCTTTTTTCATGGTGAGAGCAAAAAAAAAAAAAAAACAACAGGAGGATCAAGGAATGTGCCCTACACGGTCTCAATGCATCAACAGAGATCTCCAAAATCTGCTGAGTTTTAAAGCCACTGAGGCACAGTGCCTACCAGACGAATATTTTATATTTTGTTACAAAATCACAGCATACTTTGTATATTTTCTATGGATCATATTTGTAAGTATTTTTAGAATATAGCCACCAAACTCAAACTCAGAATGTTGATTATCTCCGGAGATATAAAGCCGATGTTCTACTTTTCTTTTGCAGATAAATCAATAGATTCTTTGAATAATTCAAAGTTAGTGTTTAGTATAAAGGGCTCACTGGATCCTGCAGATCAGTGGGGACATTGGTAAGAGGAAATTCCTTGGAAAGATGAGTGGAGGTCAGAAAGCAGTGGCTTAAGGAGTGGGTGCTAAGGGAAAGAGAAAAGTGAGTACAGATGAGTGTAGAGAATTCAGTTTGGTTTTCAGGAGAGAGCAAGGGGTTGGACTAGGGGGGAAATGTGGTGTCCAGAGAAGGCTTTTTAAGATGGGAGGATGCTGAGGAAGACAACAAGAGAGGGCAAGGAATGGGGCAGGAGAGATGACATAAGGTCCTTGAGAAGGTGGGTGGGTGGACCAAAGCCCCACATAAGGAATGGTTGGTGCCCTTGACCCTGGAGCCTGTCTGGGGCATATCTGTACACAAAGCCCCAGCACACGCCTGTCCCTTGGCCATGCATGTGCGTGCGTGCTTAGTCACATGCAATTCTTTGCGACTCCAAGGACTGTAGCCTACCAGGCTCCTGTGTCTGTGGGATTTCCCAGACAGGAATACTGGAGTAGGTTGCCATTTCCTTCTCCAAACAGTCTTCCCAACCCAGAGACTGAACTCATGTCTCCTACGTCTCCTGCATTTGCAGGTGGATTCCTTACCACTGAGCCACTTGTGAAGCACCAAAGCATGAGGCTGTAAGGGTGGCCACCAGCTCTAGCCTACCAGAAGAGGGCAGCCTCAGCCTTCCAAGAAAAGCTGCACCATCTCGGAGTAAAAGCACCCAAGGGCTAGGTGATCCCACCTACCCAGGAGGGGTCCCATCTCTGCCATTGCCTCCCCAAGAACCTTCATGAAGACAGCAGACATAAAGTCAGAGAGTCCCTCGCCATTCTCAAGTGGCCCTTCCCTGTGCATCCCTCAAACCTCTGGGCCTCCTTTCCTTATATGCTAACTGCTTCCTCATGGGACTGTTGTCAGAATCGCCGTGATAATAATTACTTTACAGAGTTGTTTCGAGAATCAAATGAGATCATGTACAGAAAGTGCTTGGCAAAGAGCCTGGCACAACAGATGCCCTCAGCAAACAGTAGATGCTTTTAACGTTCCCCATTGACTTCTAAGCCCTAATACCCCACAGTTCTGCTCTTTGAAGGCCAGCACAGGGCCCACCTCTAGGTTTCCAGAAGCAGAGGAGTCTAGTCAGTGAGGTTTGGTCTTGTTCTTCACCTCTAGACCAAGCAGGCTGGAAAAGGGTCCCCTTCCGCCTCGGTCAGAGCAGAGACTCCAAGAGCTGCAAAGGGCAAGTCCTGGCTCTGCCATCAGCAAGTTTGGTGCAGCTGGCCCCAATTTCCTCAACTGCAAAATGTCAATCTCCCCCTCAGATACCTCACCGGGTCTTATGTAGGGCATGCATGAAACTAGGTGTACAAAATAAGAGCTGATGCAAAGGGGCTTCATGGGTGACAAAAGAGAGACTCATCGACCACTAAGGACACTAATGTGTATCTCTGATAAAGGTGACATGCTCATTCCAACCCCTACCATTGGTGCGCACCTTTCTTCCACTTGGAATCCCTCAATCCCTGCACACCGCCCAGGCAAACTCTCTGTCTCCTCCAGGATTCCTTTCTAGAATCCTTACAACACCCAGCCATACTGCTGATCAGGATTTAAAAGGGGTTCCCTCTCAAAACAATCATTACTAACCATTAAAAAAAATAACAGTAATAACAATATCACAAACCAATGCCCACCAGGCTTGCTCTCACCTCAGGGCCTTTGCACTTGCTGGTCCTTTTGCCTGGAATGCTCTTCCCCTAGTTATTCACCTGGATTGCTCCTTTGCTTTCTTCAGAACAGTGTTCAGGTCTCAGTGAAGCCTTCCTTGGCCAAAGTTTCTGAACGTACAACCCTGTCTCCCAACAACCATGTCTCTTCCCTACTTCCCTTTTCCACCTTAATTTTCTCCATAGCATTTACTACCTAAAGTACCACAGATTTTCATTGTTTGCTTGTTCTTTAGAAAGCAAGTCCCATGAAGGAAGAATCTTTTTTTGTTTTGGTCACTTGCTAAGTCCCACTGAGAAAAGTACTTGACCCCACAGTAGGTGCTCAGTAAACACTTGCTGAATGCATAACTATGTCAAACTGTCTATGTCTCGGAGGAAACTATTTCTCACAGGAAACAATAGCTAAAAGACTTTATCAAGTGAGAACAGAATGAAGATGGATAAGCTGTGCATTCTACTCAATGACAACAGAGTCTGTTTTACTCAATACTGTATTGCCAGCTGAGGAAGGCTTTCTTATCTCTCCTTGCTATTCTTTGGAACTCTGCATTCAAATTGGTATATCTTTCCTTTTCTCCTTTGCTTTTCACTTCTCTTCCTTTCACAGCTATTTGTAAGGCCTCCTCAGACAGCCATTTTGCTTTTTTGCATTTCTTTTTCTTGGGGATGGCCTTGATCCCTGTCTCCTGTACAATGTCATGAACCTCTGTCCATAGTTCATCAGGCACTCTGTCTATCAGATCTAGTCCCTTAAATCTATTTCTCACTTCCACTGTATAATCATAAGGGATTTGATTTAGGTCATGCCTGAATGGCCTAGTGGTTTTCCCCACTTTCTTCAATTTAAGTCTGAATTAGGCAATAAGGAATTCATGATCTGAGCCACAGTCAGCTCCCAGTCTTGTTTTTGCTGACTGTGTAGAGCTTCTCCATCTTTAGCTGCAAAGAATATAATCAATCTGATTTCAGTGTTGGCCATCTGGTGATATCCATGTGTACAGTCTTCTCTTGTGTTGTTGGAAGACGGTGTTTGCTATGATCAGTGCATTCTCTTGGCAAAACTCTCTTAGCCTTTGCCCTGCTTCATTCTGTACTCCAAGGCCAAATTTGCCTGTTACTCCAGGTGTTTCTTTGACTTCCTACTTTTGCATTCCAGTCCCCTATAATGAAAAGGACATCTTTTTTGGGTGTTAGTTCTAGAAGGTTTTGTAGGTCTTCATAGAAATGTTCAACTTCAACTTCTTCAGCGTTACTGCTGGGGGCATAGACTTGGATTACCGTGATATTGAATGGTTTGCCTTGGAAATGAACAGAGATCTGGTCGTTTTTGAGATTGCATCCAAGTAGTGAATTTTAGACTCTTTTGTTGACTATGATGGCCACTTCATTTCTTCTAAGGGATTCCTGTCCACAATAGTAGATAAAATGGTCATCTGAGTTAAATTCACCCATTCTAGTCCCTTTTAGTTCACCGATTCCTAGAATGTCAACATTCACTCTTGCCATCTCCTGTTTGACCACTTCCAATTTGCCTTGATTCATGGACCTAACATTCCAGGTTCCTATGCAATATTGCTCTTTACAGCATCAGACCTTGCTTCTATTGGACCTTGCTTCTATGCTCAATAAAGGACAGAAAAGGTATGGACCTAACAGAAGCAGAAGATATTAAGAAGAGGTGGCAAGAATACACAGAAGAACTATACAAAAAAGATCTTCACGACCCAGATAATCACGATGGTGTGATCACTCACCTAGAGCCAGACATCCTGGAATGCTAAGTCAAGTGAACCTTAGGAAGCATCACTATGAACAAAGCCAGTGGAGGTGATGGAACTCCAGTTGAGCTATTTCAAATCCTAAAAGATGATGCTGTGAAACTGTTGCACTCAATATGTCAGCAAATTTGAAAAAGTCAACAGTGGCCACAGGACTGGAAAAGGTCAGTTTTCATTTCAATCCCAAAGAAAGGCAATGCCAAAGAATTCTCAAACTACTGCACAATTGCACTTATCTCACACACTAGTAAAGTAAGGCTCAAAATTCTCTAAGCCATGCTTTAGCAATACGTGAACCGTGAACTTCCAGGTGTTCAAGCTGGTTTTAGAAAAGGCAGAGGAACAAGATATCAAATTGCCAACATCCATTGGATCATCGAAAAAGCAAGAGAGTTTCAGAAAAATATCTATTTCTGCTTTATTGACTATGCCAAAGCCTTTGACTGTGTGGATCACAACAAATTGTGGAAAATTCTTCAAGAGATGGGAATACCAGACCACCTGACCTGCCTCTTGAGAAACGTGTAATGAGGTCAGGAAGCAACAGATAGAACTGGACATGGGAACAACAGACTGGTTCTAAATAGGGAAAGGAGTACGTCAAGGCTGTATATTGTCGCCCTATTTATTTAACTTATATGCAGAGTACATCAGGAGAAACACTGAGCTGGATGAATCACAAGTTGGAATCAAGATTGCCAGGAGAAATATCAATAACCTCAGACATGCAGATACCACCACCCTTATGGCAGAAAGTGAAGAACTAAAGAGCCTCTTGATGAAAGTGAAAGAGGAGAGTGAAAAGTTGGCTTAAAGCTCAACATTCAAAAAACTAAGATCATGGCATCTGGTCCCATCAATTCATGGCAAATAGATGAGGAAACAGTGGCTGACTTTATTTTTGGGGGCTCCAAAATCACTGCAGATGGTGACTGCAGCCATGAAATTAAAAGACGCTTACTCCTTGGAAGGAAAATTATGACCAACCTAGACAGCATATTAAAAAACAGAGAATTATTTTGTCAACAAAGATCCGTCTAGTCAAGGCTACGGTTTTTCCAGTGGTCATGTATGGATGTGAGAGTTGGACTATAAAGAAAGCTGAGCACCGAAGAATTGATGCTTTTGAACTGTGGTGTTGGAGAAGACTCTTGAGAGTCCCTTGGACTGTAACAAGATCCAACCAGTCCATCCTAAAGGAGATCAGTCCTGGGTGTTCATTGGAAGGACTGATGTTGAAGCTGAATCTCCAATAGTTTGGCCACCTGATGGGAAGAGCTGACTCATTTGAAAAGACCCTGATGCTGGGAAAGATTGCGGGCAGGAGGAGAAGGGGATGACAGAGGATGAGATGGTTGGATGGCATCACCGACTCAATAAACATGCATTTGAGTAAACTCCGGGAGTTGGTGATAGACAGGGAGGCCTGGCGTGCTGCAGTCCATGGGGTCGCAAACAGTCGGACACAACTGAATGACTGAACTGAACTGAACTGTATTGCCAGCCCTACCTAGCAGAGTGTCTAGCGCATTGCAGGAGTGAAATGAATAGTAAATAAACAGTAAATAAACAAAAAACAGTAAATAAACAAATCTAAAGAGAGCAAAAGGATAGCATTAATCAAATCAGAAAGGCAGCAGAACTGGCAACAATAACAAAACTCTAAGAGGATTAGTTAAAAAAAAATAGTCACACCTTAATATTATAAAAGAAAAAAATAAAACCAATGATAAAAAGTGTTTTTGTTTTGTTATGTCTTAATTAGAAGAATATCACATACAGCTCTATGCCAAGAAGTTTGAAAATCTCCATTAAAAAGGTGACCCACCTGCCCAGGGACACATGTAGTTCCAATGCAGAACTTCAAGGCAGGCAATTCTTCCCTCATCCCTTAAACTCCTCCCAAGTGGGTGGCCCCGCCCAGAGGACAGGGGCCAATCACAGGTCACCCCTGCTTCCCCTGGTCCACCTGACTGCGTCAGCTGCAATCGGGCCAGGTGTGCACATTCAGTAAGTCAGTGTGCAGGTCAGGGATGGGAGGCTCACCTTGTTGGCACAGCTGAAGCCCAGCCCCAGCTCGGCCAGGACCTTCAGCACGCCCGGGCTGCTGTTGCACTTGACAGCGTAAAAGGATCGGACTCGAGGCAGGCACTTCAGAAAGCAGAAGTGCTTCCTCACCACGGCACCCAAGTCGGCCACGAAGAAGGCAGCGACCTCTTCCTGTACAAGAAGAGGGGTGAAGATGAGACCCCACTCAGCTCCCTGCTAGTGCATGCCACGTTCCCCCCAAGTACCCCGGTCTAAAATTTTCTGGGGCTCCCCAAGCCTACAGGATGTTCGAGGTTCTGTGATCCAGCTCCAGTCCCTCCCCTCACAGCAGCTCAAACTCCAGCTCTGTCTTCCATCATTTTCCACCTCCCAGCCTTTATTGTCACCACGCCTCCAGGTAGAATACCCTTCCCCCGTAGGAGTCTGGCAAATTCTTGATCTACCTTCAAGTTTCAGCTGAAATGCCACCTGCCCCGAAACCAATAAGGCAACTCTGCCTTTGATGCTAGCACTGCATTTTGCACATGTTGCCAAAGTATCAGAACTGGGTATATATATACATCTGTCTCCTCCAGATCAATTCCTTGAAGACCAAAGCTATGGCCTCCAGCCACTGGCTTTCCCGTTTAGGCATTCAGTGAAGCCTTGAGGTACTTCCACTGTCACTGCAGCCCAAGCCTGTGGATAACTGTCTGCTGAGGGCTGGATGTGTATGAGGCCATGGGTGAGACCACATTATTTAAACCTCTCCTGCGCCTCAGTTTCCCTTTTACGAAACACCTTTTTACGGATGCCCACTTGGCATCTGATCAAGCATGTTTATGCAAATATGCTAAATAAGGTACAAAGATGAACAGACAGGGCTCCAGCCGTGAAGGGGCTTGGGTCTGGACAAGAACTAACCGTGCAAGCAATTACAAGCCCATTCAGGAAATGCTAAGCAGGAGTTTCTCCAAAATGCAGAGGGAGAAGTACAAAACCTGCCTGGGGCAATCAGGAAGAGGTGATACAGATGAGTGATAAGTAAAGAGCAGAAATAGGTAAGAGGCAGAGAGGCTGGGAGAAGGGTGTTCCAGGCAGAAAGAACAGCCTGGACAACAGTGATAATGGAGCACATGGAATCATCGGGGAATATGAGCAGAGTAGTTCAGTTCAGATGGAGCACAATATATACCCTGGGAAAAAACAGAAATGGGGCTATGAAGGCAGAGGGGTTCTGACTTGGATCCTGTAGGCAGTGGGAAACTGCCAAAGAATTTAGATTTTGAGCAGGGCTGTGATAACGTTGGAGAGGGTGGGACGAGGCAGGGAAAAGATTAGGGGGGTTATGGATAGAAGAGGCCTAAACTACAAAGTGAGGTTCCAGAAGAGCACGTGTGTGCGTGCCAAGTCCCTTCAGTTGTATCTGACTCGGCGACCCCACAGACTGTAGCCTGCCAGGCTCCTCTGTCCGTGGGGATTCTCCAGGCAAGAATACTGGAATGGGTTGCCATGCCCTCCTCCAGGGGATCTTCCTGACCCAGGGATTTAACCCTCCTCTCTTATGTCTCCTGCACACTGAAGGGTAATTTAAGGAGGCTGAATTTACAGAACTTGGTGGTGCCCAGGTGTGAGAGAGGAAGTGAGGATTCCCAGGTTTCTGACTTAGAGGGCTGGGGAGATGATGGTAGTGTTTCATGAAAGTGGAGGACATACGAGGGGCAGGATTGGGGCAAGGACCAGGAATTTGCAGATAAAATGAGCTATTCTCTTGCAAACAGCAAGGATTGAATACCAAATGAGTGAAAGAACCAGATGAGGGCCCTAGAGGGCAGCTGTGAGAATAGAGGTCCCGCCCCCAGCCCCAGACCCTCACCGTGGTGACCTGTGAGGCCCCCAGAGTGAGCTCCTCCAGCAGGTCTCCGGCGCTGAAACCCTCCTCCACCATCACAAAGTCCGTTTCTCTCAGGTAGCCAGCCATGCCGAGGAGGAGGACCCGATGGGCTGGATGGAGTTGTCGCTGCCTCCGGCCGCCTTAGAAAGTATGCAACACACTGCAGGAGGAGAGTGAGGGGAGGCTGGGGGACTGGCCTCAGCTGCGCCCCTCACCTCCCCAAGCCAGGGCACCCAGTCCTGTCACACCCTGCCCCCAGCACAAGCCTGGGGAGCTTAGGCTCACTGGGCAAGGGAGGACGATCAGGACTTCTGGCCTGGGACAAGGTATTATATGCCTAGATGTCATTGCCTCTCCGAGCCTCGGTTTCCCCATCTGTAAAATGGATGAATTGCTTTGGCGATCCTTTCCAGTTCTGAAATTAGGGTTTTGGTTAAAAGGAAAAGAATGAGAGGGAAAGGGCAGGGCAACCGAGGGGAGAAGTTTCCAGGGGCTCCCCTGGAGCCCATCCCTCCCATCGTGACCATGCCCACTTAAAGTGGCTGCAGGTGGCCCCACCAAGGAGTCTCAGCTCTCCGACCCTGGATACGCCCGACCCCCTCTCAGAGTCTAGTTTCACCGTTTGTAAAGTCGAGGGGCAGACTGGTCCTGACGTGCTAGGATTCTAAGCGTGCATGGGAGCTCCACATGGTGGGTGGGGGCCGCGGGCTGAGGTTCTGTCCTGGTGAGCCTTCCTGAGTGCAGAGCCGAGGTCCCGCCCCCACAAAACCCCCTTACCAAGCCCCGTGCTCCTTCGCGGGGGCCAGAGCCAGGCGCGCTGCTAGGGGGGGTCGCCGGTGACCTCGAAACTTGTGCAACACCCCGAGCAGGAGTGGCAGTTGCGGAGCCGAGGCCCCTGCTGAGAGGAGGTAAGAGTAGCCAGGGAGCAGGTCAGCATCGGAGCCGAGAGCTCCCGCTCCCGAGGCTCCCCGAGGGTCTCCCCGCACTCGCCTTAAAACGCATTTACACGGCTTCGGCCCATAGGTCTCCCCAGCGAGTGAATCGGATCCTCGGCGCCTCCGCTCGCTCGCTCCCCCCGGCTCGGGCCCCGCGGCCTGCGCCCCGCCCGCCTAGCAGCCACCGACCCCCCCCCACGCCCCGCCTTCCACCCGCCACCCACTTATATAAGCCCCGCCCAGACCCCGCCCCTGGCACACAAGCCCCGCCTCCACTCGGCCGCCCCCCTCCGTAGCCCTGGCAACTGGGTGCCGCCATCCCATTGGTCGACTCCGACATAAAGCCTTCAACTCTGCTAGCCAGCTCCGCAAACCTGAGCCTCAGTCCCGCGGAGACCCCACCGCGACTCCCCTATCCTGGTAAATCGGCACTGCAGGACCGCCAGCTCAGAATCCTGAGCGTCTACTAAATGGGACCGTTAACTCCTGGATCTTGGGTCTTAGAGAATGGGCAGAAAGCCAGGAGATTTACTATTCGCTCTGAGAAGCCTTTTCTGACGGTGCCTCTCCTCTCTGATCTGGTGAACTGCCCACTCGTCCCTGGAAGCCCAGGTCAAATGTCATCTCCTTGTATTACTTTTCTCATCAAGTCGTTTTCATTTGTCTCGTCCAGCATCCTCCAACTCAAAACCCAGATGAAATGTCTTCAGTGATGCTTCTTGTCATTTTCCCAGCTCAGGGCAATCCCTCCCTTCATCCCATCTTCTGAATCGGGCAAACTCCTACTCACTTCTCAACTAAAATGTGTCCCCCTCTCCAAGAAGCATTCTCTGACTTTCTCAAAAGAGTTTCTTCTTTTATATCTAATGAACTCCTGCTCCTGCACATCCATCAAAGTCCAGTATGTCACCTCCCCCGTTGAGCCTACCAAGACTTTCCTAGCTTGGAGAAGCAATGGAACTCACAGCACTTACATCTGGGTGGACTCCTTGCTTTTACCGCTTTTATTATCCATAGCATGAGATTCCTGTTGTTGTTTTACACTGCTTATTTGGTTACACTTCCCGGTTGGTTTGAGAGCTCCCAAGGGCAGGAACTGAGTGCCTGCCTCCTTAGCGTGCCCAGCACCTGGCATATAAACAAGAGTGCTGAGGAAGATTCAATATCTGTGCTGCTCAAAATCGAACTGAAACATTCATTTGAAGCTGTAATTGTGCTAGAACAGCCAAGACATTCTTGAAAAAAGAAGAGGATGTCTTCTACAAGATAGCGAAATATTTTATAAAGCTATGGTCTTTAAAACAGCGTGGTGCTGGTGAAGGAAAAGGCAGTGATGGAACAGAATAGAGTTTAGAACAGTCTTGTACATGTTGGAGAATTTGGTACACAGTGAAGGCAGCATGTCAAATCAGTGTGGCCAAAGAGCTTTTGGCCTAACATATGTGCTCACATCCCGTTTTTAGGCTATAGGCTTCTTGAAAGTCAGAGGCACTTCCTTTTTTATATACATGAACTTTTTTTTTGTATTGGGATATATTCAATTAACAAACAATGTTGTGATGATTTTAGGTGAACAGTACAGGGGCTCAGGCTTACCTATACATGTATCCATTCTCCCCCAAACTCCCTTCCCATCCAGGCTGCCACATAGCATTGAGCAAGAGTTCCATGTGCTACACAGGAGGTCCTTGATGGTTATGCATTTTAAATATAGCAGTTTGTACATGTCTGTCCCAAACTCTCTAACTACTCCTTCCCCGTTTTTTTTACCCTGGCAACCATAAGTTCATACTCGAAGTCTGTGAGTCTCTTTCTGTTTTATAACTAAGTTCACATATCATTTCTTTTTAGATTCCACATATAAGGGATGTCATTTGACATTTCTCCTTCTCTGATTTACTTCACTCAGTATAACAATCTCTCAGTCCATACATGTTGCTGCAAATGGTATTATTTCATTCTTTTTAATGGTTGAGTAATACTCTATTGTATATATCTTCTTTATCTATTCCTCCATCAGTGGATTTTTAGGTTGCTTGCATGTCTGAAATCCAGAGGCACCCCTTGTTCTACATCAGTATCTCCCTAGGGCACCCTGCACAACCTAATCAAAGCATCCTTAGCACACAGATGGTATAGAACCTTGAAGTCTGGAAGAACCATTTTCTGCTCCCCACCTATCCTGGCTGCATAACTGATGGATGTCCTTGGTTGGACCGTCCTGCTGAGACCAGGGTCACATCTGCCTGGTTTGATTTCCCCCTGTGAACTGAAGAGAGTTCAGACTGAATGATTTCTGTGGGTCTTTCTGCCTGGAACACTCATGCTTTCTATACTAGGAGCAGCCTTTCAGAAAGCAGTCACTTTTACCAGAGGGGTCATTTGGCAGACCCATTCTTTGAGAGATCTGTAGCCACTTGCACTGTAGTATGAATTAGTGACTGAAGTCCTCCTAAGAATAAGCATCTACTGACTCGGAAGGAACAGATCAGGATGGCCATGGCAGAAACCTCAAAATGAGCCCACAAGAAAAGATGACAGTAAGAGGAGGGAGGGGCACCCAAACGAACTGACTCTACTTTTTAAAAAATCATTGTTGAGCTGGCTTTATGATGCCATGGTCTAAGTTTGCCTCACTAGCTCTTTTCATCACCTGGTATATAGTAAGCACATAATAGACACATTCAATGTGCTAACTGAATGAACCAATAAAGATAAAAAGAAACAAACCATAATCCAATCTGTCCATTTGAAATCTGTTAAGGGTTGGTAGTCAGAGCAGAAAAACCGTCTCCTGAACTGGATACAAATAAACTGTGACTTTATCTTTTACCTTACTGGGTGTATGATGTCACTGAATCCCCATGACAACCCTATGTCATAGGGCTGTAATTGTCGCCATTTTACAGATAAAGAATCTGAGATTCAGAGAAGTCAGTAACTTACTCGGGGCCACACAGCAAGTCAGGGTGGAGCCTAGGCTTAAACCCATCTGACCTGACCCTTAACCTTCATGCTTAACTGCCAACCAGTGGCTGAACATTCGAGCCCCAGCTCAAGAAATGTCAGCCTGTCATCCTGCTGGCATCCAGGCTTAAATCTGGTGGTTCTTCTCCCACTAGTCTCCTAGTGGGAGACTAGTTATTAATGCATACTATGCAGAGCCCTCAAAAACATATGGCTGAAGCAGGACAAAGAGACTTTGATCATTGTATAAGTCAATTTCAACCTGTTCTTAAATCAATCATTATTGTATTCACAAACACTCAATAATAAAAAATGCCTTATGTGTGCATAGAACTGAAGAGTTTGTAAAATACTTTACTGTCCATCACTTTATTTGGGCTTCCCAGTACTTTATGGGATTTGATATCAGATAAATTTAGGTTTGGCTGAGGAAAACAGAAATGTCAAATGCAGTAAACAATGCAGAACCATAAACAAACAGGTTTACTCTACTATGCATCTAATATAATACTAGAGGTAGGCAGTCCAAATCTGGTATGGAAGCTCCACAAGGTCATCAGGAATGAAAGTGCCTCCTTTCCTTCAGTTCTGCCTGGCTTCTAACCTCATGGTTCAAAATGGCTGCAAGAGCTCCAGCCACATTTGTATGACTCCTATTTAACCAGTACACATGAGTGTAACCAAATTGTTCATGGCCAGTGTCCTTTCTGGTCGATCAGTGCCCATCTTTATATTGATTGTTAAATATTTTAAACACCAACCCTGCACATTCCAGGCAGGAGGAAGCAGCCATCCCCAAATTCTACATATGCTAATTTTCCAAGGGTTGCCATAACAAAGTACCAAACTCTGGGTGGCTTAAAACAACAGATATTTATTGTGTCACAGTTCTGGAGGCTAGAATTCCAAAATCAAACTGTTGGCAGCACCATGCTCTCTCTGCTAATTCTAAGGAAGAATCCTTCCTTGCCCCTTCTATTAATAGCTTCTGGTGTCCACTATCAATCGTTAGCATTCCTTGGCTTGTAGGTACATCACTCAGGTCACATGGTTTTCATCTCCCTGTGTCTTCATATCATCTTCCCTGTGTACATGTCAATCTCTGTGACCAAATTATCCCTTTTAGTAAGGACTCCAGTCATATTAGATTAGGGCCCACCCAAATGACCTCATTAAAACTGGATTACCTGTGTAAAGACCTTATTTGAAAATGGAGTCATATTCTGTGATCCTGAGGATTAGAACTTTAACTTATCTTTTGTGGGGACACAATTCAAACCATACCAGCACTCCCAATATTTCTTTTAATATTGTTGGCAAAATATAGATACAGGGTGCCACCTAGCTGCAAAGGAGGCAGGAAGGTATAGTTTTTAGTTGGGTACATTGTTGCTTCCTCCCACCCCCATTAAAGGCAAAATAGTAAAGAAGAAAGGGAGACTGGATATTGGGTGGAGACTGGCAATCTCTGCCACAAGTAGGAAAGGTTATTTCCTCCTTTTACAGATACACCAGCTCAGAATAACTATGGGATTTACAGGGAAAACTGACAGGGAAGTAAATAAACATATATTGAGCACCAATTGTATGACAGACTCCTTGCTGAATACATGGTCACATTTAATCTTTAGACAACCCTGAAAGATGGACATTATTAGTCCCATATTACAGATGAGAAAATTGTGATTAAATCTGTTATCTGGTGAGTACAGAGCTGAGACTTAATTCTGGCCTGACTGATATGATGTCTGTGAGATGGACCCCAGGAATGGGGCATGAATGCTGAAAACAAAGGATTCTGAGACCAAGCCAAGGGCAAACAACAGGAGACCTCAGAGAGGCTGGAACTCAGAATCAGACACAAGATGAATTGGCAGAAAAGGCACCAACCCCAGGTTAGCACTGCAAACTCCCCAAAGGCATTAGTGAGATGGAGACCCTTAAGTAACCAGAAGCCAAAAGCTGAAAGCAGCCACAGGCATTGTTAGGTCAAAGATGTCTTCACATTAAGATGGAAAGTAACAGGACTTCCCTGGTAGTCCAGTAATTAAGAATCCACCTTCCAAATGTAGGGGATATAGGTTTGAGGAACTAAGACCCTAAAGCCATGAGGCAACCAAGCCCTTGTACTACAGCTAAGACCTGACACTGCCAAGTAAATAAATAAAGAAAATACTATTTTAAAAAGACAGAAACTAACAGTAACCACCATTTATTGACCATCTACTGTGCTCCAATAATAATAATAGTAGCTCCATTATAGGGAACTGAAATGCAAAAGTAGGAAGTGAAGAGCTACCTAGAGTAACAGGCAAATTTGGCCTTGGAGTACAAAATAAAGCAGGTCAAAGGCTAACAGAGTTTTGCCAAGAGAACACACTGGTCATAGCAAACATCCTCTTCCAACAACACAAGAGAAGACTCTACACATGGACATCACCAGATGGCCAACACTGAAATCAGATTGATTATATTCTTTGCAGCCAGAGGTGGAGAAGCTCTATACCGTCAGCAAAAACAAGACCAGGGGTTGACTGTGGCTCAGATCATGAACTCCTTATTGCCTAATTCAGACTTAAATTGAAGAAAGTAGGGAATATCACTAAATCATTCAGATATGACCTAAATCGAATCCCTTACGATTATAATGTGGAAGTGACAAATAGATTCAAGGGATTAGATCTGATAGACAGAGTGCCTGAAGAACTATGGACGGAGGTTCATGACATTGTACAAAAGGCTCTGACCAAGACCATCCCCAAGAAAAAGAAATGCAAAAAGGCAAAATGGTTGTCTGACAAGGCCTTACAGATAGCTGAGGAAAGAAGAGAAGCAAAAGGCAAAGGAGAAAAGGAAAGATATACCCATTTGAATGCAGAGTTCCCAAGAATAGCAAGGAAAGATAAGAAAGCCTTCCTCAGGGATCAATGCAAAGAAATAGAGGAAAACAACAGAATGGGAAAGACTAGAGATCTCTTCAAGAAAATTAGAGATACCAAGGGAATATTTCATGCAAAGATGGGCACAATAAAGGACAGAAATGGTGTGGACCTAACAGAAGCAGAAGATGTTAAGAAGAGGTGGCAAGAATACACAGAAGAACTATACAAAAAAGATCTTCATGACCCAGATAACCACGATGGTGTGATCACTCACCTAGAGCCAGACATCCTGGAATGAGAAGTCAAGTGGGCCTTAGGAAGCATCACTATGAACAAAGCTAGTGGAGGTGATGGAATTCTAGTTGAGCTATTTCAAATCCTAAAAGATGATGCTGTGAATGTGCTACACTCAATATGCCAGCAAATTTGGAAATCTCAGCAGTGGCCACAGGACTGGAAAAGGTCAGTTTTCATTCCAATCCCAAAGAAAGGCAATGGCAAAGAATGCTCAAACCACTGCACAATTGCACTCATCTCATACACTAGCAAAGTAATGCTCAAAATTCTCCAAGCCAGGCTTCAACAGTACATGAACTGTGAACTTCCAGATGTTCAAGCTGTAGTTAGAAAAGGCAGAAGAACCAGAGATCAAATTGCCAACATCCGTTGGATCATCGGAAAAGCAAAAGAGTTCCAGAAAAACATCTACTTCTGCTTTATTGACTATGCCAAAGCCTTTGACTGTGTGGATCACAACAAACTGTGGAAAATTCTTCAAGAGATGGGAATACCAGACCACTTGACCTGCCTCCTGAGAAATCTGTATGCAGGTCAAGAAGCAACAGTTAAAACTGGACATGGAACAACAGACTGGTTCCAAATCAGGAAAGGAGTATGTCAAGGCTGTATATTGTCACCCTGCTTATTTAACTTAAATGCAGAGTACATCACATGAAATGCCAGGCTGGATGAAGCACAAGCTGGAATCAAGATTGCCAGGAGAAGTATCAATAACCTCAGATATGCAGATGACACCACACTTATGGCAGAAAGTGAAGAAGAACTAAAACGCCTCTTGATGAGAGTGAAAAAGTTGGCTTAAAGCTCAACATTCAGAAAACAAAGATCATGGCACCTAGTTCCATCACTTCATGGCAAATAGATGGGGAAACAATGGAAACAGAGAGAGTTTAATTTTGGGGGCTCCAAAATCACTGCAGATGATGACTACAGCCATGAAATTAAAAGACACTTGCTCCTTGGAAGAAAAGCTATGATCAACCTAGATAGCATATTAAAAACAGAGATATTATTTTGCCAACAAAGGTCCGTCTAGTCAAGGCTATGGTTTTTCCAGTAGTCATATATGGATATGAGAGTTGGACTATAAAGAAAGCTAAGTGCTGAAGAATTGATGCTTTTGAACTGTGGTGTTGGAGAAGACTCTTGAGAGTCACTTGGACAGCAAGGAGATCCAACCGGTCAGTCCTAGAGGAAATCAGTGCTGAATATTCATTGAAAGGACTGATGCTGAAGCTGAAACTCCAGTACTTTGGCTATCTGATGCAAAGTACCAACTCATTGGATAAGACCCTGATGCTGGGAAAGATTGAAGGTGAGAGGAGAAGGGGATGACAGAGGATGAGATGGTTGGATGGTATCACCGACTCGATGGACATGAGTTTGAGTAAGCTCCGGGAGTTGGTGATGGACAGGGAGGCCTGGTGTGCTGCAGTCCATGGGGTCGCAAAGAGTCGGACATGACTGAATGAACTGAACTGAACTGAGCTAACATTCTACTAACAATTTACTACTAGTAACTACTATCCTGCAGCTTTGTTGTAAATTCATGCTATGGGTATAGCAGGGCAGAAAACAAGCTTGAGAGGCTAACAAACCTGCTCCTGGCCACACAGCTCATGAATGGCCCCACTATGCTGCATACATTTCCTCCATCCTCACAACAAGCCAGCAAGGTGGAAATTATTACTCTCATTTCTCGGTGGAGGAACCTGAAGCCCAGAGAGGCCAGGTGATTTGCCCAAGATCACACAATTGGTAAGTGGCAGAACCTGACCAAAACTCAGGGCTATGTGCTGGTAAGGAACTTGAAATGGTGCAGCCCAGAGTTGTGTTGGAGCAGACTCTGAACCCTGTCTTGGAACCCCCAAATTCTAGCTAGTGAGTTGTCTGTGCCCCTAACACAGAGTCAGGCAGGACAGAGACCCAATGTGTGTCTCAGAGCCCAGCCTGGGACTGGGCACCAAGGAGGCAAAGCTTGAGTGTGTGGACTGAATGTGGGATTATAGTCACAGCCCTTCCCTACACAGACAGGATGCTAAGATGCTGAATTTGGTCCTTTGGATTTCTTTACGTTTATTTTCCCTTTCTTTTTGGCTGAACACAAATGTGAATAATAATAATAATAGTGTGCAATAATTAAGGAATTCACACACTCTCTCTCAAGCCAGCCCTGAGTCATTTCTAACAAATGTGATGAGAAAGCAACAACAACAACCGAATTAAAAATAAAAAATACTCAGATGAAAATTTTCGCTTTGGTCAGCTGCTGTCGCCAGAGCCCCCTGGGAGAAGAATGGAAAGGATGTTGATTCTTCAATGGTTTGCAAATGAGTGTGTATCAGAAGCACCTGGAAGTCTTGCTAAATGACAGATTTCTGGGGCCCACCCTAGAGTTTCTGATTCAGTTAGCCTGATGTGGGCCTGAGAATATGCATTCTGACAATTTCCCAGGTGATGCAGAGGCTCCCAGCCTAAGAACCAGACTTTGAGAACCCCTGCCCTAAATGAACTTGAAATAACAGCAGGCAGAGGGGTCAAAACTATGTACCCTTGAAAAATCTCATCAGACTCTTACCTCTATCCCTTCTCTGGTAGGGGAGTAGAGTGTGCCAAAAACCTACATGGGCTAGCCAAACAGCTGTACAGTTTCTAAGTAACAAGAGAGTAAACTTTGTGTGTATATAAGCTTCGCTCTGTTTCCTGGGGCCACACTCACTGGCTGTGTGACCTTGGCAAAGTTATTTATTGTGTGTGAGCCTCACTTTGAAAGTTAAAGTGTTAGTCGCTCAGTCATGTACAACTCTGTAGCCTGCCAGGATCCTCTGTCCATGGAATTCTCCAGGCAAGAATACTGGAGTGGATTGCCATTCCCTTCTCCAGGGGATCTTCCTGAGGTTGAACCCAGGTCTCCTGCCTTGCAGGCAGATTCTTTACCATCTGAGACACCAGCCAAGGTCACACAGCCAGTGAGTGTACACCCAGGAAATGGAGCAAAACTTATATACCCGCGAATTTTGCTCTCTTATTACTTAGAAACTGTCTAGCTGTTCAGCTGGCCCAGGTAGGTTTTTGCCCCAGCCTAATTTATCCATCTGTAAAATGGGCATAAGAATAACTACTTCCTAGATTTCATGTCAGAAATTCATGAACTTACAAAAAACTCTTGCCTAGGGCTTCCCTGGTGGCACAGTGGATAAGAATCTGCCTACCAATGCAGGTACACAGGTTCAATCCCTAGTCTGGGAAGTTTCCACATGCCAAGGAGCAACTAAGCCCGTGAGTCGCAACTACTGAGCCCAAGTGCAACTACTGAAGCCCGTGAGCCTAGGGCCTGTGCTCCATGACGAGAGAAGCCACTGCAATGAGAATCCTGCACACCACAAACAAGAGTGGCCCCTGCTCACCAAAACTCGAGAAAGTTCTCTTGTAGCAATGAAGACCCAGTGCAACCTAAATAAATACAATTATTTGTAATAAAGTTCTCGCCTAGTGCCTGACATGTACGTTAGTATATGCACTGTAAGTAGTAGCTGTCAGTATTATTACCCTGAGCTGGGGGGTCCAGGGGACTAGAGGAGAAAAGCTAGAACTGTGTCAGAGCGACACTGCTGGGACGGGGTGGGAGAAGCAGCTCCACAGGAACTTTTGGGACCTAAACCAAGGAACACCCAGCAGGGGTCAGAGGTTCAGGAAGAGAGTCAGTGCAGTGTGAGGGGGTGTGTGGATGGGTGATGGCATTTCATTCCAACCCCATGGGATTGCATAGGGGCAGCGCCGATGTGCTGAGTACTGAGTCTTGGAAGCCTGACCCAAGTTGGGCCTCTTCCTAAATTGCTGTAGTGACATGGTCTCCCCTTGAAAACTGCTCCCTCACCCCCAGAATAGACAGGTAGCCATGTCTGTACCTCAGCGTTCCTGCTCCCCTGCCCCACGGCCAATAAAATCACAGAGCATCCATATACCTCCAGTTAACTGACCAATCAGAGACACAGAGACTGTGGTTAAGTAATAAGTCAAAGCCAGGGTCAGTGAAATCCTCTCCAGAGGGAGCCAGAGAGTAAGGATTTGCCTCTGTCTCTGAGGCTTCCCTTGTAGCTCAGTTGGTAAAGAATCCGCCTACAATTCAGGAAACCCAGGTTCGATTCCTGGGTTGGGAAGATCCCCTGGAGAAGGAAATGGCAACCCACTCCAGTATTCTTGCCTGGAGAATCCCATGGAATCCCATGGACTGTAGCCTGCCAGGCTCCTCTGTCCATGGGGCCGCAAGAGTTGGACACAACTTAGTGACTAAACCACCACTGAGGCTTCCAGCCCTGCCTGACATCTGCAGGAGGGCTTGCGTCCTTTGGGTAAACCCCTTCACAGATGCCTTGTGGCTGAGTCCTCCATAGCATAGACACCAGACCTCCCGCCTTTGAGAGGCATGGCATCACTTCCTCTGCATTTATTAGTTAAAGTGGGCCACAGAGCTGTCCCAGATTCAACGTGGGATGAGACTGCACAAAACATGACTATTGGGAGGCACGGTTCATGGGGACCATCTTTGAGGACTAGCGGTACAAAATCAATCCGATCTCTATATAGCCACCTGCATGCGTGTGTGCTAAGTCACTCCAGTCGTGTCTGATTCTTGGCAATCCCATGAACTATAGCCCGCCAGGCTCCTCTGTCCATAGGATTCTACAGGCAAGAATACTGGTATGGGCTGCCATGCCCTTCTCCAGGGGATATTCCCAACACAGGGATTGAACCCGGGTCTCCTGCATTGGCAAGTGGGTTCTTTACCACTTGCACCACTTGGGAAGCCCCTATATAGCCACAATCTTCCTCTAAGCTGTCATCATATCTAGCCTGCAGGTCCGCAGTAATTTTCGAAGAGATTCCGCTACGTTACTCTTACCTCTGCCAATCTAGTCCCACCCTGCCGCTTGAATGTTCTTATCAAAATACAAACAAATGTAAATTGTCAATCCCCATTTTAAACGCTGCAGTGACTTCCCATGGCTCTTGGGAGAAAGTCCCAGATCCTTAGCAAAGCCTGTGAAGTCCTGCATCAGGGACCCAGTTCCAGGTTCCTCGCTCTCCCTGCCACCACCATCCAGGCCTTCCTGCATCTCCTGCTCCGCCCTTCCCTTTCCTGAGGCCTTCATATTTGCCAGTCCCTCTTCCTGGACCAGTTTCCCTGACTCTTCATCCATCCACCTGCTGCTCATCCTTCAGGTCTCTGCCTCAGTGCCCCTTCCTAAGAGAGGCTGACACTAACACTTTGGAGCACTCAACACATTTTTCTGTAAGAAAAATTCCGACTCAAAGTGGCCCAAGCAAAAAGAGAATTTGTTGCCTCCTGTATCTAAGCCACCAAGGAATAAAAGTTGAGACCCAAACTTTGCTTGAAGTCTCAGCTGGGCCTTTGGTGAGGCTGGCTTTCTCCTCGGGCAGGCTATTACGCCATCTGCCAGCCCTGGACCCCAGGACCGTGTCTCCTAGGGCCTGTTGCTTTATGTGCATGTATCTGATTGGCTGGACCTTCATTTCTAGCCACCTCCCTCCCCCGAGCTGGGAGATGGGATGAATGTGGAAGGAAAGTGGGGCAGGGGTAGCTCCCCAAAGGAGTGTTGTTACCTGAAGAAGGGGGATGCATGCTAGGCAGGTAATAAACACTGATGAATTCCCTTTACATATCGTCCTCAACTTAGGATGGGGTTACATTCCAATAAACTCATTGTAAGTTGAATATATCATGAGCTGAAAATGCATTTAATACATCCAGCCTACCAAACATCGTGACTCAGCCCAGACTAACTTAAACGTGCTCAGAGCACTGACATTAGTCTGCAGTTGGGCAAAATCATCCAACGCAAAGCCTATTTTATAATCAAGTGCTTAATACGTCACGTAATTTATTGAGTACTGCACTGAAAGTGAAAATCAGAATGGCTGTGTGGGTGCAGAATGGTTGTAAGTGTACGTGTGATTTACCCTTGTGACCACATGGCTGACCCGGAGCTGCGGTTGCCACTGCCCAGCATCACAAAACAGTATTGTACTGCATATCACCAGCCTGGGGAAAGATCAAAATTCAAAATTCCAAGTATGGTTTCTACTGAATGTGTATCGCTTTCACACCATTGTGAAGCTGAAACATTGTAAGTTGAACCATCATAAGTAAGAGACCATCTGTATTTTCTTTGCTGGCACCCTGAGTGTCTCCTTCACAAGTCCAGGCATGCTCTCATCTTAGGGTATTTACACAAGCTGCTCCCTCTGCCTGGAATGCTTTTCTTTTAATAATATAAATCTATTAAAAAATATTTACTTTGGAATTTCTTACAGAAAACTCCTGAAAATGAAAAGGGTGCCCCCCTTCATCCAGATTCCCCAAATATTAACATTGTAACAGTTTTGTCATTCTTTTTCTCTCTATACAAGTATATTTATTTATGTGAATTCACACATATATATTGTATGTCTATTTCTATTGTATGTCCATATAACTTATTTTCTCTAAATTGTCTGAGAGTAAGTTGTAGACATAATTCCCCTTCACCCCAAATACATCAGGTTGTATTTCACCTGGAGAGTGTTCCCTCGAGATACACAAATGTCTCACTCCGGATGTAATACACCCTCACCTCCTTTAAGTCTTTGAAAGTTCAAATGAAGCCTTTTTAAGGGAGACTCAACGACCCTTTTAAAGATTTCAACCCACCCTCTACACACACTGTTGTCATTCTTGGTCCTCTTCCCCCTTCATACTTCTTCCTCTTTTACGGCACCTTTCACTTTCCAGAATCTTAGAATTTATATATTAAGTCTATATACTTTAAGCTTCATAAAGGCAAGTCTCTTGTGTTCACTGAAATATCCTAAGCTCCTAAAACAGTACTTAGCACAAAGCAGATAGTCAATAAATATTTATCGAATGAATGAACAAGGCAGCTCGGAGTCACAGCAATGATGGCACAGTGCTTTTCATCAGGTGGCGCCACGGGGCTGGCTCTGTTCTTGGAGCTTTTCTGTGATGTCCTCTGAGGTCCCCAAGCTCTCCATGGGACAAACTGTGATGCTGATTTATGTATCCCCTAGCCAAGGTGGGGATGACCCAAGACAAAACTGAGATCTCCATTTTGCTATTACCTCGGCTCCCCTTTTTCTCTCCTTCATCCACCCCAAAGCTACCCTGTATCCCAGTATTATTCCCCCACATGGCAACCATTCCCCTCTTGTGTGTCAGGGACAGGGCAGTTCTGTGCAAAGAGCACTAGGCAGGAACCCTTGGAAAAGTCACTTTCCTCTCTGGGTCCACATTCCCTCCTTCGTGACTCCATCTATGAGTCTCTTGGTGACTTAGATATCCTCTGCAATCTCTTTACATCACTGCCCTGGGAAATCTAGGTTGAGATGGTGCCCTTTTCTCTGATGGAAGCCTGTGTCTCTTCTTCTTACAGGGAATGGATGATAAAAGTATTTTCAGGTCAGGAACTTCTGTTTTCTAGTCCCCCAGTTTGGGACCTAAACATGGCAGAATTTAAATCTAAAGCTGCCACACTGAAGTAGCTCTCTGACCCCGGCAATTTGCTTGAGTGTTCTGAACCTCAATTCTCTCCGCTGTGAAACAGGTTTAGTAATATCTCCTGCAGAAGGTTGTTGAGAAGAGTAAATTAAAAGATGCACACAGCTCTGCACATCACCTGACACATAGAAAGTGTTCTAAAAATAGTAGCTGCTGTTAGCTTCTGAGCCCCAAGTGGATCCCTGCAGGTGCACATAGGTGAGGTTCGGTGGGGCGCATTTCTGGATTCCTCTCTGCTCTGCAGGTGTGGGCCTGGGTGCTGTGTGCAGTCGGCTCCTGTGGTGGACATGGGTGGAGGCTGTGGCTATTCTGGAGACACCAGTTCCTGATGTCTAGACCGAGCTCAGGCCCCTCATTTCCCCACCGTGGAGGTGGAGCCCAGAAGTCTGAGCCACAGAAAACACTTGAAGGTCCCTGGGAAAGCTCTCTGGACCAGGAGCCCTTAGAAGATGTTTTCCCCACATGTTTAGTTTGTTGAACTATTGTATTTGTCATTTACATCTGCAAAACAAAATAACTCTTAAAACATAATGGCTTCAAACAGCAAACATATATGCTTTCACACCGTTTCTGAGGCTCAGCAATCAGGAGGCAGCTTAGCTGGGTGGCCTGGCTCAGGGTCTTTCATGAGTTTGCGGTCAGGCAAGGCTGCAGACAAATGAGAGCTTTAACCAAGGAGGAAGGATCCTCTTACTGGAAGCTCAGTCACACAGCCAGGAAGCTTGGGTTCTTCGCCTTGTGCATTTCTCCCTAGGGATGTCTAACACTGGGCAGAATAAGCAAAATAAAAGAGAGAAAGTACAGGACAGAATCTTAGCATCTTTTATAACCTAATCTCAAAAGTGACATGCCATCATTTCTGCCATATTCTAGGTCACCACATAGACTAACCTGATACAATGTGCAGGCAGGGATTACATGAGGAGGCAGGGCTCCCTGGGGGCTATTTTGAAAGCTGCCCATCACAGGTATAATTTCCATATAATGAAATTCATAGATCTTAGCTATACAGTTTGATCAGATTTTTAATACATATTTTACCCTCAGTGTGATTTATTTTTGGCTGTGCTGGGTCTTCACTGGGCTTACTCTTGTTGCAGGGAAGGGGAGCTACTCTTCATTGTGGTGTGTGGGCTTCTCTTGCGGCAGCTCTAGAGCTCAGGCCCAGTAGCTGTGGTGAATGGGCTTAGTTGCCCCGCAGCATGTGCGATCTTCCCGGACCAGGGATCGAACCCGTGTCCCCTGTATTGGCAGGTAGATTCTTAACCACTGGACCACCAAGGGAGCCCAAGCCTAGTTCGATGAGTTTTAACAATCAAATGTTCTCCTGAAGCTCACACTCCTGTCAAGGTTTAGAATGTGTCCACCCCCTCACAATGCCCTGCATCCTCAGAACGTTCCTCAGAACAGCCATCACCTCACGCCTCGTCAGGGTCGATCCTCCCTCCCCCAAGCAACCGCTGATCTTATTTCTATCTATACCTGATCCACAGTTGTGCCTGATCTAGAACGTCATAATCATGGATTTGGACCGCCTGTACTCCTTTGTGTCTGGCTTCTTGCATTCTGAATTATGATTGTGATCCATCCCCATGGTTGTGTGTATCAGTGGTTCATTCCTTTTTACTGTTGAGTGAGGCACTCTCACCTCAGTGTGAGTCTCACCCTTCTTCAGTGTGCCCTGTGAAGCGTGAGGACAAAGAATGTCACCTGCCATTTCAGTAAACAAAGGATGTTGAGGCCATCGTGCCATTGGCCACTGCAGCCGCCCCAACTGTGTACCCTGAGGGCATTCAGGATGGAGATAAACAGGAGGATCCTGGCCCTAGATAGTTAAGACGCATATCAAAAGAATGATTTCAAGGAGCCCAGACTCTTGCATCTTCCCATGCAGAAGAAAGTGCTAAATTTATTAGTTTTTTCTTTAATTAACATTAATTATTTTATATTCTGACTACCTGGGGGATTTTTTTTGCAACCCGATATATCCTGTCTCCTCCCTTAGCTTTTTAGAACAATCCCTCAGAGCTATCTGAGAGGCCTTAGTCCTCAGGATGTCCACTGAATAAATCATAATTCTCAACTTTTAGGTTGTGCTTTTTTCAGTTGACACCTGACAACTGGCAGTTAATTCTGCATGTTTCTCCTCCTATTGAACTGTGACCTGCTTGAGGACAGAGGCTATCTCTCTCTTTCTCTCTCTCTTTTTTTAGCAGCAGCATGTGGCATACAAGATCTCAGTTCTCTGACCAGGGATTGAACCCTCACCCCTTGCAGTGGAAGCAGAATCTTAACCACTGGACCACCAGGGAAGTCCCTGTATCTCATTTATTTAACGGTCCCCACTATGAGCTCAGGGCTTCTCTGGTGGCCCCGTGGCAAAGAATCTGCCACCTAGGCAGGAGCCACAGGAGATGTGTGTTCAATCCCTGAGTCGGGAAGATCCCGTGGAGGAGGGCATGGCAGCCCACTCCAGTATTCTTGCCTGGAGAATCCCCATGGACAGAGGACCTGGCCAGCTATAGCCCACAGGGTCACATAGAGTCGGACACGAATGAGATGAGCTCAGTGCCTGACCAGGCAGTAAGTGCTGGGAACTTGGAAGTGGGGTGTGATGGGATGTAGGGGTCAACAGGGAACCAAGCGGTGGGGCAGGCAGGCTGGACACTGGTGGGAGACCTGTCCACTGGTGCCAGAAATCACTCCAAGACTCAGAATCCCCAGGCCTCGGGAGCTCAAAGAGCTCTCCAGCCAGAGGTTCTAGGATAGAGAGGGGACTTCCAGGCCAACAAACACAGAAGGGCCTGAGTCCAGGGCTGTCCCCTCGGGTCACTGAAAATCTCGCTGGTTGAGGACAGACTCAATAAGATGGTCAATCCCGATTCTCCTCCTCTTGTTTCCTCCCTTTTCACCCAAACAGTGCACCTGCCAACTAGCCCCAACACTCAGGCAAAGGTTGGAAGCCAGGCCTCTCTGAGGACCTCCGTTCAGCCCCTCCCTCTCACACTGCACACTTGCCTCACCCTTGGCAGAGCCTTGAGGAAGACCAGAGCTAAGCTTCCAACATCCAGTAGGCTTTTTGGAATCTCAGGGCCCCTGGAGCATGGACTTAGGGGTCAGGGTACTGAGTCCCTCCTCTATCACCTTCCAGCTATGTGACTTTGGCTAGAAGACTCCCTTGTCAGTAAAATGGGTGATAGCTAGTAGGGTGAGTGTAGGATCAATTAAGATAAACTGCTAAGTGCAGCAGCTGGCAGAGAAAGGGTAATGTGACTTGGTGGGAAAAGATACCAGGCAGGACCTTCTCTGTTTATCCAAAAAGGTAGGATTAACACCAGAAGAAAGAATTGAGATCAAAAAGCAAAAAGTATTCCACCTTCAAAGCTTGAAGGACTGCTGGCTCCCCACAGGGCCTGGCAGGAGACACCTTTTAAGTAGATCCAGGGTACTATTCACAGGGTAGAGGTGTGTCCCTCTCTCCCTGGGCAGAGCAGGGAGCAATGGGTTGGTTCTGCTCCCTGTGTCTGGATAGCTATGTCCAACTATTCCCCCCATAGTACGTCTCATCCCATTGGGTCTTCTGCAATGTGACCTGATCACTCCTGCATCAAGAGGACAAGTCACATCCCCTCCCCTTGAATCTGGGCTGACCTTGGAGACAGAATACAACAGGTGTCCCAGGTGACTTTTGAGACAAGGCCAAAAGGAACCTTGCAACTTCTTCCTTAGTCTCTTGGAAAGCTCACTCTGTAGACAATCCCTCTTGAGACAGTCCCTCTCCAAGAACCCAGCTACTTTTCTGGGAGAAGCCAGGCCACGTGACCCGGCCATGTGTTGTCCCTCCGGGTTAAGTTCGGACACATACAGAAGTAAACAGAGCTTACAGCAAGCAGCTGTGAGCGGTAACTGGAAGCAGGGTCTCAATTCCCCAGGCCGGGGGTCCTAACCACTGGACCATAGGAACCAGCAGTTAGGGCTAAGGTCCCTAGTCTTGCCTGCCTAGTCAAGAACAAATTCAGGTGAGGAGGCAGAAGGTAAAGTAAAAAGTTTATTGAAAAGAAAAGTATATGTAGAAAGGCACATGGGCGAGTTCACAGAGAGAGAGTCGGCCTTTGGAAAGTTTAACTCCTTTATACAGGGGCAGTTTTTCAGGTCTTTGTCCTTCCTCAGGTCAATCACTTTGCTGTGTCCCCACTCACCCCACCCCACTCCCAGTTAATTTGTCTCGGGACCCTCCCCTGGGGTGCACCCACACACTTTAGCCAAGATGGATCTCAAAGTAAAGGCTTCTGGAAGGAGCAAGACTCATTATGGTCTGGAATTATCCCCTGATTTTTGACTCCAAGGAGCCTTTCTGCACCTGTGTAATGTCTTCCTGATCCTTTACTCAGACAGGGTTTTTGTCTCTCTTTGTCCTTTCCACAAACTGTGGGAAATTCTTAAAGAGATGGGAATACCAGACCACCTGACCTGCCTCTTGAGAAATCTGTATGCAGGTTAGGAAGCAACAGTTAGAACTGGACATGGAACAACAGACTGGTTCCAAACAGGGAAAGGAGTACCTCAAGGCTGTATGTTGTCACCCTGCTTATTTAACTTATATGCAGAGTACGTCATGAGAAACGCTTGTCTGGTTGAAACACAAGCTGGAATCAAGATTGCCGGGAGAAATATCAATAACCTCAGATATGCAGATGACACCACCCTTATGGCAGAAAGTGAAGAACTAAAGAGCCTCTTGATGAGATTGAAAGAGAAGAGTAAAAAAGTTGGCTTAAAGCTCAACATTCAGAAAACTAGGATCATGGCATCTGGTCCCATCACCTCATGGCAAATAGATGGGGAAACAGTGGAAATAGTGACAGACTTTATTTTTTTGGGTTCCAAAATCACTGCAGATGATGACTGTAGCCATGAAATTAAAAGACACTTGCTCCTTGGAAGAAAAGTTATGACCAACCTAGACAGCATATCAAAAAGCAGAGACATTACTTTGCCAACAAAGGTCTGTCTAGTCAAGGCTATGGTCTTTCCGGTAGTCATGTATGGATGTGAGAGTTGGACTATTAAGACAGCTGAGCACCGAAGAATTGATGCTTTTGAACTGTGGTATTGAAGACTGTTGAGAGTCCTTTGGACTGCTAGGAGATCCAACCAGTCCATCCTAAAAGAAATCAGTCCTAAAATATTCATTGGAAGGACAGATGTTGAAGCTGAAACTCCAATACTTTGGCCACCTGATGCAAAGAACTGACTCATCTGAAAAGACCTTGATGCTGGGAAAGAGTGAAGGCAGGAGGAGAAGGAGACGATAGGATGAGATGGTTGGATGGCATCACCGACTCAATGGACATGAGTTTGGGTGGGCTCCGGGAGTTGGTGATGGACAGGGAGGCCTGGCGTGCTGCAGTGCATGGGGTCGCAAAGAGTCAGACATGACTGAATGACTGAACTGAACTAAACTGTCCTTGCCATGATTATTCCCTTGAGGTGTTTACAAGAGGTAAAGACTGGCCATTTACATGTTTCCGTTGTTACTTCCATTTCCGAGAGCAAACAGGAGGCTGGTTATAAATTCCTCAACTGGAGCCCACCTATCTCTTATCCCAGGAAATACAAACAGAAGGGTGGCTGATTGTAAATGTCCAACCTGGAGCTCATCTATCTCCTACCTCAAGGTGACAGGGTCGGCTGAGCCCTCAAGCCATCCCAGCTCAGGTGCCAGCCCCATGAATGCAGTAGCCTCTAGGTGATTCTAGCCCTACCCATTTGAATCTTCCCAGCAAAGGGCCCAGACATCATGGAGCAATGTATTAGTTATCTATCACTGTATAACAGAATACCCACCAAATGCTACAGCTCAAAACAACAAACATTTGTGATCTCACAGTTTCTGACAGTTAGGAATCCGAGAGGAGCACCTCTAGATGGTTCTGACTAGGGTCTCTCGTGAAGTTGCAGTCAAGCTCTCAGCCTCGGGCTGCAGTCATTTCTCTCTGGGGTCAGCAGGAGGCCTCAATTCTTCCCTAGATGGGTCTCTCCATACATGAGTGTCATCACAACGTGGCATCTGGCTTCTTGCTGGAAAAGAAAGGCACAGCCTCTGAGTGTGTTCAACACAATTGCCAGGTTTCCTCAGGGGAAAAAGTTTGCCAAATTCGAAGTCATTTCTATTAGCTTTATTGGGATGTGCTGGGAAAGTCTCTGTATTATATTTTTTATATATAATATAAATATTATATTTATAGAGAAATAATATATACTTCTCTATATTATATTGGGAGAAATAGCAGGCTTTTGACTTGAGAATATTAAGTCTGGAAAAGGTCAATCAAAAAGAGGGAGAGAGGCAAAAACCACAGTATCTTTTATAACCTAGACTGCCATATGCTGTTGGCTACACAAACCAATCTGGTGGAAAGTGGGAGGGGACTACACAACAACGTAAAAACCCAGAGGCAGGGGTTATTGGGAACCATCTTGGAGGCTACCTAAGGCAAGCAGAGCCACGGCATCTCCCCTGTGCCCCGTCACATTCTTGACCCACAGAATCCTTGAGCGTGATCAAATGCTGATTGCTTGCTCCCGTGAAGTTCAGGGAGCTCTATTACACAGTTGTAGGCTTCCCCAGTGGCTCAGCAATGAGAATCTGCACACAGCAGATGCAGGTTCAGTCTTCCTGGGTCGGGAAGATTCCCTGGAGAAGGAAATGGCAACCCACTCCAGTATTCTTGCCTGGAAAATTCCATGAACAGAGGAGCCTGGAGGGGTCCATGGGGTCGCAAAGAGTGGGATGCATCTCAGCAACTAAACAACAAGCTTGTGTGAACAGAGCCAGGAGAATTATTCATCTAGTTCCAGGTGCCACTAGAGGGCGTCTGACTGCTCATTCCCCGTGGATGTCAACTGAGTCCCTGACATTTGCCAAAATCAAGGGCACTGGAGAGAAAAGTCCAGGGAGGTGACCAGGTGGCAGATGGGCAAGAAGACAAAGAAAGACTAATTCTGCCCATGTCCATGGGCCCTGGGATTGGGGCTGCAGAGAGCAGAAGCTCGGGGGCAGCAGGCCAGTGGGGGCTAAGAGCAAGCCTTGTCAGGGAGTTCGAGGCTGCCAGCAGAGGAAGTTATCTGTCACAGAGTCCTTGAACAGCATGGCCTTGCCGGGGGGAGCACCTGCACGCACCATGTCTGTAGATAATGAATGAGTTGAGCAACTGTGATGACAGGAACACAGCCACGCTATAAGCAGTCACCGAGGGGTCAGCCAAGGGTCAGCAAGAGACACCTAAGGAAACAAGTCTTTTTTTTTTTTTTTTTCCTTCTCATTCGTCCACCAGAGGGCAGGAAAGAGACAGATCAGAAAACACCAGTCTCCTCTCCTGCCACAGGTCCTGCCTGCTGCAACTTTGAACCCAGTAAGAGATTGCTCTTTAAAAAAGGAAAAACCGAGGTAATGCCTCAAACTAAAGACTGCACCGAAAACTAGGGAATTCCCCGGCAGTCCAGTGGTTAGGATGCTGTACTTCCACTGCAGGGGGCGGGAGTTCCATCCCTGGTTGGGGAACTGGGATCTGGTATGCCCTTGGGGCAGCCAAGAAAATAGGAAAACAGGAGAGAGAGAGAGGCTGCACTAAAAACCAAAAATGACTGAACATTTTGGAACCAGCTGGCAACTTCATAGGAGGTGGGGGAAGGCAAGAGCCCATCAGGAAAGGGGGAGTGACAGATTAGAGCTGGTGTTTTTTAACTGTTTGATATTTACCTTTAAGGGTTGATATTCTTCAAACTAGTTCCTGAAGCCATTATTATTGTTGTTGTTGTTCTTGACTCCTCCTGTTTCACCTCATTCATTCACTCACTTATTCCTTCCCCTTTCACCTCATATATTTATTCACTCATAAGCATGTGTTGTTTGCCAGGTACTGTGCTAGGCACAATATTATGATATGTACAGTGAATTAGAAGTAGAGTCAATTGACCACCAGATCCTGTCCATTCAACTTTCAAATACCTCCTAAGCCTTTTTTGTCCACTTCTCCGACCCTAGATTTCTCTGCCTTGGCTCAAGCCTCAGTAGCTCCCATTGGATTATACTTTTGGCTCTGACCTCTTACCATCCAGTCTGTTCTCCACCCTTCCCAAGAGAGACCTTTCCAAAAGACAAATAGGATTATCACTCCCTGATGAAGACAGCTCATTGTCCCCCAACGTCCATCGTTCCTTTAGTAAGAGTCTCTACATTTTAGATGAGCACATGTCTGTCCAGAATAAAAGCTATGTTTCCTGGCACTCTGGCTGCCAAGGGTGGTGATGAGACTACATTCTGGACGGAGCAATGAAAGACAGTGATGTGTGCAAATTGGAGGTTATGCCTTTCAAGGAAAGGGGTGTGTTTCCACAGCCCCTTCATTCCTCCCTGCTGGCTGAAATGCAGAAGTGATGATCAGAGCTGAAGCCGCCCTCTTGGACCACTAGAAGGAAGCAGTATATTAAGGATGTCTGGGCAATAGGAGGGAAGGTGCCAGGCAGGGTCCTGAGGATTGTGGAACCACCATGCCCACTCTGGCCTACCTACTCCGGTTTTTACATAAGTGACAAGTAAACCTCTCTCTTGTTTAACCCATAGTTATTTTGGAGTCTTTATTATAGTAGTTGAGCCTGTTTCTTTCTCTTTTTTTCCATTTATTTTTATTAGTTGGAGGCTAATTGCTTTACAATATTGTAGTGGGTTTTGCCATACATTGACATGAATCAGCCATGGATTTACATGTGTTCCCCATCCTGATCCCCGCTCCCACCTCCCTCCCCATCCCATCCCTCTGAGTCTTCCCAGTGCACCACCCCTGAGCACTTGTCTAATGTATCCAACCTGGGCTGGTGGTCTGTTTCACGCTTGATAATATACATGTTTCAATGCTATTCTCAGATCATCCCACCCTCCCCTTCTCCCACAGAGTCCAAAAGTCTGTTCTATACACCTGTGTCTCTTTTTCTGTCTTGCATATAGGGTTATCGTTACCATCTTTTTAAATTCCATATATATGTGTTAGTATACTGTATTGGTGTTTATCTTTCTGGCTTATTTCACTTTGTATAATGGGCTCCAGTTTCATCCATCTCATTAGAACTGATTCAAATGTATTCTTTTTAATGGCTGAGTAATAGTCCATTGTGTATATGTACCATAGCTTTCTTACCCGTTCGTCTGCTGATGGGCATCTAGGTTGCTTCCATGTCCTGGCTATTATAAACAGTGCTGCGATGAACATTGGGGTACATGTGTCTCTTTCAGATCTAGTTTCCTCGCTGTGTATGCCCAGGAGTGGGATTGTTGGGTCATATGGCAGTTCTATTTCCAGTTTTTTAAGGAATCTCCACACTGTTCTCCATAGCGGCTGTACTAGTTTGCATTCCCACCAACAGTGTAAGAGGGTTCCCTTTTCTCCACACCCTCTCCAGCATTTATTGCTTGTAGACTTTTGGACAGCAGCCATTCTGACTGGCGTGTAGTGGTACCTCATTGCGGTTTTGATTTGCATTTTAGTAGTTGAGCCTGTTTCTAACTAATAAATACTCCAACTCAAACTCTTCCTATGGCTCCTACTGTTTTCAGGTTAAGTCCAAGCAAGTGAACCTGGAACTTAGGACTCTTTGAGATAAAAAGTGCCTGTCAGACTAGTTTCTTACCTTATCTCTTCCTCCTCTTTAGTATAAACTCTATGTTTCACTCAAACCAAACTAATTGCACTTACTAAGTGCACTAAGCTGATTCATGCTTCGAGGCCTTTGCTTAAACAGTTTCCTCTTCCTGGAATGCCCTTCCTGCTTCTTCTTTGCTACCTCCTTCCAGCTCATCCTTCAGGACTCAGCTCTGGAGTCATGTCCTTTGTAAAGTTATCCCAGAAAGCCCACCCCAGTCCCAGATTATTCACTTCTACTAAATGCTTCCTTAGTACATTGTGTCTATTTCTCTGGTGTCTGGTAGACTAGAAACTTCAGCAGGGCAGGGACTTCCTTGGTGGTCCAGTGGTTAAGAATCCACCTGCCAATTGAGGGGACGCAGTCCTATCCCTGGTCTTGGAAGATTCCACACGCTGCGGGACAACTGAGCCCATGCACCACAACTACTGAGGCTGCATGGCCTAGAGCCTGTGCTCTGCAACAAGAGAAGCCACTGCAATGAGAAGCCTGCACACCACAACTAGAAAATGGCCCCAGCTCACCACAACTAGAGAAAGCCTGTGCACGAAGCAATGAAGAGCCCGTGTGCCACAACAAAGACCCAGTGCCGCCGAAAGTAAAAAAAAAAAAAAAAAAAAATTTAAGCATAAAAAAAAATCAGCAGGACAGTGAGAACCCCCGTCTGGTTTGCACTAGATGTCCAGTCCTGAGCATATCAGAAGAGCCCAATAAATATGCATCAGATGAATGAATGACTAAATTAACCAGCCCACCTCATTTATCACACTGTACTACCATCCTCTGCTCATTCTCTTGTCTGTGTCCACTGTCATCTGAGATCCCTGACCCAGGGACCACAGAGTTCTTACCACCACAACATAGTAGGTGCTCAGTAAATGTTGTTCTAGGAGCAATTCCAACCCACTGCCCTCTGTTCTGCAGCATCATTTTCCAAGAGAATTTCTGGCTCGTTTCTCACAGGCAGTGTGTGCAGCCTTCCCCCCAAAGCGTGTACTGGTTGCTGTTAACAACATAAGCCTTTTCTTGGTAGGCTGGCAGCGTTTATGGAAATTAACATTTGGCCACAGTGACCTCAAAACGCTGCGAGCTGAAAGGCTTTGCTTGTTGAAGTGGCTTGGGCTTAGCCAGTTCTTTAGAAAACTGCATCTCAGCATTGTGGTTTGGATGGCAAAGGGACACGAAGCAAGTTACAGAGACTGGGAAGTAGGTACCAGGTCAGGGGAGGTTGTGGAGCCCCAGGAAGTCACAGAAGCAGGGTGGGTATGCTCTGGTAGATGGGGGTGGGGGTGGGTAATTGAAACTCAAAGTCCATGGTAAGTAGGTCTCAGTTCACTTGGCAAGAGCCTCTTGTCCAGCCACTTTGTTTTAACCCCAGTGAAGGATAGATCAGTTTGGATGGACTTGGTTTTGCTATAGTAAGAAACAACAGGGGCAACCTCAGTAGCCTGAAACAACAAAATAAATTTCTTTTTTATATAAATCACTTTATTTATTTATTTTTGGTTGTGCTGAATCTCCGTTGCTGTGCACAGGCTTCCTCTGTTTGCAGCAAGCAGGGGCTACTCTTCCTTGCAGTGTGCGGGCTTCTCACTGCAGCGGCTTCTCTTGTTGCAAAGCACAGGCTGTAGGCTCTAGGTGCCTGGGCTTCAGGAACTGCAGCACATGGGCTCAGTAGCTGCAACTCACAGGCTCTAGAGTGTGGGCTCAGTAGTTATGGCACAAAGGCTTAGTTGTTCTGCAGCATGTGGAATCTTCCTAGACCATGGATCAAACCTGGGTCCCTAGCATTGGCAGGTGGACTCCTATCCACTATACCACCAGGGAAAGTCCACAAAATAAATTTTTTGTTCATATTCTACACTCATATGAATCAAAAAGGGGTTTTACCTCAAGGCAGGTTCTCAGAGACCTAATCCAAGAGAGGGTCCATCTTAACACAGGTTTCTGTGTCAGCAGAGGCAGGGCAAAGAGAACATAAAAATCCTGCAATGGCTCTCAAAAGCTCTGCCCTGAAGTGCCATGCATGTCACTTCTGCCCACTTCTTGCTGAAGTTTCACAAAGCAGGGATATGTAACAGGGAAAGGCAGAAAATATCTGCGAATGACAGTGATCTACCACCAAAGAAAATGCCATGTGGTGGGAGCTTTCACTAACTGCAGGATTTCAAGCAAGCAATCAACCAGGCTGGGACTTGATTTTCCCAAACAGAAAACAGGATTGTGATAGTTCTGACACAGCCCTAGGGATGTGATGACTCAGTAAAATTATATGCAGAAAGTTGAACACAGGGCCTGGGATAAATACTTGCTCAATAAATGATTCTTCAGGGAATTCCCTGGTGCCCCAGTGGTTAGGACTCCATGCTCTCATTGCCATGGGCCTGAATTCAATCCCTGTGTTAGGGAATTAAGCTGCAAGCTTCGAGGCCAAAAAATTAACAAAAAATGATTTTAAAATTAAATTATGGAGAACCATGATGGCCAAAAAGCAAGAGTGAAATGGAAGCCCTGTGATCATGCAGGATCACTGAAGCTAGAACAGTAAGGACCCTGAGCTGCATTTCTCTCCTCTCTTTTTTTTCATACACACAGCAGTGGGATCAAAGGCTGCTGTTCTGCCTTGAGAAGGCCTTTGACCTTTATGGGCCCAAGCAGGCATAGCTGACCTCTTAGCCTGCTTTGGTTTTTGCCCGCTGGGCCAATGTGACCTGTGAAACAGAACTGTGATTGTGCCCAGCCAGCCAGGCCCTCTGGAGGTCAGCACTGGATTTGGGAGTTGCAAGGAGAGCTTTCAGGCTGATTGAAGCCTGGTCCTCCTAGGCCTGAGAAATAAACTCTGAGATATACATTTTGTGCTAGTTGCCTGCACCAGGCAGGCACATAATCAGCTCCTGCCTAAGCAGTCAGCCAGGAGCCAGGAGGAGATGGAGGCTTCTCACACCTAGCAGAACCGTCTTTCTGTGGGGGAGCAGCAGCTTGCATCTCAGTGTGGATTTGGGAGGCCTCAGCTCCCTGTACCTCCATCTGGGAACATGCACAATGTCTCCTGCTTAGAGGACTCCCAATAGATAGATTTCCATGGGCGCTAAGTCACTTCGGGCACGATTGACTCTTTGTGACCCTATGGACTGTAGGCTGTCAGGCTTCTCTGTCCAGGGGGATTCTCCAGGCAAGAATACTGGAATGGGTTGCCGTGCCCTCCTGCAGGGAATCTTCCCAACGCAGGGATTGGACCCACGTCTCTTAAGTCTCCTGCATTGGCAGGTGGGTCATTGGCCACCTGGAAAGCCCAGATTTCCATACACTGGGCCATTAAAGAAAAGTTGGCATTCTTCAGTTCTGCTGGTGTTTTTCATTAATCATTTCAGTCTCCTGATGGAACATCCCAGCCAGGCCAAAAGTTTGCATTCTACAGCAGCTCCTCTGAGAGCAATACTGGGGAGAAACTGGAGGCTATAGGAGGTCAGCCAGAGGGCAGTTGAGATAATCCTGGTGAGAGGGGAAGGTGGACTGAACCAGGATGGAGCCAGAGGGAGGGAAGGAAGGACACAGACATGAGAGGTGTTAAGGAGACAGGGCAGATACAACTTGCTGACCACTTAGATCTGGGGAAGGGGGAGGAGGGATGGGAATGAGGCAGGCTGACTCCCAGGACTGCCTTAGGAAAGACTTTTTAAATTTGTCACCAAAAGTTCCTTGGCAGCAAAATCTGACCTGAAAGACATTCCAACTTGAAGGATATGAGTCTCTATAATCTTTAGGCATCTCATACATTTTACTGCAGAAATATTCATGTATTTCATTACATGGGGCTGCCCCCGACCACACTCATGGGTTACATAACGCACTGCTCCACCCCGTGTCACTTTCGTTTAAAGTCCAAAAGAACTCCAAATTCTGAATCACATTTGGTCCTAGATAAGGGACTGTGGGCTTAAAAAAATAGCAGTGGCGGCAGCTGACCACCACACTAGGCTCCTCCTGAGAGGGCCTGCAGGGCTGTCCTTGTCCCCATTTGCTTTCCGGTCATCAGTCCACAGAGGTCTCTCCTGTGAGCTCCTTGTAACTCTCTCAAGGCCTCTTCTAATCCACTGGTCACCAGTGTCCACTGCCCACCAACCCCCAATGGGCAGCTATGCATTCTAATGCCCCTTCTGTACACTGGGTCAGGAGGGGGGCCATAGGGTGTCTCGGGTCTCTGGCCTTGTTCTGAATCATGGGTGGGGGTAGGGCTCTGAGATCCTATGCTTTCTTTGCCCCCCATCCCACCCCACTCTCCAGTCCCCAGAAAAATGATAGATCTTCATCTGCTCTAGGATTTCCCACACCTCCTATCATTGACACTCATGCCACTGAGCCCCAAGTTTCCCCAGATTTATGAAAATGCTTGGTTCTGGCAGTGGGGAGCTAACTTTGCTTCTTCTATTTTTCTTTTCCCTTAGGCAGGACCTCAACATTTAGCATCCTCAAATGAGACTCGTTCTCTTTTGTTTTTTGTCTTCCTTACTGTCATCCCTAGCATGAAGGTAGAAAAACTACAGTGGCAGAAAGAGATTGGTTATACTAAAAATGACACTCAGGCTAATAAACAGGTTACCTCTTTCTAGAAGACACCTTCCCTTCCACTTGGCCACTCCTCAGGTTACCAGCTCACTGTCTCCCTCCTTTCCTGGCCCAGCCTCAAGAATGAGGAATCTTGACTCACACCTCCCCCACCTCAATCCACTCTCCACCCCAACCTCCAGCTGAAACTACTCCCTTGTTAAAGGTAATAGACAAACTGCTGCTGCTGCTGCTGCCAAGTCTCTTCAGTCGTGTCCGACTCTGTGCGACCCCATAGACGGCAGCCCACCAAGGCTCCTCTGTCCCTGGGATTCTCCAGGCAAGAACACTGGAGTGGGTCGCCGTTGCTTTCTCCAAATGGACAAACTCCTTGAGGCCATTTCCAAGGAACTTTTCTCAGTCTTCATTTTTATTCCTTCAGGAAGAAGATTATATTATTGTTCATGAATGTTCACTGCTCCTCCTACTGGGGCCCTCCCAGTGAGAGGATTATATCCCAGTCTCCTTGGTTGCTATATGGCCTGGAGAATTGCTTTCGCAAATAAAATGTGAGTGCATATGACTTGTGGTAATTCCACAGCTTGTGCCATTTCTGGGCAGAAGCTTTAAGACCCAACATCATTGTCCTTTTTTAGTGCTGTGCTTCAGTTCAGTTCAATCGCTCAGTTGTGTCCGATTGTCTCAGTTGTGCAGACCTCATGGACTGCAGCACACCAGGCTCCCCTGTCCATCACCAACTCCCAGAGCTTACTTAAACTCATGTCCATTCAGTCAGTGATGCCATACAACCATCTCATCCTCTGTCCTCCCCTTCTCCTCCTGCCTTCAATCTTTCCCACCATCAGGGTCTTTTCAAATGAGTCAGTTCTTCACATCAGGTGGCCAAAGTATTGGAGTTTCAGCTTCAACATCTGTCCTCCCAATGAATATTCAGGACTGATTTCCTTTAGGATGGACTGGTTGGATCTCCTAGCAGTCCAAAGGACTCTCAACAGTCTTCTCCAATACCACAGTTCAAAAGCATCAATTCTTCGGTGCTCAGCTTTCTTTATAGTCCAACTCTCACATCCATACCTGACTACTGGAAAAACCATAGCCTTGACTAGACGAACCTTTGTTGGCAAAGTAATGTCTCTGCTTTTTAATACACTGTCTAGGTTGGTCATAACTTTTCTTCCAAGGAGTAAGCATATTTTAATTTCATGGCTGCAGTCACCATCTGCAGTGATTTTGGAGCCCAAGAAAATAAAGCCTGCCACTGTTTCCCCATCTATTTGCCATGAAGTGATGGGACTGGATGCCATGATCTCAGTTTTCTGAATGTTGAGCTTTAAGTCAACTTTTTCACTCTCCTCTTTCACTTTCATCAAGAGGCTCTTTAGTTCTTCTTCACTTTCTGCCATAAGGGTGGTGTCATCTGCATATCTGAGGTTATTGATACTTCTCCTGGCAATCTTGATTTCAGCTTGTGCTTCATCCAGCCCAGCATTTCTAATAATGTACTCTGCATACAAATTAAATAAGCAGGGTGACGACATACAGCCTTGAGGAAATCCTTTTCCTATTTGGAACCAGTCTGTTGTTCCATGTCCAGTTCTAACTGTTGTTTCCTGACCTGCATACAGATTTCTCAAGAGGCAAGTCAGGTGGTCTGGTGTTCCCATCACTTTCAGAATTTCCCACAGTTCATTGTGATCCACACAGTCAAAGGCTTTGGCATAGTCAATAAAGCAGAAATAGATGCTTCTCTGGAACTCTCTTGCTTTTCCGATGATCCAGCGGATGTTGGCAATTTGATCTCTGCAGAGTACATCATGCAAAATGCTGGGCTGGATGACTCACAAGCTGGAATCAAGATTGCTAGGAGAAATATCAGCAACCTCAGATATGTAGATAGTACCACTCTAATCATAGAAAATGAAGAGGAACTAAGAAGCCTTTTGATGAAAATGAAAGAGTAGAGGGAAAAAGCTGTTTTGAAACTTCACAGTAAAAAAACTAAGATCATGGCTCCAGTCCCATTGTGTGGGCAAACTGTGTGCTTTGAGACCCCATGGACTGTAGCACATCAGGTTCCTCTGTTCATGGAATTTTCCACACAAGAATACTGGAGTGGATTGCCATTTTCTCCTCCAGGGGATCTTCCTGAGCTAGGGATCAAACCTGTGTCTCTGGTAGTGTCTCCTGCAATGGCAGGTGGATTCTTTACCACTGAGCCACCTGGGAAGCCCAATCCCATCATTTCATGGGAAATATAAGGGGAATAAGTGGAAGCAGTGACAGGTTTTCTTTTCTTGGGCTCCAAAATCACTGCAGATGGTGACTGCTGCCATGAAATTAAAATATGCTTGCTCCTTGGAGGGAAAGCCATGACAAACCTAGACAGCATATTTAAAAGCAAAGACATCACTTTGCCAACAAAGGTCTGTATAGTCAGAGCTATGGTTTTTCCAGTAGTCATGTATGGGTGTGAGAGTTGGACCATAAAGAAGGCTGAGCACTGGAGAATTAATGGTTTCAAATCGTGGTGCTGCAGAAGACTCTTGAAAGTCCTTTTGGCTACAAGGAGATCAAATCAGTTAATCCTAAAGGAAATAAACCCTGAATATTCATCAGAAGGATTGCTTCTGAAGCTGAAGCTCCAATACTTTGCCCACTTGATGTGAAGAACTGACTCATTGGAAAAGACCCTGATGCTGGGAAAGACTGCAGGCAAAAGGGGAAGGGGGCATCAGAGGATGACAGCATCACCGACGCAATGGACATGAGTTTAAGCAAACTCGGGGAGAGAGTGGAGGACAGGAGAGCCTGGCATGCTGCAGTCCATGGGGTTGCAAAGTGTGGACTTAGTGACTGAACAACAGCAACAAATTATCTAGTTCAGTGTTTACTATGCTCCTGTGAGGCAGGTATGATCATCCTCACTCTGCAAAGAGAAACTGAGGCCCAGAGAGGTTAGGTATCTTGCCCAAGTTCCATAAGGTGCCTTTAGCAGCAGACATCAGAGCACCCAAATAAATGTGGCTTGAACATGAGGAGTTTATCTCTCATCACAAGGGACCTAGAAGAAGATGCTGGTAGGTATCAGGTTGTTTAACTGAGCAGCTCAGTGATGTCTGACTCTGGGTCAGCTTCTCTGAGAGCCTTGGTTCCTACCAAATGGTCCCAGGATGGCTATTAAGCTAGGTATTGCATGCTTCCCTAATATACAAAGGCAAGCAGGAAGGGACATTTTCCTCCTGGACATCTTCCTTTCTACTGTAGAAGAAAGCCTTCCATAGAAGCTCCCAGCAAATTCTGAGTCCCTGCCTCTTCACCCTCTTCTGTTTTTTCTCTTACTGTCTGTGGTAGCTGCAGCCAGACTGACCCTCTCTCAGGTCAGTATGATCAGGGTTTTGGTGCCTAACCTAAACAGTGAAGGAGTTTATTGAATAATGTGGGGGGTTTACAAATTCCAAATGTAGATAGGAACCAAAAGCAGTTAGGCTAAGAACACAGGCAAAGATGTGACACAGGAAAAGCCTGGTTGGACAGCCACTACTGGCCACTGGCTACACACTGCTGTGGGACTCTCCCCTCCCCTCCAAGAACAGGCCCCGCCACTTTACTTCTCTCTCTCTCTCTCTCAAAGGTCGAAGTCCTGGGCAGAAACATCCCACTAGTCAGGCCTGGTCATGTGCTCATTTCCCAGTTGCCAGGAAGGCAAGCAAGATTCCACCCTTTCAGCTCTGTAGGTGAGAGCTGGCTCCTTCTTCCCCAAGCCCTTTGCAGGACAGAATTTCCACAGCATAAAAGAGACGTTCTTCTGCAGAGTACCAAGGTTCCCCTCAACTTTCCATAGTCTCTCTTGCCTCCAGGGCTTTACATACACTCTCCCCCTTTTCCCCTCCCTCCTCTCCAGGCAAATCCTCTTCATTCTTTTCTTTTTTGGGCTTCACCAGATATTAGTTGTGTCACACAGGACCTTTCGTTGCGGCATGCAAACTCTTAGTTGCAGCGTGTGGGATCTAGTTGAACCTAGGCCCCCTGCATTGGGAACATAAAGTCTTAGCCACTGGACCACCAGGGAAGTCCTCTTCCACATTCTTGAGATTTCATGTCTTAGATGTCACTTCCCTTCAAATCTAGGCTAGGTTCTCCCACCCCATTGTGTTTCTGCTGCAGACTGTACTTTCCCCAGCACAGTCTCCATCATCGTGCTGAAATCACCATCTTGTCTGTTTTCCCCACTAGACTGCAAGTTTTATGACTGCTCTCTTCGTCCTACCACTGGATCCCTAGCACCCAGCACAATATTGGGCACATAACATATGCCCAATAAATGTATATTGAATGAGTCAATTAAGGAATGAATGAGATGAATTAGTGGCACCACCATCCCCCTAATCACCTGGGACACTGTCATCCCCATCTGGTCTGATGTCAAGTCCCATTAATTCTACCTGCATACTCCAGTCCCATATTATCTCTCTCCTGGACTTTTACCATAGCTACTTCTGACTTGACATCTGTCACTTCTGCATGCCCAACAGCTCTTCCCTCTTATTTTGGAAACTGTCATCATTTGTTTTTGAAGAACGACTTCTCCCTCCTTGCAGTCTTGAGGGAACTGTCAGTCAAGGCACTTTCCACCTTTGGCAAGGGGTGAACATGAGATCCAAACCAAGCCAGGACTGCAAATACTGAGTGAAAGGACACAGGTATAGAAGACAGTTGGACTGAGTCATTCCAATCATAGCATCCATGAGAAACTGTTTGTTGAGTTTGGGGGTAGTACTTGGCGGGTAGAACTTGGTTCTCATCCAAGTTTAGAACCAAAAGAGAGATAGCTACAGAAGTAGGGCAGAGGGAGATCAGAATATCAGCTTTGCTACTGACAAAGTTGCTGGGAACCTACCTTTAGGTCTGATTGACATGTGAGTTTACTAATACTGAACCCCCAAAATAATCTACTCTACCCAGTCTCAGGCAGTACTGGAATATCATAGTCCTTTCTATGAGGGTCAGACCCTGAGAAATTTAAAACTTTGAGGAAGTGCACAAAAAAACCAAGGTTCTTGTGGGCAGGTAGATCTGAAAGAAGGAGGAAAAGCTAAGTTGAGCTCCATTCATTCTCCCTAAACTCACATCAGATAATCACTCCTCCTCCTCCCCCTCTGGGGAAGATAGATGGGTGAAGGAGGGAGGCAATAGGCAAGAGCGTTATCTGAAAGAGATCTCTCCACACGGAAAAAGCTGGAGGAGGAAATAAACATTCCCCTCTGCATTGTCCCCTTGTTCCTGATATGTAGATTACCCTAGGCACCTCTGGCTCCTCTCATCCCCAAGGCTCAAAGTTGTACAACTATATCCCCTGAATTAATTCCCTTTTTTTTTTCCCGCTTAGTGTAGTCAAAGTCTGTTTCTGTTGCTTGCGCCAAAAGAACATGTCTTAGTTTCCTATTGCTGCTGTTAACAAATTTGGTGGCTTAGAAGAGCACAATGTATTGTCTTCTGATACTGGAGGTCTGAAGTCTGAAATGGGTCTTCTGGGGTCATCAAGGTATGGTCAGAAACTGTGCTCCTAATGAGATGGATAAAACTGGAGTCCATTATACAGAGTGAAGTAAACCAGAAAGATAAACATCAATACAGTATACTAATGCATACATATGGAATTTAGAAAGATGGTAATGATAACCCTACATGCAAGACAGAAAAAGAGACACAGATGTATAGAACAGACTTTTGGACTCTATGGGAGAAGGCGAGGGTGGGATGATCTGAGAGAACAGCATCGAAACATGTATATTATCAAGTGTGAAACAGATCGCCAGTCCAGGGTTGGATGCATGAGACAAGTGCTCGGGGCTGGTACACCGAGGATGACCCAGAGGGATGGGATGGGGAGGGAGGTGGGAGGGGGGGTCAGGATGGGGAACACATGTAAATCCATGACTGATTCATGTCAATGTATGGCAAAAACCACTACAATATTGTAAAGTAATTAACCTCCAACTAATAAAAACAATTGGTAAAAAAAAAAAAGAAACTGTGTTCCTTCTGGAGGCTCTAGGGGAGCCTGTCTCCCTGCCTTTCCAGCCTAAGAAGCTGCCATCATTCCCTGACTTGTGATCTGCAGCCAACAATCACACTACTCTGACCTCTGCTCATGTCATCACATCTTCTCTGGCTCTCTTCCTCCCTTTTACCCTTAGAAGGACCTTTGTGATTATATTGGGCCCATCCAGATAATCCAGGATAATCTTTCCATCTCAAAATCCTTAACTTAATCACATCTACAAAGTCTGCTTTGCCAAGTACGGTAACATGATCACAAATTCCCGGGATTGAGACCTGGATATCTTTGGGGGTATTATTTTGTCTACCACAGAACACTAACAGAAAGATTTCTTAGCCTGTCTTGCATTCATCTCTTTCATCTCCAGTCTTCCTGCAAGTGATCTTTATAAAATGTGAAACTGATCATGACCTAAGAAAATTCCTGATTCCCAAAAACCCACTGAATAAACCCCACGGCACCCCTGACTCTCTTTCACTTCAGGTGGTTTGCTCCAAATGTTCTTTCAGCCTGAAAGGTACCCCACCCCAAAGCCAAGTCTTCAGTAATCTTCAAGATCCCTCTTGCAGAAACCTCCATGATTCCTCTGGCTGGAACCCAGCTGCGCTGTGCGTCTCACATCTCCAGAGACTGTCTTTTCACCTGGCAGGGCTGGGTACCGGCCAGTCAGAAGATCTAACCTTTCTGTGCCTTTGTTTCCTCTATTTTAAAAACTGCACATAATAAAGCAGTGACCGCATGTATAGTCTGTTGTGAGAACTAAATGAGACAATGGATATAAAGTTTTGAGCACAGTGCTGGCATGCAATTTGGCACACAGTACTCAATAATACGTAGATGATAGCAGCTATTACTAAAATTTAATAGTTGAGTGAAAGAAGAATGAGGTACTCTCTCCTTCCCCTGAGCTGTCAATATTCCCTTTATGATCCTTAGTATGCCCAAAGACTAGGACATTTTAAAAACCTGAATGAATAACCCTGACATTTTGTGTGTTTCTGTGTAATCTTAGCTGTTTTCCTTTCTGGGGGCTCCATCCCTGGCTAGAATCATTGTAGGGGTTGATGGTAGAAGGGAAAGGCTGCTCTTATTCCTTCTTGTTCTAGTGCCCTGAGCGCATCAGACCTCTATAAACTCTGATCTTCTTGAAATGACTTTGAGGCAACTAGAGGTTTCCACTCTCACCTTCATGAAGCTTGTGCTCCCTGGGGCACCAGCTTGCGATTCTCAGGGTCAATTGTGACTCCACTACTGTATGGCTTTGGGCTGGTCACTGCATATCTTCCTGAAAAAATGGGCATAATGGGACTTTCTTGGTGGTCCAGTGGCTAAAACACTGCGTTCCCAAAGCAGGGGGCCCAGGTTCAATCCCTGGTCAAGAAACTAGATCCCACATGCTGCAACTAAGAGTTTGCATGCTGCAACAAAAGATCCCACATGCCGAAACGCCTCAACTAATACCTGTGCAGCCAATTAAATGTTTGGTTTTTAAATGGCATAATCATCACTGCATTCTCTAAGGTCAGGAACCTCAGAAGACAAGTGTAGGCATGAGGAATGAATGTCAACTTCTTTTGTGAGGTAAAATAGAAGAAACCAAGCTGAAGAGATAGGAAATTCATTTCCAGGATGTAGAAAATGAGTTGTGGGACTTTCTTAGCAGTCCAGTGGTTAAAACTCTGCCCTTTCACTGCAGGGGCCACGGGTTCAATTCCAGGTTGAGGAACTGAGATCCTACATGCCACTTGGTGAGGCTAGGGGGAAAAACAGAAAAAGGGGGAAAAAAAGGAAATGAGTTGCCGTAAGTCTGTGGAGAAACAAAATTGCTTCATAATCACACTCTGGACTAAAGGTCCAAAGGGGCCCTTGGGGCTGATCTTGCCAGGACCTCAGGGGTTGCTTCCTGGAGGGTGTGGATGAAACTTTCACACACCATAAAGCTGTCCAAGAGAAGGACACGTCTTTTGAGAAAAACTCCCTTTTCCTGCTTATTACAGAATTCATTACAGACCTTTTTGAAAATATAAAAATGCACAGAAAAGGGAAGACTGCTCCATTAATCACACCCTGTAAAGATCATCACTTATAACTATCAAACAAAACTGTGATCTTGTTGTAACTGCAATTTTGTATCCATTTTCCCACATGATTAAATATAGAACTGGGTGAGGGGGTTTCAGTATACAAACCTTTTGCTATTTATTTAACTAAGCTTATTGTTGAACATTTAGGATATTGCCTTTGTTGTTTTTATGTGTTTCAGGTTTGGGGACTGTTGTAAGCGCTATAATTAATATCTTTGTTAAACAAGTCTTTACGTATATCCTAGATTATGTCCTTGGATTTCCTGGAAGTAGAACTGCTAGACCAAAGGATATTTGATACATATTAGCCAATTTGTCTCCTAAAACTGATTTCACTCATTTGTTCTCCCACGGGCAATTTTATAGGACTTCACTCGGGTTGCCCGTGCCATTAACTGTCAAAAGCCTACCTAGAACCCCGATGCCGGCCTGTAGGCTTGCTTCACGTTTTCCCGCCCACTCCGCACACCCGCCGCGAGCCCCGCCCCTTCGTACATGGTGGCCCGCCCCTTCCTACTCCCTCACCGATTCTGTCCAATCAAAAGCAGCTTTCCCCAGTCTGGCTGCGTGGTTGGTAAGCTGAAGTTTCCGTCGCGCTCAGCGGCGGGCGGAGCAGACTGATGGACGTGGCGACGGACCAGTGTGAGCGGCGAGCGAGGCGTGCGTGGCGTGCGTGGCGCGCTGGCCTGGAAGCTCTGGACCTGAGAGGTGTGCGGGCGAGTTGAGCAGTGAGAGCTTTTGGCGGCCATGGCTCCCAACGTGCCCGCGCCCGAACCGGTCCCAGAGTCTCCTAAAGGCATCCGAGCCGTGCTCTTAGGGCCGCCCGGAGCCGGCAAGGGTACCCAGGTGAGCTGCTGAGCCGGGCTTGTCGGTGGAGCCCGTGGAACTCCAAGGTCAAGGCGGCCGAAGGTCCGGTTCGCCCCAGACTCAGGCCGCGCGGGCTGAGGCCTGGACTGGGGGTTCCCTGGCTGGCGTCTGGAGTTCTGGCAGGTGTTTTGGGGAGGGTCCAAGTTGGAGGTCGAGGGAGTCTGAGTTAGAGTTCTTGAGTGCCCCAGGCCTGAGGTGCTGTGTTAGAGGATCTAAGGACTGAGTAGTTTCCTTTAGGGTTTATAAGCTGAGAATATTTGAAGGGTAAGGGTGAACCCTGGGCTGAGGCATGTAGATCGGAACCCGAGTTGGAGACAGGGACCCTAGACTCAGTGCGATATGACAGTGGATTACGTTCCAGGGTTACGCACCCGATAGGGGTACGTTTCTGGTATTGACTAATACCTGAAGGCGGAGGAGCATCTCCCGGACGTGGGGGAGAGCGCGAGCTGTCCTGTGCTGATAAGGAGAACTACTCAGAGAAGTGAGGTATGACCTGTTTGAGCCAAGTTAGGTGGATGAGAGAGGGTACCTCAATGTACAGGTAAGAAAACAGGCTTGGAGAGGTCAGATGACTTTCCCGAGTTAGTAAAATTGACCTCAAGGAGCCTGGAACCTCAAGGCTCTGCGTGATTGGAGTGAGGTCACTTTCTGCTGACTGTGAGGCCTCTCTCTTGGCACCTGGGACATAATGGGCCCATAGGTCAGGAATGAGATTTATGATCTCAGGATTTGGAAGCCCATAGATTGGATTATTATCCTCCTGGAATTGTCCCCACCCCTTCCAGACCTCAGGATTTTGCTGGTTATTAGGATCTAAAGAAAGAATTCCTGAAAATCTGAGCTCCTAAGGAAATGGGGTTCTGGATGCTGCTCTGTGCCCCCTCCTCTATTCCTAGTCCTTGCAGAGATTGCAAAGTCTGGGCAGACAACTTGTCTACTCTTTCTTGGAACTCTTGCAACACCCAGCACATTTCTTCGCACTTGATGAGGTTACTAGATATGGATGATGCAGAGAAGGGGAGTCTGGGAGGATTCAGTTCATTCCTGTGACTTTGCTTTTCAGCTCTGGCTACTAGGTCAAGAAGTGCTTCCGAAATAGCTCAATGGTAGAGAATCTGCCTGCCAGTGCAGGAGATTTGGGTTTGATCCCTGGATGGGGATGATCCCGTGGAGAAGGAGATGGCAACCCACTCCAGTATTCTTGCCTGAAAAACCCCATGGACAGAGGACGTGGTGGGCTGCAGTCCATAGGATTGCAAAGAGTTGAACATAACTGAGCATGCACGCACTCAGTCAAGAAAGACCACTTTCCCTTTTCTGTCTGTAGCCAGAGCCGATTTGCCCTTTGAGGCTGACTGTTACCTAATCCCCTTGTCCTTTCACACTGAAGGTTCCTCTTTCCTGTTGCTGCCACCACCCTCAGTTATTAGGTAACCTGCGGCTAGGTATGTTTAATCCTAAACTCTATGGACTTTTTCTGTGAGTGACCAAAATAAACAAGGTAACTCAAATGCATTGATTTTTTTTTTCATAGTTCATATTGAAGTTAATAATTTCAGTGGTTATGAAATGAACAGCCCGTCTCAGTGCTGAGGCAAGGGCTTGACAGTTTAACAAACTTGTAACTTAGGCCTCACTGCTGCCAGCTGAAAAATGGAGATAATACTTACGCATTCAGCATTTCTTGAGCACCAGACATTGGAGGTAGAACAGTAAACAAGACAGAGAAGGTTCTTGTCCCTCTAGACCAAAAATTGACAGGGATACTGGAAAATTATATGTCTGTAAAGCACACCTAGATGACAACCTGGTGCATAGTAGGTGTTCAGTAATTGTCGACTCTTTCATCTTAATTGATAATACATTCCCTCAACCCCCAACTCAGTTGTATCTCAGTGTAAAGGGTGATGTACTCGGGAAGTTTTGGGGGAAATTCTACCTATGAGCTGACTTATAAGGGTGTATATATGATGAGAGTTGGTCAGAGAAGGCCTTATGGAAGTCAGGGAGATGTGATTTTAGCTGGGACTTGAAAGGGTAAAATTTACACAAGTTGCTTAACCTCTGTACACCTTTCTTAAGGTATTCGGAACCATAGGGATGCTGGCAGTTGTAGTTTTAAGGAGTTAAAACTTCATAAATCAGAGGTTGCAGAGTGGCAGCCTGCAGCAGCTTGTAGCCTGCAGACACACCCCAGCTTTTAATTATAAAGAGTTTGAATACACAAAAGACGACAGGATGGTGTAATGAGCTCCCAGGTACATATTATCCAGGCCCAGCTACCATCAGCTGGTGGCCATTCCTTCCCCATCCAGTCTCCCTTCACAAATGATTTGAAAGAAGCTCCCAGATATTGTAACATTTCATTTGTAAATATTTCAGTGTGTATCTAAAAGACATTATTTTTTTTTGTGGAAAAACATAATGTCCCATAAAAAATAAATAGTAGGAGTAAATGTTTATGTTTCTATTCATTTGCATTTCAAGTCTATTTTATGAGTATTTTAAGTGTTTATGTATTTATTTGACTGCACTGGGTCTTAGTGGCCACACACAGCATCTTCAATCTTTAGCTGAGCCATGTGGATCTTGTTCCTTGACTGAGGGTTGAACCCCGGCCCCCTGCATAGGGAGCTTGGAGTCTTAGCTGCTGGACCACCAGGGAAGACCCTCAAGTTTCTTTCAGTTTACAGGTTGTCCTGTACCTTGGATTAGTACCTAGTACCTACTCAGTAGTTTTTTTCTTCCCACTGGTGCTTCCTTTTACACCTCTATAAACTCAGTGTCTTAGGTATTTAATGTTGGCATGACTGAAATAATTGTTTCCTTTTAAAACTTAGTTTTAACTAAAATAGTTAAACATTTTTAAACTGCCTGCTTTTGCATCAGCATAATAATGTCTAAAATATCTGGACCATATGGGTTTGTTATTTTGTTTAAATAACCTTATTTCCCTGTCTCCCTTTTGGGGTTGGATGTTCCTAGGGTGTGGCCAAAAGCAGGGACATGTTTCCTGTTTTCCTCTGCCAAGCCCTCTCATGGTTTCTTCCATGTGTCCAGCTGACACCGGTTCTTCACGGCCAGCACGTGTGGGCTGTCAGCTGCCATCTTGCAGATCAGGATTGGTCAGTTACGTCTGTGCGCTAACACAGTGCAGAAGCAAACTCAGTGAGACCCATGTTCTTATTCCCCCTTTTACAACTAGAGAAACTAAAGCCCAAAGAGCTTGTTCTCTGGGTTACAGGGCAAGTAATTGGCTGCTCTTGCTTCTGAAATGACTCTGGAGCTCCTGCTCTTTCTGCTGCCCTGGGTTAGATTTGTCTCCTATCCTGTGCATGTTTTCTTAGGCATGTTCCTTGCTAGAGCTGCAGGGTAGCCTTCAAGAGGGTGTAGTATTGCAAAATAGTCACCCTTTCCTGGGTTCTGTGACAGATCCACCCCCCCCCATATCCCTCCCATCTCCCCCACACCTCCCCAGCCAGAGATTTAATCCTTTTAATCCAGATTTAATGTCATCTGATTTAATCTTTCAGCCCTTGGAGGACAGTCCTGTTGTTATCTTTGCCTTTTTACTAATAAACTGAGGCCCAGTCTGTATCTTGCCCTAGGACATAGGTAAAGTAGCAAAAATAGGATTTGAACTTGTGACTGATTTCTTGAACATCATTAACATCCTGTTGTTGCTTGCAATCTAGGTATAGGAGCAGAAACGAACATAGATGCAAGCAGTACTTACTACTGCAGAGTACCACAGGGGAAGTACTGATGAGTGACTGACAACTGCTCGGATAGTTCAGGGTTAGAACAAGGACTATGATTTGTTGAGGGCTTCCCTGATAGCTCAGTTGGTAAAGAATCGGCCTGCAATGCAGGAGACCCCAGTTCGATTCCTGGGTCAGAAAGATCTACTGGAGACGGGATAGGCTACCCACTCCAGTATTCTGGCCTGGAGAATTCCATGGACTGTATAGTCCATGGGGTCATAAAGAGTTGGACACGACAGAGCCACCTTTACTTGTGATATGTTGAGACTCTTCTGTTCTTCCTCCTACCCTTCCAGTGAAGAATGTTCCATTCTTTCTTCTACCTACCCACTGATACACCAATTTATAGATGAGGAAATAGTCTCAAAGAATCACTAGCCTGAGGTTACATGGTCAGTTAAAAGGCAGAGCTGAAATTCAAATACAGGTTTTTGTGCTTTTAAGACTTTAATTGAAGTATAATACACATAGAGAAAGGTGCAGACATCTTAAGAGGGCAGCTTGATGAATTTTCACATGTGAACATACTTGTGTAGCTTGTACCCATATCAAGAAGGCCTCCTTGTACTCCCTTCCACACACACACACATACATACCTTCCCCAAGGACAGCACTAAGGTTTTGGGGGTGGTGGTGGCATGTTTTGTTAGGTAAGTTCCTTGCTAGAGCTGCAGGGTAAAGAAGGCTATTTAGTGTCATGGATAAGAGCTAAGGCTTGACAGCCTTGAGACCAGTTACCAGGTCTGCCGTTACTAACTTTGCGATTTGGAGCAACTTAGCCTCTGAATTTCACTTGTAAAATGCTGATAAAAATAGTTACTACCTCCTGTATTTGTTATGTATTATGTGGTTTAGTTGCTAAGTCATGTCTGACTCTTTGCACCCCCATGGACAGTAGCCCGCCAGGCTCCTCTGTCCATAGGATTTCCCAGGCAAGAATACTGGAGTGGGTTGCCATTTCCTTCTTCAGTTATGTATTATACATACTGTAAAACAATGCATGGAAAAATTGCTTGGCATCTTGCAAACACCCAGTTAGCTGATGATTCCTTCTCGGAGGAAGAAAGGATAGTTGGGGAGGTTTTTGATGGGGGAAAGATGCTCAGAAGTTGACTCTAGAAGGGGGAGGGTAGGACTTGGACCAGTAAGGGGAAGGGAGAGGGTATTCCTCCATAGAGAGGAGCTTGAGCTGAGGTCCATGGAGATGCTTATGTATTTGGAAACCAAACACAGAGCAGCTATTAGCAGTGGTGCAGGGCATCCGGGTAGGGGGCTTGTGGAGGCCAATTTGAGTAGCTTGGGAGAGAAAGCAAATTGGTTGGGGAGGACATGGAGCATGTTACTGAGCTATTAGAACTTCTCCCTCGTCCTGGGGGAACGTTGAGGCTTCTGAATGTGTGTGTGTTTTGGGGGGTGGGTGGCGTGTCCAGCAGTATTTTAGATGATTGCAGCTGCATGTGCAGAAGCACTGGAGGTGAAAGTGGGAAAGACTGCACAGACGATGTTGAGGTGAGAAAACAAGTGTGTGTGCTCAGTCACTCAGTCCGACTCTTTGCGACCCCATGGACTGTAGCTCACCAGACTCCTCTGTCCATGGAATTTTCCAGGCAAGAATACTGGAGGGGTTGCCATTTTCTCTGTGGGATCTTCCCAACCCAGGGATCAAACCCATGTTTCTTACGTCTCCTGCATTAGCAGGTAGATTCTTTACCACTGAGCCACCTGGGAAGCCCCTGAGAAGACAAGTGATCATGATTAAATCAAATCTTGACTATCAGTTTCCCTTTATTTCCCTAAATGCCGGGCGCTGTGCTGAATTCTTTTGTATATATATATATAATCTTACCAAGTCCCCATAACAGGTCTGAAAGCCGCTCAATCATACACTTTAAAGATGGGCCTGGCTTTGTACTTTTAGCACGTGCCCTAGAAGGTTGTGGTAACACACTGAAGTTGGAGAACGCTCGCCCCACCACGCTGCCTCCCATGCTAACAGTTGGAGCCTTTCTGACCCACACCTTCCCAAGCCACAGGTTTCTCACACAGGTGAGGTGCCTGTTTCTTGGGCTCGACAGTGGCCCGTGGCTAGTGAGACCTGTGGCTCAGGGCCTCAGCCGCAGCAGAGTATGGCCCAAGGGTCAGCAGCATAGCCAATCTTGAAGCTCAGGCCCCACCCTACTGAACTAGAATCTGTATTTCAGCAGCATCCTTAGGTGGTTTGGAGTAGAAAAAGCATTGCTTTGAAGTATAAGTGTGAAGTCAGGGGAATATAATACAGCCATTTCATCAGGCTGCTTCTATAGTTTGCAATTAAAGAATAGTGTAAAAAATAAAGACCATGAAGGCAGTCTTCTAATTACTGAATGCTTACAGTGTCTGGGGTTTCCCAGGTGGCGCAGTGGTTAAGAATCTGCCTGGGGGGTCACATAGAGTCAGACACAACTGAGTGAGCGCACACACACACAGTGTGTCTGATGTTTTGGGTACTTTATTTCATTTTATCCTCACAACAGCCCTGTGAAGTAGACATTGACCCCCATTTAACTGGTGAGGAAACAGATTCTGAGAAGTTAAGTAACTAGCCAAAGGTCATACAGCTTTTGGGGGCTGCCAGGTTCATATGCAGATCTGTCTGACTCCTCAGTTCATGCTCTTTGCAGCCCACCATGATGATTCCTGTGCATCCAGCAAAAAATGAAGGCGTTAGTCTTGCTCCATGCCACCCCTTCCCTCTGGGAGTGTTGTTCCACAGAGCTGCAGAGGCCAGTCACCTGGAACAGAACAAAAGTGTCCTGTGATTTGGGGTGATAAAAATAGGATGGTAAGGTTCTGTGCTGACAGCGCTTCACTGGTGTTTTGGTTGGTCTCTCCCTTGGAAAAGGCGTGACCTCCAAATTTTCCACCCAAGTTAATTTCAACAACCAAGAAGAAAGATCGCCAGAAAAGCACAGCCTTCTGATTTTGTGGCCGCTGTGCCAGCCCAAAGAACCAGAGACTTTCCATTGCCAGAGGGGCCTGACCTTCATTGCTTTTCTAAAGTGCTGTTTTTAACACCTCACCTGGATTCTGTTTTGCTCCGAAGTTCTTTGCTTGAGCTGAATCAGTCCGTGACTCACAAACCAGCACTTGTTGCACTGAACCCTGTCTATTTAGCTTTTATCGTGTGCACCTAAGAAAACTCCTAACAAACTGGTTTGAACAAGGTCCCCACCCTACTTATTTTCTAAAACAGTTGAACCAGAAAGGTAAGTATTAGGCTTTTGAACTGATTCTGTTCCTTTTGAATTCTACGTTCTTTTTTGCCTCTGCAAAACCAGTGTGGAACTGTCCAGGGTCTCTTCCTCTTCTGGTATTCACTCAGTTGTGTAGTCTACTGAACTGTGAGCTCTCGTAGGGGACAGAGTCTGTGTCTCCTATTCATCTGTTTCACTGGCTCCCAGCAAGGTTCTTAGAAGAGGCGTATGAATGAACATGGAATTAAGGCAGGGGTCACAGTAACAGTTGATGCTTCCTGAGCACTTACAGTGATTCTTCATAATCTCATCAATCCAGTGATATAGGAGATGATAGTACCATCTCCATTTTACCTAGAGGAAATTTAAAATTTACAAAAGTGATAGAGTTTTTCTCAAGTCACATATCCAATCTTGGCAGACCTGGTGTATGAAACCCAGGCAGTCTGACTCTCCAGCCCGTGCTCTTAACCAAAAGGCTCTCCTGCCTACTAAACCTACCAAGAGCTTACTTCGCCAGGTGCTCTGCTGTTCTAAGTCGCTTCAGTCGTGTCTGATTCCACGATCCTATGGAATGTAGTCTGCCAGGGTCGTCTGCCCGTGGGATTCTCCAGGCAAAAATGCTGGAGTGGGTTGCCGTTTCCTCTTCCGGGGATCTTCCTGACCCAGGGATCAAACTCACATCTCTTATGTCTCCTGCATTGGCAGGTGGGTTCTTTACCCGCTTGGGAAGCCCCACTGCTTGTCAGGTGGTCTTCATATATAGCTCATCTGATGCTCACTGCTACCTTTTGAGATGGAGCCTTTGTGCTTTCATTTTAAACAGATTAAAAAACTCTGCCTCTCGAGAGGTTAAGTGATTTGGCCCAGGTAATGCAGCTACCTAGTGACAGGGAAGGGGAAGACCGCGTCTGCCAGGGAGAAACTTCTGCATCTGGCTCCAGTTGCCTCCCACACTAGTGACCACAGTACTTGACATCCACACATCCATTCCTTTGGCAAATACTCATTCAACATATTACATGCCAGGCATTGTGCCAAGTGCTTTATATACGTGAACTCATTTAAACTTCAGGGCAACTGTGTGAAGTGTTGGTATTGCTGTTTCTATTCCCTTCATAATGGGGAGCTGAGGCTTATGTGTCACTAGTGTGTCTAGTGAAAGCAGTGATAATAGCTGATATTTATGGCGATTTCCTGTGCTAGGTGCACTGTTGCAAGTGCCTTCCATATATTATCTCATGTAATTCTTACTGCAACCCTATAATCATAGGTTAGAATATAATGTAAGGTAGTTTTATCCCTGTTACAGGTAAGGAAATTGGCTCTTGTGCACACAGCCAATAAGTGGCAGGGTCAGATTCATACCCAGGCAGTCAAACTCCAAGGCCTGCACTGTTAACCGTATCCTGTGTTTTGTCTTCCCCTCCACAGGCACCCAAATTGGCTGAAAACTTCTGTGTCTGCCATTTGGCTACTGGAGACATGCTGAGGGCCATGGTGGCTTCTGGCTCAGAGCTGGGAAAGAAGCTGAAAGCAACTATGGATGCCGGGAAGCTGGTAGGTTCGGTGGGACCAATGAAGGTTGATCTTCCTCAGCCCAGGTCTGCCCTGCCAGGGTGACCAGCAGCCACATGTAGCTATTGAAATTCATTTTAATTTAAAGTTAACTTTCTCAGTTTCACTTGCCACATTTCAGGTTTCTGCTATCCAGCACAGATATAGAACTTTTTAATATTTATAATTTTATTTATTTATTTTCGGGTATGTTGCATCATCATTGCCGCACAGGCGTTTCTCTAGTTGTGGCGAGTGGGAGCGGCTCTCCAGTTGCAGTGTGCAGGCTTCTCATTGCGGTGGTTTCTCTTGTGGAGCATGAGCTCCGCAGTAGTTGTGGCGTTGTGGGCTCAGTAGCTGTGGCTCCCAGGCTCTAGAGCACAGGCTCAGTAGTTGGGGCACATGGGCTTAGTTGCCCCACGGCATGTGGGAACCTCCCGGATCAGGGATCGAACCTGTCTTCTACATTGTCAGGCAGATCACTGAGCCACCAGGGAAGCCCCGAGATAGAACATTTTAATCATTGTAGAAAGTTCTGTCAGGCAGCCCTGTGCTGTGGGGTGTTTTAACAAACTGGAAGATTATATGAACTTTTATGTTAGCAAGTCTGCTTGGTTTATTCTGAATTTATGGCACTGATTTTATTCACAGTATTCTTGAAGTTCCTTTGTGCTGACGTATTTTGCAATATACGCCTAGTTTTTAGGGCCAGAAACAAAACTGACATCCCTAGACCGGAACTCAAGGGTCCTTCAAGAGAGGACTCAAAAAGGCACAGAGTGCTTTTACTTACTTTTGTGACTGTCTTTTGTGTCTCTTAACAGAGGGGTTGCTTGGCAGTTAACAAAAGTATCCTTCTTATTTGGAGACTATAATAGCATTTTCTCTTGTTTTTAGTCCAGTTGATCTGATAGGAGAAGTACAATTTGTTATCCACTAGATCGTTTTTGGTTAGTGTGTGTGCTAAGTTGCTTCAGTAGTATCTGACTCTGTGCGACCATATGGACTGTAGCCTGCCAGACTCCTCTGTCCATGGAGTTCTCCAGGCAAGAATACTGGAGTCGATTGCCATCCCCTCCTCCAGGGAATCTTCCCAATCCCAGGATCGAACCCCTGTCTCTTATGTCTCCTGCATTGGCAGGCGGATTCTTTACCACTAGCACCATCCGGGTGCCAGAGCTTAATCGTAACTGAGTTTTTCTGGGACTTGGTCTTGGGAAGAATCATTTTGTGCTTGGGCCTCTGGTCTTTACATATCTTAGTATGTTGGTTAGGGCACATGCTGGGCTGAGTTACTTCCTGCCAGGCTTTGAGATTTTGGAGCTGGGGTAGCTCTGCTGATGCGCCTACTGCCCCTTTATTTCTAGCTTTCCCTTCATGTGAGTGAGGCTGTCAGTCACTGCTGCTCAGTATTTTGGACTTTGGACCTTGATAGAAGATCCTGTACTGAGAAAAAAATGGGATGTGACAATGAGATTACTTATCTCTAGCCTTCACTTAGTCGCAGAGCTTATACTTTGTCCCCAAGTTCACAGCTGGTCCCAGGAGATAAGAGCATTAGCTGCCAAAATGGGCAGCCTTCACTTTAGCACTGGCAGGGACCTTTTCTTCCAGTGATAACCCAGGAGGAAAACCAGTTTTTGAAAGCCAGAGAGGATCTTTACTAGGGTTTTCAGAGAGGCTCAGAGGGTGTTGGGCTGGCTCCTTGGTTCTGACCCAGTCTTGTCAGGTCAGTAAACTGTTGCTTCATGTCCAGGGTGGCCTGGGTCACTTTACTGTTAGCCTAATCAAAATTGTGAAACAGGTTAAGTTGGTGCCTTTTGACATTTTGATCAACCCTCTTTCTCTCCTGGAGCCTTCCTCAGGTGGTCTTTCAGCCGTATACCCTCACTGTCTTGTGTTTAGAGGACAGCTATTTGCTGAGAAGCTGTTATCTGATGATTAGGACTCTGACGAATAGCCAGAGAGGCCTTTGGGACCTAAGACTTGAAGGTCTCTGGGTAGGGTGACAGGCCCTGGAATCCTCTTTCCTCTCCCAGATTACTGGGACACAGGAGAGTCTCAAGGGAAGAGAATGCATGTGTGGCAACTACAGAAATAATCATGAAACTGAATCTTCCAAAGGGAGCCACTCCATAGGTGCTCTGATTTTTGCTGCTTTGGGATCAAGAACCTGTTTAGTAATCAGGCTATACAGACACAGACTTGTAACCCTGGAGTTGGGCTGATGCCACCTACTTAATGGATATAATCCCAACAACTGTTTTGTTCTTGACTTCCAGGTGAGCGATGAAATGGTCGTGGAGCTCATTGAAAAGAATTTGGAGACCCCTCCATGCAAAAATGGTTTTCTTCTAGATGGCTTCCCTCGGACTGTGAGGCAGGCAGAAATGGTGAGTGACTTGGTTTTTTATCACCAAGGCAGGAAAGCAAATCCTGGCCCTTTATCTCTTTATTCCTTTGAGGGAAATGGGTCTTATCAAGCTCTGGTAGCTTAGGTGGGCCACATGCTCTTTTTACAGCTTGATGACCTCATGGAGAAGAGGAAAGAGAAGCTTGATTCTGTGATTGAGTTCAGCATCCCAGACTCTCTGCTCATCCGGAGAATCACAGGAAGGTATTTGTCCCCTGAAGGTCCCTTCTTTTCATGCTTCCTCAGAGCTTTGGCAGACCACGGGAACTGCTCTGGCCTAATCCCAGCCACGAAGCTTAGTGCCATTTCCACGTGGATTGATCTTATTTGGTGACATGGGATGGGGATGTGGAAAGAAGAGCAAGGGATCCGAAGTCCAGCAGCAGCTCAGTCCTGTCACCTCTTAACTCTGACCCTAGGCAAGTTTCTTAACCTCTCTAAGGCTGTATCCTTATGTTGCATGGGGTTAATAGTACCTGCTTCAAGGAACCATTGTGCATGGTAGATAGCATGTTGTGCATAGTTCAGAACCTTGCTCACATGGGTGCTTAAGAAATACTAAATTCCTTACATGTGTATCTGCATTTTAGTGCTTTTTAAGTTTGATTTCAGTTGGAGTTACCACACCTTGCTGTAGGCTTTTTATTTGTTATAAAAATAGTAGGACCATCTTCACAGAGTTTAAAAAATTGAAGAAAATTTTGTTCATGGTACAGCCAGCTTAGCAAAAAACACTAATTTATTTGTGTGTTTTGTTTTAAAGTGCTGACTTGTCTATGGGAGTTAACATTGAACACAGAAACGCTTCTGCTTCTGACAAGTGGCTCTTAAAGAGTGCCATTGCTCTTAACCCTTTCACCATCACTCTACATCTGCCTTGTGCTGCCTTCCAGAGATACCTGGGAAGCTTCCAACTACTAATAGACCCTCCTGTTCTTATCTTGATTATAGACCATAGCTAATTTTTATCCCTTAGTCATTTTATTTACTTTTTAGAAAATTCATCTATTTGTCTATTACTGTACCAATAGTACACTTTATTTCTAAAGGTTTTTTTTTTTTCTTTTTTTTAAATGTGGACCATTTTTAAAGTCTTTTATTGAATTTGTTACAATATTGTTTCTGTTTTATGATTTGGATTTTGGCCACAAAGCATGTGGAATCTTAGCTCCCCGGCCAGGGGTGGAAACCATGCCCCTTGCATTGGAAGGCAAAGTCTTAACCACTGGACTGCCAGGGAAATCCCGCTTTAGTCATTTTAATGGAATCTCAGGAAGGTGGTCAGCTTTCCATCTTGAACCAGACTTCTGTGACCATTATTTTTCATTGCTGCATGTTATTTCACAGTAGATGAACCATCATTTACTTCATTATTCCCTAGTTGTTGTATACTTGTGTTTCTTCTAGTTGTCTACTGTCAAACTGATGCTCTGACCATTGTAGTACATGTAAGTTATATAATTAAGGGGGACTTTTTTTATTATAAATGTACTACTTTTATACATTTATAAAGTATAAATGTATACTTCTATACATTTATAAAGTATAAATGTATACTTCTATACATTTATAAAAGTTGAGCATTTTCCCCCATGTGTCTGCAGTTCGTGTCTTTAAGGAGAGAGGCAGCAGAATAAGTGTTAGAGGTGTTCTGGAAGGCGGTGTTAGATACAGGGGAATGCACCTTGTAGTTAATTTCTTTTTCAAATGTCCAGGTTTCATATTTCCAGCTATCACATAGGCTCCTTCAGTGCAGATTTTTTGTTTCTTTGCACTGGCACAGAGTAGGCAAAGTTGATACAGTCCAAGAAGCAGTAGGGTTGATAGGAAGGGACATCACCAGGGCTGGGGTCCCAGACATTGCAAAGTAAATGTTAACAGAGCTAGATGACACAAGGGACCTTTGATCTGATTGGCCCAGCTTCCTAAGTGCCTGCTTTGTTCACAGCACAGCTCTGGGAGCAAGGGACCAAGAGAGGATATACCAGTGCCCATCTCTGACCTCAGAGTGTCCCCAAACCCTACATGAAACCTGGGCTGTTTAGTGCAGTAGGGGTCCAGTAAGAGAGCCTGCGGGCAGAGAGGGAAGGTTGGCTATGAGAGAGACATAAAGTGAGACTTGACTTTCCTGGATAGAGAGGATTTTCTTGAGGCTTTCCCAGAAGGGAGTAGAGGCAAGAATATCCAGAGCTGGAGAAATGGCCTGGCAGGCTGGGTGGTAGAATGAGTGAGGTTGGGAAGGTGCAAGGTCTGCCAAGGAGCAGAGAGGGTAGACCTGCCTGAGTCAGGAGTCATGGGATGTTCTTAAGCCACTAGGTGCTGCGGCCAGTACAGCACTGTAAGAATATTGGCTTGGTCCTGGTATACAGGCTCCATTGAGGGAAAGAAGAAACAGACAAGGACCCCACCAAGGAGCCTCGTGTGATCCACCTGTGGAGTGATGAGGCTGAAGTTGGCTGGTGGGGAACTGAGAGATTCGGAGAACAAACTACAGAATTGTAGAGGGCGAAAGAGGGAAGGCTCAGTCTCCTGGTTTGGAAGTGAGTGCTTTCCTCACAGAGGAGGAAACAGGACAGGTCAGACTGTGAAAGTGCTTTTCCAAGTCCATTTGTATGTATGTCAGTGGCAGAACTAGCACCAAAAGCCTGCTTTCTGCCTTATCGTCCACTGTGCTGATGATTGCCAGAAAAAGAGTCAGGAACTAACCAGTTTAATATGGATCTTATCTGACACGATAAGGACCCCACTGTAAATGTCTTCTGAATTGGCTCAGGCCTCACTTCTAATAATTTTATGGGCGATTATTTTATTCCTTGCCATAAGTATGGCTGGTGGGTTTTGTTTTAACCTGTTCGGTGTTGGCTCTCTGGTTTCATTGGTTTCTTATGTCTTATGCCATTGCCATTCTCTGGATGAGAACACAGGTGTCTGAAGTATCACAGCCAAGGCTGTAGCATCCCAGCCTGGCCCCCCCACATCTTCACCTCCAGGCCAGGCTCAGTGGCTCTAAGAGCTGTTTTGGTTGGTCCTTGAGACCAGTCCCATTTTAAGAACTTGGAGATTGGTTTCTTTTCCCTTCTAGGGAATGAGTCTTGCATTCTTCTTAAGATGATATTTGGGGGTGGAGAAGGAGCAGTGTGTTTATACATAACTGTAAGGCTGAGGGAATCTGAGAATGAGCAAGAGCTGATGTAGAGACATGGAGAGGAGAGAGCTGTGTTTGTTGCAGCCTGGCTGCTATATGCCCTGTGCTATGCAGAAGGTGACGAAACATGGTCCAGGGACTTCCCTGCTGGTCCAGTGGTTACGACTTCATGCTTGGGGGCATGGGTTCGGATCCTGGTTGAGGAATTAAGATCCCACATGCTTCGAGGTTCGGCAAGAAAAAAGAAACATGGTCCCCATCTCATGCCCCCAGCCCTTCCTAAAGAGAAAGCTGTAGCCGAGCCCCAGCTCCTGCTCTTCCTCTCTCTGGGTCTCCCAGTGGGCGTTATTTCCAGTGAATGCACCAGAGGAACCCCTCCAGCAACTCAAGTAAAGAAAGGCTCAACCTTGGGCTGTATGATTGCAGTCACTTGTCCCCCACCACCTTATTCTATAAATGGACCCCTTGGCCCCCAAAAGTATGCTGTTATGAAAACACAGTGCTGCGTTTTGCAAATCTGTGTGGCTTCAGAAGTCTGACCCAAACTTTCGCAACTGATGTGCTGAAATACAGACCCTCTCTTCCACCAGAGCAAGCACGCTGAGTACTTTCTGTGCCTGCCAAGAGGTAGAAAATGTTGGGAAGCTCTGGTCTAACAGACTTCATGAGGAGAGCCGCCATAAGTTAAATAGGCAGATCTTGGTTGGCATAGAATTGGGAGACCACGGGAACTCGAGAGGGCCCCAGCTGCAGAGCAGCATTTGGCCTGCCTCCTTCCCTTCTTAGATTTCGGGGCTCCTGTGGTGTGGCCACTGCCAGCCATGGGCATGGGCTTATTGCCTAAGGGGACAAGGCAGAGAGGCAGCTGCTACCCACATATCCTGTGCCAGATAAAAGCTGCTTCTTGAGCTCTTTGTTCTGTGACTTAATGTGTCAGTTTTCTTGACACCTTGAATATTGCCCTCTGATGGCTGGGCTCTCTGTGGTCACAGAGGTGTGCGGTATTGTCTGGTGGCATCTGCGTCCATAGCACATGCTTTTCATATAGTGCCTTTCTTGTTTTTTACCCAAAGTAGGTTAGAAAATAAGGGTAGTCTCTCTGTCCTCTGTCCACCATGGCAGGTTATCCAAGTCTCTGTTAAAGGATTACCACATCTGTTGTAGTTACTTATTTCCACGTTTGTCTCCCTCTCTACATTAAGCACTGTTTGTGACCAGGGATCTTGACTCACTTCTCTGTAGCCTCTGGATTCAGCTCAAGACCTGAACTGGACTAGGCAGTTAGTCAGCACTTGTTGAATGAACAGGTGAACACATGGGTGGCTGTGTGAGACCTATGGGACACACAGCCCACAGGCTGTCATGCCAGCCGCCAGCCAGCCAGACACTTATTGTAATGTTGGGTCAGAAGAGAAAAGATACTCACTCTGGTATAAGCCCAGTTATTTTCCTAAGCAAGGGATGCCTGTAACTGGTTTCTCTGCTGGATTAAAGGCGTTGCATCCAGCTTCTCTGTCTGTGCCTGTGGTCTTGGAGACCCCTGGAGTTCCAGCAGCCTGATTGATGTTCATTTGCTGTCTTGCAGACTGATTCACCCCCAGAGTGGCCGCTCGTACCACGAGGAGTTCAACCCCCCAAAGGAACCCATGAAAGATGATGTATGTAAATTCAGGATGGAAAATGTCCTTTTCTTTCCTTCTTCTTTCTTACTTCACTTTTTCTTCTTTTTTTCTTCCTTTTGTTCTTCCCATCTTCCCTCTATTCCTACCAGCATCACTAAACTATGAGAAGTATCACTGTCATGTAAATCACATGGACTGTGGCTCATCTTTAGAGGTCCCTCCAGGTGATTTATTGCTTGGCCTTGAGGTAGCCACCCGTGCCAGCTACTTGATGGTGCCCAGTTTGTACCTGTTTTGTCCAGAGCAGCCCCTTCCTGGCATCATGGGAACCTCAATGGTGAACTAATCAGGAGAAGGCTGCTTGGAAGCCCGAATTAAAGCCAGGGTTGGGAGGACAGGACTGAAGAGAGGTTTGTTGACCAGCCCCGCTTTAGAAGAATATCCTGTCTCCCTAATGACTCTACTGTGCCCTACAGATTCCAGAAGAACTTGGCCAGGTTAACACTGCCAAGTTCCTATGACAGTCTTCAATTGTTTGCAGATGTAAAAGGGAGAGTTTCATACATAGTTGCTATAATATTTGCCATAAATAGTTCATTTCATCTGTTTCAGAACATGCAGGCCACAACAGAACAAATTTCCTGGACTTAACCTTTGTCAAATGAGACAAGTTCATCAGGTCATACAGGTTTCAAAGCCATCTGTCAGCTTTGTCACATTTCAGAGTTGCAATGCTATCACTCATCATCCCCTCCCTCACTTGCCACTTTTAGAACGTTGATGGCCTGGTAAAAAAACTGAGTCAGTTAAGATCATAATTGCTACTGCAGCCCTGATTTTGATGTATGCTCCTGGTCTCAGGGGCCTCTGTCTTTCTTGTTTCTGACCCTCGAAGTGTTTGTCCTGGAAGCTGAACAGCCTGAGCACCAGCTATGAGAGAAAGACATTGCCCATCGCCTCCCTCAGCCCTGTTCTCACAGTTGCTGTTTCAGGCTCCGCAATTTCTCTGGACCAGGTGGTCTGCTCCTGGGACCAGCTCACTGGAAATAGTGAAGGTCTTCATAGTTCTCTATTGAAGGCAGTCTAGATTGTCTGTCTTTCCCTGTGATGGACTTTGGGATCAGACAGCATCTCAGATCTGCATCTGGCCTTGGATTAGGAGACCTTGCCGAGTCCCAGCCTTTCATTTCCCTCTTCTTGTTCTCAGATCACTGGGGAACCCTTGATCCGCCGATCAGACGATAATGAGAAGGCCTTGAAAATCCGTCTGGAGGCCTACCACACTCAAACCACCCCGCTGGTGGAGTACTACAGTAAACAGGGGATCCACTCCGCCATTGATGCATCGCAGACCCCTGACGTCGTGTTTGCAAGCATCCTAGCAGCCTTCTCCAAAGCCACATGTAAAGACTTGGTTGTGTTTATTTAATGTCGGGTCCAAAAAGGAATTTCTTCCTTCTTACTTTCCCTGTTGAACGAGTGGGTGGGAATGGCAGAGTAGGCAGAGAGAAGCTTCTTCAGGCCAGCAAGAATATCATTTGATGTATTGATTAAAAAAGCACTTGCTTCATGTACCTTTGGCGTGTGTGCAAATCTCATCTCATCTGTGTGTGTGTGTGTGTGTGTGTGCGTGCATACGTGTGTCAGTATGTGTACACTCTCACACTTCCTAAGTTATAGGCGAGACTGTTTACTTCTTTAGCTGTACTCTTTATTTTCAACCAAATAAACTAACCAGCCAGACAAGTTACTGGGTATTTTTCCATCTCCAGCAGCTAATTAGAAGTCCTGGGTCACGTGCAGCCAGGCAGGGCTACAGTTCCTGATGGCAGGCTGTTGGCCAGAAATTCCACTTGTTTTCTCACCCATAATGAAAAGTCAGCGGGTCAGTGTGGAAAGGGATCATTAATTTTTTCCCCCTAAACAGGAATGAAAAGGCACTTACTTTATAGATTCTAGAAATTACTGGGAGAGGGTATCACCATAGAAAGAGCCTGGCCAAGTTGAATTATTTTTGTGATCTGCACCATGGTTCTGTAAAGTAGGAATCATTTGGTTCCTGGGTTGAATACTAAATTGATGCCAAAGAATTAAACCAGGTGAAAGGTCCTCTTGAATTCAGACTATCTTCTGAACATCCAGGCTGGGCATCTGAGAGCAGCCAGTCCACTTCCCCAAAAACAGCAGGATAGATTTGTCTTTATTTTTAATGTTTGCTCTGTTTCCAAGTGTGAACAAAATGGTGATTTGAGGATCATTTGGGGATCATGTTGATTAGAATTTATTCAAGCCCAGTCTCTACAGGATATGAAATCAGATATATCCCTTTTGAACTCAACCCTCTCCCTTCCATATCCAGTCCTTCACCCCTTATGTCATGACGGTGGTGGCCACAGTCTCCCCAAGAAAGGACCACCCCCAAAATAAAATCACCTATGGCAGTAACCAACTTTTCTTCCTAACCTCAGCTCCCGGCTCTTAGGCATTTCCTGAGGTCCACGCTGTGCCTTTTGGTCTCTGGTTTGATCTGTGGCAAACAGAGGAATTAATAGACTGCCCTGAGGGACCGCAAAAACAGCAGGCTCTGGAAAAACCATTAAAAAGTCAGTGACAGGTCCAGTAAATAATGCCACCTGCCCAGGGTACTCTGCTGACTCAGTGCAGTGGCCTCGCAAGTGCCCAGCCCCCACCTGACCTGAGCTCTCCTGCTGTCTGTGGGACCACCAGAGGGCTTGTCCTCTGTCCGCCTGGAAACTGGCTGCGGTACGTGGCCATCTGTGTCCCTCTGTGTCTGCTGGCTCTGCTCTGCCTGGTTTCCCTGGCTGGAAGCTAACTCCACCCATGCTTAACGGAAACCCAGTCTGGCATGGGATGTTTCTGGGAAGCACATGACTTCTGAGAATGGACTAGGAAGGGGAGTGAAATCAAAACTGTCTGCTGTGTCTGCCGGGATCTGGGCTGCTTCTCTGGGTGAGGTGACCTCATGAATCTTAGAGTTGACTCCCCTTCGACTGGGGACAGTGGCAGGCACTTGGCCTCAAAGTTGAGGTCCTTGAATGATTGCTGATAGAGTGTGCATGATCCTTCCTCAAATATTTGTCATCCATCCATGTGCATTCACACGTGCACACACATACTTGTGTTATTTGGGCTGCCAGTGGGAAAGGGCAGGTCGTCGGGGGTGCATATGTTTTTTTGGGGGTGGGTAGAATTCAATATTTGCTTCGCTTAATTCCAGAACTTAACCTCAGCAGGCATGAGAGCTTTCACCTGGCAGAGAAATGTCCAGTGTTTAATGCATTTGGTTGCTGGGGTGTGCATGCCAACCTTCTCTGATGTTTGCTTGGTTTTTAAACGCCCATTTTGTTTTCTCTTGTCTTCTCTTTATTTCAGCCTAGTAACAGAAGGCCAGGCGAGACTGCACCAGTACTCATCACCCCACGGCATGATCCCTGCTCTTAGGTGCTGGGCAGAGGGAGGGGCGGTCAGGGTAAGGATGGGGAGGGAGGAGCGGCAAGGGCCCAAGAGGGGGAGAGGAGCTGTGCTGCCGTGAAGCAATTTCTTTTACATGGAGTAGGACTCTTAAAAGTATAAGCAAAGGGAAAAATTAATTTTTTAAAACACTTGAATCAAGGGTATAAATAGAAACAAGGAGATGCAGTGTTATTTCTAAGGAATCCTGTTTTCATTTACTTTGGACTGGTGACAACTGGACAGGTCTCAGTGCCCAGAGACCTCAGCTTTTATCAGAACCTCATGCCAGCCCAGGAATGCAGGAAATCACACTATTGTCCTGTCTGCCCCATAGCTTGGAACAGGGCGGGAGTTGATTACTAATCCTGGTTACCCATACCATGAAATCAGAACGTCATCTCCACACGTGAAAGAGACATGGAGTGTGTTCCTGGGGGCAGCATCTCAACAAATCCGACTTACTGGAGTCATGGGGCAGGCTGGTGTCCCTCCCTTCCATACTCACCGCTGATTTACCAGCCTACCTGCCCTCATGGGTGAGACCTCGGCAGCCACCCAGCATACGCCACAGTCCGGCACTCTTGCCTTCCTCCATTCACATTATGTGAAAGGACTCTTTAATGAATGAGCAAGTGTCCTAAGCAACATTATCCAAAGACTGTCCTTTCCATCCTCAAATCCTATGACCGGGATCACTCTACAACACTGTGATGTATTATTTTCAATGAGGTGCCTTTCTTAACTGTCCAAATGCTGCCTTGTTTGGCCCCTAAATAAAGTGTGTGAAAAGTTTGTATCCCCTGTTGTGGCATTTTTTAAGGAGATGTGGGCTAGTAAATTGACGCTGAATTCTGGATCTGACTTGGAAGCCCTTTGCGGTCACTACAAGTCGTGAGAAGGCAGGAAGGTCCAAGTGTGTGTTCATAAGAAGAGTCTGCTCCCTCTTGGCCTTCAGCTCATCTGCAGGATTTTCTTGAGCCCTAGGACAAGGCCGCTTGGGCCAGAGGAGACAGTGCTGTGCTTGGGGTTCAGGGATGTACATCAAATCCCAGCCAGTCATTTACTCTGCTCCTGTTTCCTCGTGTGAAAAAGAGACTAGTGGTGGTCCAGTGGTTAAGACTCTACCTGCCAATGCAGGGGACGCTGGTTCGATCCCGGGTCTGGGAAGATCCCACATGCCACGGGGCACCTAGACCCATGTACCACAGCTTCTGAGCCTGTGCTCCACGACAAGAGAAGCCACTGCAGTGAGAAGCCAGCGCAACATAACTAGAGAGTAATCCGTGCTCTCCGCCACTGAAGAAAGCCTACGGGCAGCAGCAAAGACCCAGCGCAGCCAAAGTTGATAAATATTTTTTAATAAGAGGCTAGTGATACTACCTTCTCAGACTCATTTGCTAGTAAATGAAGTTTATAAGAAGGTTTCTATTTGGTACCTGGCATGGAATAGACACTGGATAAATGCTAGCAGAATCCAAGGATACATAGAAAAATAACCTGCTTCCTGCCAGGGTGGATGATTGTTAAGCAAACAGTTGTCCGCAGCCTAGAAAGCCAGTGCTTCTAATCCCTAAGCCAGATTTTTGGCTGCCTTTTCAGCTGCCTCTTTAATACCCTTGGTTGCTTCTTTGTAAATCCATTTCTTCCCCTGCAAAAAGGAGCTTAAATCATTTGTCCAAACTGAAGCTCTCATGCTCTTTGAAAGGGCTGTCTTTGCACTGGGGTTTCTGAGAAGTGACTGCTGTTCCTGAAAGCAGCTGGAGCTGACCTGGAAGCACCATCCTTCTCTAGGCAGGCGTTCTTGCTCTGGAGAGAGGCAGGCCTGTTTCTGGTGTCCGAACTCCTGCTCCCTCTTCTGCTCTACCACATCCCCCACCTCTGCAAGGTCATTCTCAGGTGATTTATTTGCGCTGATCTTTTCATTCCCTAAGTATTTAAATGTCCCATGAAAATTTTCTTCCGTTCCCTTGATCATCATGCAACAAACTGGGGGAAATCTTTGTCAGAGCAGCCTGGGAGGATACCTGGTATGGGTGGAAAGGAAAAACTGGAAGAAGACCAGGTGAGCTCTTGCTCGCTCATGCCTTTGGGCATGGCCTCCTCTCTGGAAACCGAGATTGGATGAAGTAAGAGTCCGCACCGCTTCTGGAAGGCTGACACGTCATGTGCTGTGCAGCAGCCCCACACCCACAACCTTGCTCGACCTCTCCCCAGCCCCTGCAAAGCGCCCTAGCTGGTTGGCGCTGTCTTCTGTCACGGGGGAGGAGACCAGGCCTCAGCAGTGGTCACACTCCGGAGGGCGCCGTAAGAAGCAGTCGGGACTCACACACAGTCTCTGACACCTTGCTGCTGAACTGATCCCGTGGCTTGCTGCCACTGCAGCAGAAAGGGCCCGTCCAGATGGGTTCTTTCTTGTGGACGCCCCACACCGCCAGAGCCAGTTTGGGGGATATTGTTGACAGTCTGAGGACCCAAAGTATGTGCTTAGGATCTCATGTGCACGAAATGTCGCAGACAGGATGGAGTGGGGTGAAGAGCAGGCTCGGTCCTCCAGAAGCCTAATCAGCCTTTTCTCAGGAAGAAGCTACATGAGTCAGAGATGACAGGTTTCAGCAGCAGCTCCTCCACTACCAGCCTTCCAGCAAATCATTGCACCTTATCCGTTGAATGGGAATGATCCCCACCCCTCAGATGTGCTGACGACACTGGTGACCAAGACATTTGCGTGGGCATGCAGCAGGTGCTCGGTGTGTGCTGACGGAGCTCAGAGTGAAAATGTGGGTGTGGGCAAGAGCTATCGTCTTCCTGAGTCAGGAACCAAGCTAGGCTAAAGATTCTTTTGTTTTTTTCTTTTTTTAAATTAAAGTGTAGTTGATTTACAATGTTGTGCCAATCTCTGTTATACAACGAAATGGCTCAGTTTTATATTATATATACATGTACATTCTCTTTTTAATATTCTTTTCTGTTACAGTTTATCTCAGGAGATTGGATAATTCTCTGTACTATCGAGTAACACCTTGTTGTTCATCCATCCTATATATAATAGTTTACATCTACTAATCCCCCACTCCCCCTCTTGGCAACCACAAGTCCGATCTCTATGTCTGTGTGTCTGTTTCCGTTTTGTTAGATAGCTTCATTTGTGCCATCTTTTAGATTCCACACATAAATGATATCATAAGGTATTTGTCTTTCTCTTTTCTGCTTTACTTAGTATGATGATCTGTAGTTGCATCCATGTTGCTGCAAATGGTGTTATTTCATTCTTATTATGTCTGGGTCATATTCCATTATGTATGTGTACCACATCCTCTTTATCTAGTCATCCGTTGATGGACATTTAATTTGTAAGAATTCTTAACCTGAAGATCTAGAAGTCTATGGACGCCTGAAATTGTATGTAGAATTCTGTGTTTTTGTATATTCATAATTAATCATAGATTAACATATTTCATGCTTACTGTTTGGTAGGTCCTGCATATATTATCTCAGTCTTCTCAATAACCATGTGGAAGTAAGTACTACCACTATCTCATCTTATATGTATGCATTTTGAGGCTCATATACCTATGAATGGCTAAGCCTGGTCTGTGACTCCATGCACACCATTGTGCCAATTGCTTTGACATTTTTCTGGAAGACAGATTTTGAAGGCACCTGTGATGCAGAGAAACCTGGATGAACAGAGAAGAAACCTGAGTAGATTTGCTCTGTCCCAGGGAAGGGCCTGGGTCAGGAGTGTCACCTCAGGGTAAAGTAGTTTTCTCTGTTGTTTTTCTTTCTTGATTCCTTGTTTGGGCATGAAGGCACTGATGTGTTGGATTTGCAAAGCTCTTGGAATAACCCCTGCTTCTGGGAAGGGTGGCAACAGGAGGCTCTGCCTGGCAGTCTTTCCTCTCAGGCTGCAGCTTCACACGTCTCATGGCTCCCACACCCCAGAGGGAGCATTGCCCTGCTGATGTCTTGGGAATGTGGCGGCTGTGTGTTTGGAGTCATCCAGGGCACTGCAATGGTGAGCTGCCCTCACAGAAGGCCCCTTCCAGGTACTCAGTTTGAATGAGGTGCCCCCAAGCAAAGAGCAGAGAGGAGGGGAAAGAGAGGTGTCAGCAAGGGCAAGACAAGACTTAGGCCCCCCACCCTATGCTGGTAACTCAGGCTAAATAGATCTGCACTTTGAGGGTAACATTGCTGCATAGCAAATGATTACTCTGTATGGGGTCCCTTAGATAAAGACTTTGGGGACAAACCTCTCTGAGCTTGGAGCTAGGAGATCCTTTTGCTTCCTATTTAGCTGGTCTGCACTCTTCAATTAGATAAGGAATGCTTCATTTTCTACTGTTTCCTTTTTGCCTGCTGTAAGAAAGCTCCCCTAATGTTCACTTGATATGCTTTCCTCTGCCATGGTTTCTTAATGAGATTCTTACACCACCTCACCCAAACTCTGCTTTTATAATTTTAGTGTTCTGTGCCCCAATGTGTGTTGTAAACTGCCTTGAGTCTGTTTTGGAAAAGAAATGGGATGTGGAAAAAGTGCTAATTATGTGGTGCAGGAAGTCAGACTACAGAGAAATGGGTAGCTTCATGGAGGAGGTGGGTCGATGTGGGTCCATGGAGGGAGGATGGGCATTCCAGGCAAGGGTCATGGCTCAAGGGGAGGTATGGAGGCCACTGGCACTTACTGGCAGCTTTTACCTAGTGAGCCTCTAGAATTCTTGGGAAATCTGCAACTGGTTAGAAATATGCTTGAAACCAAGCATAGGGAAGAGAAGGTTTTCAGCTCAAGAGTAATGTCGAGGGATTTCCCTGGTGGTCCAGTAGCTAAGACACTGCACTCCCAGCGCAGGGGACCCAGGTTCAATCCCTGGTCAGGGAACTAGATTCCACGTGCCGCAACTAAGAGTTTGTATGCCACAGCTAAAGATCCCACATGCCAAGATGAATATCAAAGATTCTGCATGCTGCAACTAAGACCCAGCACAGCCAAATAAATAATAAATATTGTTTTTTGTAAAAGTAATGTCAAGAACGCAGAAGAGCACAGAGGCATGTACATGTAGGCTTGAGGGACCACTGAAGCTCAACCACAGGCCACCCTTCTTCCTGCTTCCCCCAGACTCTCCGCATGGGTGCTTTGACCGTGAATTGGGTGATCCTTTGCTGTGGGACCCAGCAGTCCCTCAGAAGAGGGAGAAGCCCTGTTTTACTGTAGCTCAGCGTTCAGTCATGTGCCTAGTGGTTGTGGGCCTGGGTTGGGGGTGGCGAAGATGACCTGTCGTTAGATCTTGGCACTGACTGTAGCTCCCTTGTGTGCCTTCGGGTGACACTTCGCTGTGAAGCCTCAACAAGCTTACTGTAAAATGAGGATCATAGCACTTGTCTATAGGTGGGCAGAGTCAATATGAAATATAGCAGCTGCCCAGTAAGTGACCCTTTTTTTCTCCTTTCCCATGGCCACTTGCTGAGGATAAAAAGACCTTACCATAGCTACCAGGTGTAGTTCAGAATGTCTGTCTTAACCCTTTCCTATTCCCCAGTGCCACCTCCACCCCCACCACCCCCCCACATGGCTACCACACCAAACCAGGAAAGACTGCTTGACACTGGAGTGTTTGCCGAAACCACCTCTGGTACCTGCCCTTATTCCACAGACCACCTGTTGGCTGCCTGCAGGAACTGCCCTCCTGAAGCCAAAATGAGAAGGTGTGCAAAAGAGCAAGAGAGGTCTGTGTGCGTCCACGGCAGGGGTACCAGGGAGGTGCTGGACTGGGCTGAAAGAGAGTGCTGAGAATTTGTTGGCTTACCTCCCCCTTGTGGTTGGTGCAACCAAGTTCATGTGTATCAGACACTTTAGAACAGTGACGGCCTGTGGTGCTCCGTATGTGTTCCCTAGCTGGCAGCTCCGCCTCAGCAATTCCATTTTGTTAAGTATCCTAAGGAAATGACTAAGTATTCACAGCATTTGTATGACAGGGTAAGAACTGGAAACAACCTAAATTTCCAACAATAGGGGAGATAGGCTATGATTCATTCAAGGGATGAAATAGAATGCTATCATGAGATCATTCCAAGACAGAAAAATTTCATGATAAATATTGAGTGAATAAACAAAGGCTATTAAACAATAGAGAATGGGTCCATTTTTAAAAGTAAACAATTTATTTGTAATAATTTTAAGTTTACAGAAAGATTCCAAAGATAGTACAGAGAGTTTCTGCATGCACTTCACCTCACTTCTCCAAATGTTAACATCTTACATAACCATGGTACATTTGTCAAAACTAAGAGATTAACATCGGTACATTATTAGACTCTGACTTTATTTGGTTTTCACCAGTTTTTCCACTAATGTCCTTTCTTTCTGTTCCAGGATCCAACTCAATATATTACATTGCATTTAGGGTTGGTGTTTTTTTTTTTTTTAGGTTATACACACAGAAAAAGCATGGGAGGTTACAGATAAAAGTATGTTAACTGTGATCATAGCTGAGTGTTGGAACTATGGAGTTTTTAAAAAACTTCCTTGGGTCTTCTAATTTTTCTGTGTATAATTATCGCATACTTAGAAAACTAATGCCTTCAGGCTGAGCTGGTGTCTCTCTGGTTACTCCTAGTATGGCTACGCTGTGTTGTGATTATTTATTCATTTGTCCTCTTTAGACTGACCTCAAAAGGAGGGGCCGAGTCTTCTTCATCTCCTTTTCCCCAGTCTTGCAGCTTGGGTGGGGGCACTGAATTCTGATTGAATGAATGAGTAAAATCAAAGAATTTTATTGCTACCAACTCTTACAACTAGTCTTAGCATTCTCTCAACTCAAGGAAACCCCAGGCTTATGTTTCTCCAGTTGGATGACCCCTGCAGAAGTATTGGAACTGTTTTTAAAGTCTGCAGCCCCAGAGTTGACCCTAATGCCCATTACTGATTGAGTCACTGTGGGCAGAGTCATGGACTATGCCAAATAGCCAGACCTAGGTCATTTGACCAGGCATTTATATGGTGTCCAAAGAAAAGACAGAGTTCTATTGTCCGAGGGAGTGGGGTTGGATGTTAAGCAGGTTAAATATAACATCAGAGTCAGGTCCCAAAGCAGTTGCTTAAATCCCTGATTCTTTCCACTAAACTATAAACTTGAGGAGGATAGGTCCACGTCAATACTGTTTATTGTTAAATCCCTAACACCTAGCATAGCACTTGATATGTAGCAGGGGCTTAATCAATATGTAGTGAAGAAAATACATCTCTTTGTAAAAGTAGTTTATTAATAGATAGTATTTGAATCAGAATGATTTTAGTTGCAAATAACAGCAAACTGGCTTTGAAAAGGAAATTTGTTGGCTCATGCAGCTGAGAAGTCTAGTGGAGCCTGGTAGATTTGATGATTTGATCTATTTCTCTGCTGGTCCCCTAGCTCTGTGCTCTCAGGATCATCCTCAGGTTGGCTACTCTCATGCCAGCAAAATGACTGCAGCTGTTCCAGACCTCACATCTACACTCTATACCATCTGGAGCCAGAAAGAGAATCTGTATCCAAGAATTCCCAGCAGGATTTTCTGTGGACTAAGATCATCTGTTGTTCAGTTGCTAAGTCATGTCCGACTCTGTGACGCCATGGACTGCAGCACACCAGGCTTCCCTGTCCTTCACTGTCTCCTGGAGTTTGCTCAAATTCATATCCATTGAGTCAGTGATGCTATCTAACCATCTCTTCCTCTGCCACCCTCTCCTCCTTTTGCCTTTAATCTTTGCCAGCATCAGGGTCTTTTCCAATGAGTCAGCTCTTCGCGTTTGATTAGCTTCTTCACAAAGATCATCTGATCACTTGTGAACTGGCCATTAGTGGGAGGGGTTATTTATTGGCTTAGCTTAGATCATGTGCCCTACCATTAGAACAAGTGCAGGAGGGAGTAGAATCAGCTTCCCTGAAACCATGAGGAACCCCAATGGAAACTGAGATTTTTGAGAAGACAAAAGCAATCTAGTTCCTGGAGAGGTAACAAACAGGCATCTGACTCAGTTGTTGAGTTGTGTGGCATAGACATAGGCTGCAAGAGTTAAGAGAAGGCAGTGAGTGAGGGCTGCAGCAGCCGGAGGAGAAGGGAAGCTTCACGGAGAAGAGACTGAACTAAAACCTGAGATGAACGATTTAGGCAATGGTGAGTAGTGGGCTGGGGGCAGTGAAGAGGAAGGAAGGACCCTTGTGAAGATATCACGAGCATTTCCATGTGCCAGACTGCATGCTAACCCCTCTTTAGGCATTATCTCAGTTAATCACCACAACGACCTGCAAGTTGAGTATCTTCATTGTCTCCATTTTACAGGTGAGAATCTGAAACCCAGAGGACACACAGTAATTGTTGAAGTTGGGCCTCGGACCCAGCCTGTCTGGCTCTGGAGCCATGATGCTAGTGAGTGAAGAGGGCCAAGGCCACCTGAGAAGTGTGTGCACTAGTGGAGTGGCCTGACCTCAAAGATCATCACAGAGGTAGTTAAGACTGTGAAGTGAGGCTCTGGAATTTCATCTCCCAGCCTGTGTTCATGCTGTCTCTTCTACCTGGAATTCCTTCTCCACATCCCTCTCTAAACCCTGCCTCTTCACAGCCTGAGCCCCATAATACATTGTAACACCTAGCCCATGTGAACTTCATGAGACTGTGTTCTCACTAGACTTATGTGAGCTCACAAAAACTGCACTTCACCTTTGTATTTGGGGGGCTTGACACAGTGAACTGCCCTTTATGGTTGCCATGGTGACCTCCTCTTCTGAGGACTGGAGGGATATCAAAGAGCCCTCAGCTTTACGTTATCTAATCCTCTTGCTTTATAGGAAAAGAAATAGGCCAGAGAGGTTGGGACTTTCCCAAGGAACCAGTTGAGTCTGGAACCCTGGAGCCTGGGATTCCAAAATGATATGGCTTAAAGAGCATTATTAGCTCTGGAGCCAGATTGAACTCAGATCCCAACTTCTCTGTGCCGGGTTTTGTGACCTGGGCAAGTCACTTAACCTCCCTGAGCTTCATTTCCCTCAGCTGTATAGTGGGGTTATAATGGCGCCTCCTCCCAGGGCTGTTGTGAGAAATAGTTCTTTTGAATTTCCAGCACAGAACCTGGCACATGATGATTCTGCAGGAAATGGAGGCTTTCGTTATCCAAGTTATGGTCTGTGAGACACGGTGACACCAGCCCTGCCCAGCAGGGCCTTTGGAATCCTCCTGTCCTCTTCCACATGCCAGTCCACACATCTTCCCTTCAGAACAGCTGAGAAACCAAAAGGAAGTCGCTGTGATGACTTTGGGGTGGGGGTAGGCAAGAGTCCCCTCCTGTGAGATACTGGCTTGGGCTAATATGACTCCCTTGTAGGCCAGAGCCCTCCCCCACCCCTTGCTGCCCCACTGGCCTGAGGCCGCCAAGGCCGGGCTCTGAGACTCCCTGCTTCTGCCTCAGGCTGGCACAGGTGTGGAGTTGCAGTGTGGTCCCTCACATGCTCTGTGCCAGACCAAGAGAACAGCAGGAATAACAGATAGCCCTGGGCAGACCCCCAGAATACAAGGTCCTTTGTCTCTGGGGTGGAGGTGCTCCCCGGGCTGGATGGCACAATCACATGACTGGGCCCCCCCATTCAAAAGATATACTAGGTCATCCCCTTTTGAGAGTCACCACCCAGCCCCTGCTCCTTCTCATGTGAGCCCCTGACTCCCCACCTTCTGCATCTCCCTGGCTGGGGGATGGTGGGCAAGTCACTTTAGTGCACTTCAGCTTCCTCCTCTGTACTATGGGGACAGTGACACCTTCTTCAGAATTAAACAGAATCCTATATGTGAGAGTGTCCCATCCTAGGTCTTCACACAGCAGGTGCTCACTATATGTTTCTCCCCTCCTTGCTCAGCTGTGCCATTGTCCAGGCAGCAGGGATCAGAACCGAGGCATAATGCCTTTGAAAGGGCACCAAGCTCTGACCCACAGCTGTCTGAAATCACGCCTTCTGTTCCCACTGGATGGACTCCCAACACCTGGGCTTGGTCCTGGTTCTGCCCCTTACTAGGCAGCTTTTATTAATATGTATCATTCACATTCTATGAGCCTCAGTTTCCTCATCTGCAAGATAAACACATTTATTGATTCAATATATTTACTCTCTGTACTGGGCTCTGGGCACCAAGAAACAAATGAGATTGCTTGCCTTCAAGGACCTCCCGGTCTAGTAGAGGAGACACATGTAAAGTCAGAGACACGTGGAGGGAGCAGTAAGAGCACATCAGGGGGTGACCAGCTCAGCCGGGTGGATCTGGGAAGACCTCAGAGGAAGGCACATCTGAGCCACACCTTGAAAGATGAGTGGAAATTTGCCAGGCAGCCGTGGGGGACAGATTTTGTGTCAAATGTGTTTTACTAATTGGGCTGCCTGGCCCTGCTAGCTCCTACCTCAGCCCACCTTGCTCACAGAGGAAACAAAGAAATGTGCTAGAAACTCATCTCCAGGCCAAGAGTTCCTAGAACAAGGGGCCAGGGAGGCATAGCTACCTGCAAGGCAAAATCTAGACTCACCAGGCCGCCACACAGAGGCCCATCCACCTTCATCTTCCCCTTGTATATTACACTCTGGCACAACAGAACCTCTTTTTTTGTAAATTTATTTATTTAAATTGGAGGCTAATTACATTACAATATTGTAGTGGTTTTTGCCATACATTGACATGAATCATGTACACCATGGGTGTACATGTGTTCCCCATCCAGAACCCCACCTCGCACCTCCCTCCCCATCCCATCCCTCAGGGTCATCCCAGTGCACCAGCCCTGAGCACTTGTCTCATGCATTGAACCTGGACTGGCGATCTGTTTCACATATGATAATATACATGTTTCATTGCTATTCTCTCAAATCATCCCACCCTTGCCATCTCCCACAGAGTCCAAAAGTCTGTTCTTTACATCTGTGTCTCTTTTGCTGTCTCGCATATAGGGTCATCTATATTTCTAAATTCCATATATATATGTTAGTATACTGTATTGGTATTTTTCTTTCTGACTGACTTCACTTTGTGTAATAGGCTCCAGTTTCATCCATCTCATTAGAACTGATTCAAATGCATTCTAATAGCTGAGGAATATTCCATTGTGTATAAGTACCACAGTTTTCTTATCCATTCATCTGCCAATGAACATCTTGGTCACTTCCATGTCCTAGTTATTGTAAACAGTGCTGCGATGAACATTGGGGTATCTGTGTCTCTTTCAATTCTGGTTTCCTTGGTGTGTATGCCCCGCAGTGGGATTGCTGGGTTGTGTGGGAGTTCTATTTTCAGTTTTTTTTAAGGAATCTCCACACTACAACAGAACCTCTTAAAGGTCCCTGAGATCAACGTCAACCTGTCTCTCCTCCCTGAGTCCCCTCCCTCTCCACACCCGCCTGGCAACCTCCAGTTCATCTCCTGGAAACATAATTGGGCCCACAAGCCACCTGGACACCTTTTTATTTATAAATACATGGACTCAACCTACCTCCGCAAATGACTAAGGATCCTTCAAAGACAAAAAGTAGGTCTACCCAGTGTCCAGCATAGGATTGACCCAGGGCTGCATTTCTGGGTGGATGGTTCAAAGTCCACTTCTTCAGCCAACATTGGGCTTCTGCCTCTGGCCTGCTGGCGCTGAGCAAGGCATAGCGGATGCAAGAAGCACAGGGTACCGTCCAGGGAGAAACACACATTAACAGGTAATTGTAGTGTTGGGTGATATGGTGGGAAAACAAGTGAGAGCAATTATAGGTTTCCCCTGATACCTGAAATCGGGGCGTTCCACTGCAACCTTTCATAAGCCAAAATGGCGTAAGGCAAAGAAGCAGTTACCTCAGGACACAAGGATGCACAAAATAGAGCCCAGATGCTCATAGACACAGTTGAAAGCTATGGGGGCTTGATGCTGATATGCTGAGTGGAATTCCCAGGGAACGAGCTTGGCCATGCCACTCTCACTGTTCCACTCTGGGTGCACGCTGCCTCTACAGCTGGCTGCAGAACAAACTCTGAAAGCTGTTTTTGCTTTTTGCCTTGTTTTGTAAAAGTGAAAATCCCCTTCGGATTCCCCTTGGTTAGCAAAAACAGGTACTGAGGTGGGTCTTCTGTAAACACAAAGTGGTGAAAGCAAACTTTTGAAAAGTGGGGGATACCTGTAACTTTGGGTGCATTAGAGAAGACTTGCAGTAGCCAACGTGGAGCTGGGCCTTGAAAGCAAAGCAGGAGTTTGCTGGGTGGTGAGAGAAGAAAAAACTTATATAAGGCACAGAGGCATGAAAAAGCCCAGCATGCTCCAGGGACAGTAAAGTATTCCTTATGGCTGGAGCCTAAGAGGAATGGCCAGAGGCAAGGGGTGGGGTGGGAGGGGTGAATATGGGAGATGAGGCTAGGGAGGCAGGCAGGGGCCAAGGAGCAGCAGACCTCACCCTCATGTCAAGGAGTTTAGACACATACACATCCCAGGGCCAGTTATTAAAGATCTTCAAACAGGAGCAGAGTGACATGGTCAGTTTGAGGGATTCTGTATTTTAGGCCCCACAGTGAGGCATTCAAGATCTACGTTCCCTGACTAGGGATCAAACCTGGGGCCCCTGCATTGAGAGCATGGAGTCTTAACCACTGGGCCCCAGCCAGGGAAGTCCCAGTTTGCGTTTTAATGTAGAGGGAAGAGGGGATATAGAAGCCCGGGAGGAAGCTGCTCTATTAGTCCAGGGGTTTGGGCCACTAAATACTGTTAACACTCAGTCATCAGTCTGTTCGGCTCGATTCTAATCACCTTATACAAATCCCATTCTCCCAGGACCCTCTTTTAAAGATTGAAAAACTGAGGTGTAAAGAAGTCAAGTACCTTGCTTTGCTTGGTAAGTGGTGAAGCCTGGATTTGCACCCTGGTGGCACACTTCAGGGCCTGTGCTTTCAGTTTCTGTGCTATATGGGTTCTCACTAGCATCACAGCAATAATAATAATGCTATGCTAATGAGGTTTGCCGAGCGCATATTCAACTTTGGACTGTTACCTCAGGTTTAATCAAGATCTAATCAGGTCGGCAAGGATACTGTCCAGCTGGAAGGCCATCCCCAGAGCCCAGAGTCCAGTGGAGACACTGCTCCAGGCCTCGCTGTATCTGCGCCACTCAGAGAGAAGTGACCTGGCCACCTCCCCAAACTGCTGACAGTGACCTTTGGCAGAGGCATCCAGAGCCTCGTGCTGCAGTTGGCCGACAGCCCAGCCAGAACGGCTGAGCCAGTATGGCCTGGGCAGCTGCAGGGCCTGGGCCCCAGGGGCCTCCAGACACCCTGGCTTAAAGCCAGGACACTGTGCAAGGCTGCTAGAGCCCATAGCTTGGCACCCAGCATTAGGAGCCCCAGCTTGGTCACTGATGTGCTATGGAATCTTGGGCAAATCCCTACCCCTCCATGGGCCTCAGTTTGCTGGAAGGTGAATGAGTAAAACTTGCCCTTGTCCTTGTCCTTCCTTCCTTACGTGGCCTGTGATGGGCAGGGCACTGGGGCACACAGAGTCATCTCTCCTGCCAGGAAAGCTGGCCCTCACGTTACTTAGGGTCTCTCCTTAGTGCCAGGCCCTGTGCTCTGTATTGAGGCCACAGAGCAGGGCTGAGCTGACTCCTGCCTCCAAGCAGTTCCCAGTTAGCTGTGGGACTGGGGAACAGACAGTAAAACCAACTGCAGCCCAGTGTGGTTGGTACTTTATTGCACAGAGAGGATACCCAAGGGGGTCTGTGGGGCTCCAAGGAGGGAGCAGCTGACTCTGCCTGCAGTGACCTGGGGGGCCTCCAAATAGGAAGAACAGGGAACTGCACTGTGTTTTGCATCTTCCAGGTCGAGAAGAGGGTGGGGTGTGTTCCTATTGAGGCAACAACCTGTGCAAAGGCCTGGAGGCAGAAAAGACTGGTCTGTTGAGGAAAAGCTGAGCATCATGTGGCAGGTGGTGGGGAGGGTGGTGGGGAGGGGAGTGTGTATGTGTTCAAGGAAATGGGGCTGAAGGGGCAGGTGGGAGGCAGCACGGCGCCGCACTGAGTCCCAAGCCGCTAAGGCGCAGCTGAAGGCTCCTCGGCCAGAAGGAGCAGAGCCCACACACAGGCCTCGTGGGCAGCTGGGAGGGAGCCTCTGGAGCCCCAGGTGGCCAGTTCCTCCTCCCTTCCAAGACCAAAAGTCATCCTGCCCTCCTGGTCAGGGCACTCCATCCCCTCCAGTCTCAGACAAAGTCCTTCACAGAGCAGCCCAGTTATCTCAAGCACCTTATCCTTGGGAGCTTCACCCTCTATCTTCTAGATTTCCCTGGCAGTTCAGTGAGGCAGCTGAGGCTCAAAGCCGCCAGGTGATGCAGAAACAGTTTTGAGCACCTGTGGGTCAGTCCCCATGTTAATCTCTGGAGAAGGGGGCCAGACAGGATGCCTGCAAGGAGCTCACAGTCTGGCTGGGAGGACAAATGCTAAACAGGGGAGCATGCTGATAATTAATTATTTACTGTTGTTTTGGTTGTTTAGAAAAACACATCAGCCATAAAAAAAGAATGAAAATAATGCCATTTGTAGCAACATGGATGGACCTAGAAATTGCCATACTAAGTGAAGTAAGTCAGAGAAAGACAACTATCATATAATATCCACTTATACATAGAATATTTAAAAATGATGCAAATGAACTTATTTACAAAACAGAAGTTGAGTCACAGATGTAGAAAACAAATCAGTGGTTACCAGAGGGGGAAGGAGGGGAGGGATAAATTGGGACATCGGTACTGACATACACACAGTACTATATATAGAATAGATAACTAATAAAAACCTACTGAATAGCACAGGGAACTCTATTCAATATTCTGTAGTGACCTATATGGGAACAGAACCTTAAAAAAAAGTGGATATACCTGTATGTATAACTGACTCATTTTGCTATACAGCAGAAACTAACACGATATTGTAAAGCAGCCATACTCCAATTTTAAAAATTAATTCAAGGGTGGGATGAGAAGGGGGAGAGAGGCTCAAGAGGAAGGGGATATATATAATTATGACTGATTCGAGTTGTTGCACGGCAGAAATCAACCCAACACTATAAAGCAATTATCCTCTGATTAAAAAACATTGTGAAAAAAAATTTTGCAATAAAAAATAATAAAATTAATTCAAAATTTTAAAAATAATAAGTAAAAGAAAAATACATGTAGCTAGAGAACTTTATAAGAAGGAGTTGACCTCTCTGGGTAGACAGAGAAGGCATTCCTGATGAGGTAATGTTGCAGTCTGAGCCTGAGGATGCAGAGTTGCTGGCTTACTCATTGAAGCCCGAGAGGGGAGAATGTTACCAAGTTCCAGATGACTTGTCCCAGGTCCTCTGTTCACAAAGGGGATCTGACTCCAGGTCCACTGCCTCACAGTCCTCCTCCCATCAGGATTTTTCTCAAATTATTCAGATGTCACCAGTAAAGAATTTCCATATCTTTGATCTTGCTGGATCCTCCCTGAGGTAGGGCCCACCTGCCCATTTAGAGGCAAGCTGAAACCTAGGAAGTCCAAGTGACTCACCCAAGTCCACGGAGCGAGTCAGATCTAGGGCAAGAGTCCACATGTCTGGGCTCTGAGATACCCAGTGAAATCATGGAGGAAATGCGACGCTGTCTTTCCCAGCTTTGCCTTGGACCAGACCATCCCTGGAATGACAGACACCCAAGGGGCTTTCCTGGAAAACAACTTCCTTGAGATGAGAGCTGCTAAGAAATATTTTCAGCTCTGGGGCAGCCCCACGCTAAGACCATGTTCCTGGGCTTAGTGTGTCCAGGAACCCCCTTACTGGTAGCCCAGAGCTCAGAGTAAACACTTGGACCATGATTCTTTCTGCCCTTGATGTTTCAAACAGAACTGCTGCTGAATGAAATGGAGTGTAAGCAAGGGCTGGACAGGCCTCTAGGGGACACAGGCACCACCCTCAGAAAGACCTGTAAACAGTAGGAAGCTCTAAGCCCTGGAGCACAGGACCCTCAAGCCCTGAAGAGGGATGAGTATCTTTGGATCCCAAGGTGATCTCATCCCCATTCAGGGGCCTCTGGGTCCCAGTGGGAGGACCTCTAGACCATTACAGATGGATCTTTTGGGGGTTTTAATGAGGAGTCTTTGAATACTGTGGACCCCAGTGATGGGATTCAAACAATAACAGATCACTTGTCAGAATCATGGTAACAGTTGAAGTGTTTGCATATATTTGCTGTGTATCTATGGAGTCGCTTCAGTTCTTCTCATCCCTGGAGCACGCACTCCCTGGTGATCTCACACTCCACACTGGCCCTCAGAGCTTCATCTTATGGAGCTAAAGAGATTGAAGATGGAGAAATTAAATCCAAATCCCCACAGAGAAGGACACATCTGGAATCAGACCTGACTCTGTCCTGGGGCCTCCATCTGCCCTTGCACCCTCCCCACCTGCCCGCCCCCCGCACCAGCTGGCCCTGCCTTTCCAGCTCCTGCTGAGCAGCAGGCCTTAGAAGCCAAATAACCAGCCTCTACTCCTTTCTGAAAAAGCCTTGTCTGGGGAGGTGGGACGAACTGGAGACCTTCATCCTGACTCTGCCTCCTTCCGTGCTTTGATAGGAATTTAAGTGAAATCGTGGGTCTGGGACCTCCCCGGTGGTCCAGTGGCTAAGACACTGCACTCCCGATGCCAGGGGCCTGGGTTCAGTCCCTGGTCAGGGAACTAGATCCCACAGGCTGCAACTAAAGATCCTGTATGCTGCAACGAAGACCCAACATAGCCAAATAAATAAATAAGTAAAATCATGGATCTGAAAGTACTTGGTAAACTGAAAAACGTTGAACTGACACAAACAAGGGGAAAATACCACTCTTGTTTTGTACAGAGATGAGTGGTTTAACATCATGCTTCTGAGGGGCTCACAGTCTGGATAGACAGACACACAGACCAACATGGCATGATTAGTGTGACAGCAACCAGGGTGTGCCAGGCGCTGTGAGGGTACAGACAACTCCTGAGGGAGAAAGAGGTCTTGAGAGGAGGACACCCTGGAGATGGGCCCTGAGGGAGGTGTGAGAATTTACCAAGTAGACAAAAGAGAAGACGTGCATTTCAAAGGCAGGAACAGCTGGTGTAAAGGCAGGGGGCCTGGAGAGGGAATGGCATCCAGCTAGAACCAGAGAGTCCAGTCAGGGATGGGCAAATGAGCCTTGGCAAGGCAGCCAGGGCAGGGCAAAGAGCGCTGAAAGGCTTACCAAGAAGATTTGGAGTTCTTTTCAGAAAATAACAGAACTTCTAAAGCAGGGAAGTGGTACTTAAGCAAGAAATGATTTTTTCGATTCTTCACAAGTTTCAAAATAGAGACTTAGAGTGAGGAAGCAAATTGCTCAAAGCCTCAGTATTAGGAAAACAGAACTAATTGGAGATATGTATTTCTACACTTATATTTTTATATGCAAATATTTATATTTATATCTATAAAAGATTTCTTATAAGTATATATATATATATATATATATATATATATATATATATACACACACACACACATATATATGGGGCTTCCCAGGTGATGCTAGTGGTAAAGAACCCACCTGCCAATGCAGGAGATATAAAGAGACACAGGTTCAATCCCTGGGTCGGGAAGATCCCCTGGAGGAGGGCATGGCAACCCACTCCAGAATTCTTGCCTGGAGAATCTCATGGACAGAGGAGCCTGGTGGGCTACAGTCCATGGGGTCGCAGAGAATCAGACACTACTGAAGTGACTTAGCACACACACACATATATAGGAGATTTTTTTTTTTTATAAAGAATTGGCTTATGCAGTTATGGAGGCCAGCGAGTCCCAGGATCTGCAGGGTGAATCAGCAAACTGGAGGCCCAGGAGAGCTGATGGTTTAGTTCCAGTCCAAGTCTGGAGCTATCTGGACACCCTGTGATCCAGTCAAATTGGCACATAAAATTATCACAGCCTCACAGCTAACTAGTGGTAGGGCTCGGGTTCGATCCCAGGCTATCTGACTCGAGAACCCATTGCCGCAGCAGCCTCTGGGCAGAGATCCAGGGCTCTCCTTTCCCAGCCTGATCTCCAGCCTCATGCCAGCTGGAAAGAAGCAGCCAGTTACCAGCCAGGTCAGGCCATGGGCCAGCCAGAGATAACCAAGCGGGGCTTGGGGAAGGACTAAACAACAGCTTCTCTGTTTTAGGCAAGGCTTTACAAAGGGTCGTACGCCCTCTTGGGCAAGCAGGTGAGGGCAAAGGGGCTGGGGCTCCAAAGGAACCGGCCAGCAGGAGCAGGACCTCCCCTGCTCTCATCAGATGTCTAAACAGCGGTGCCTCTGTCTCCCTTCCCACCCCCTGCTCCCTGACCTGGAAAGTCATTGCTTTCAAGATTGTTGGAACTGGAAAAGCCCCCAATCTTCCCTTCTTCAAATCAGTTCCACACCATTATGCAGATGGCAAAACAGAGATCCAACGGGCTTCCCCACTGAGCCAATTCAGTTCTTGTCAACCCATGTTTATAGGTCTCACTGTGTTCTACCGTGTAGGGGCTCAGATGGTAAAGGAATAGAAGAGGCAAGTCCAAGAGAGTGGTTATGTGACTCTCTCCCCACCAGCCTGGAACCCCTAAGGAATAAAGATGGACCCACCTCTGTGCCTCCAAAGTGAGCACAGGGCCTAGCATAGAGAAGGTGTGTGTGCCGGCTATTCAGTATTGTCCCCACATGTTCCACAAGGTCCTGGGGTACCTATGAGAGACACAGAGAATGGAATCTTCATGGGTTGGGGCTAGTATAAAGGTGGGTGGTGAGAAAAAGGAAATTGAGGATAAACCATGGCAAGTTCCAGGCTTCAGCTCCCGGGTACATGGGGGTATGCTTCCCTAGTTTGAAGGACAGCTGGAAGAAGTGCAAATCTAAAGGGAGGATGACAAGCACAGCAGGGACCCTGAAATTATGAGTAAAGGTCTGGAGAAGGAAAAGTAAAAGGTTTGTTTGGGGAAGGCTGTTGGTATGTCTTGGAGAGCAGGAAGAATTAGGTATGAGTGGTAGGAGGTTTGGAGTGGAGGCTGAGATTGGTCCTTGATTCCTTTCTGGCAGTGGAGAGCCACGGTAAGTCTGTAACAGATCCTCAGAGAGATGATTCCAGAAGTCACTTCCAGGGCCTTCCCTGAGGGTCCAGTGGCTAAGACTCCAAGCTCCCAATGCAGGGCGCTTGGGTTCAATCCCTGGTCAGGAAACTAGATCCCACATGCTGCAACTAAGAAAGCACTGCCACAACAAAGATAAAAGATTATGCATGCTGCAACTAAGAACCGGTACAGCCAAATATATAATTTTTTTAATTCTTAAAAAAAAAAAGGGTCACTCCCAGCAAGCACCATGGAAACAGTACTGCCAGATTCCTCAGGGAGTAGGGGAGATGAAGCCAGGCTGTGCCCACATCAGTGTCCACTTTCTTCCCTGTTCACCATATTTACCCCTCCCTACTCTGAGGGGAGGGGTAAATGCCCATTGGGCAGATGAAGAAACTAAGACACAGGGAGGTGAAGTGTGTGCCCAGGGTCACAGCTGGGAAGAGAATCACTTGGAGCCCATCCCCCTCCTACCTCACAGAGAAAGAAAAAGAGGCCCAGAGGGGAAGGTCCCCATTTTGCCCATAAGGAAGTAGAAACACAGAAGGTTGGGTCTTTTCCAAGCTATTCAGTAAATAGTGATCAAGCCCTCCAAACATCCCGAGTGTTTTTTCATCTCTCCACAGAACTGGACCTTTCTACGGTCCTCAAGCCCAGAGTTTCCAAAATACTTGTCTTGGCCACTATATCTTTGGTTCAAGATGATGCCACTGTGGAACCAGATGCAACTTGACTCTGCCCTACTGAGATCCAGGGAGGGGAAACAACCTCCCACGTCACCCAGAAAATCAGGGTCTAAGGTTAACGGCTATTTCCATGTGCTGTCCCATAGAGTGGCAGGATAGAGGCTCGAGGGGTGGTGGGAGCAGCCTCTGGGTGACCGTGGGAAACGTCTCTGGGAAAACGAAGATTCTGAGGCCCAGAGACGGCAAGGGGCTGGCCCCAAGCTCCGTCAGCTAAGACCTGCTGTTGCCCTACCTCAGCACTTGGCGAACACCAGGTACTTTCTGGCGGTGAGGAGGATGGGCCGGGCCCCCGCGCCTGCCCCACATCCCACCATGAGAGCGCACCGGGAGCGAGGGGCTTTCCACTCAGATCCCCGAGAGAAGTTGCTCCATCATCCTGTCTCACCACAACCATTTCCTTCTCTAAAAACTCCCTTCCCCACAGGCCCTGAGGCCAGCCAGGCTCTCTCAACACAGAGGGACTAGCTTCTCTGGCTGCAGCCACGCCGGACTCAGGAATGTCCCAGGAGGCCCTCTTTCTGCCCCGGCCACAGCAGAGGGTGTGTGCCGGGTTGGCCCCAGGCTGGGCCGGGCATGAAGCTAGCCCCTCTCTGAGAGGACGAGTCACACACTCGCACCGTTGCAAAGCCCTCACACACACAAGAGCTCACTTAATCCTAACAGCCAACCCGCGGCGGCGTTACAGTTACTATCAATGGCCCTTTTCCAGGTAAGGAAAGTGAAAGCAGGAAGGAGCTCCGAGAAATAACGACTTTTCCGTCAGACTGAGCAATTTGTTCCTCCTAAAGGTCTGTTCAGTAGTGTATCAGTAGAGTATCAGGTTCTGAGTTTTGTTTAGCTTTCGCAGACTTTTTTGGAGGTTGCCTGGGAAAGAGTCAAGCCTCACCCGTCGTTTCCAAAGCGGAAGCCCCCAGGGTTGGGGAAACCGGAGCAGGAAAGGAGACTTGACTTAGCGAAGGTCACACACGGCAAGTGAACTAACTGGCTGGGGTCAGTCTTGGCGGCGGGAAGCACCTGCCAGGCTTGTACCCTGACACCTGGGCTGCCGCCTGCCGCCTCGCGTCCCTAAGGCCTCAGCTTCTCAGCCCTTCCAGAGCTCACGCCTCCGGTGGGGCCGCAGACTGTGGGAGCCGGGTGTGCCGAAACGCGTCGATCTCTGTGGGTGGAAATATTCCTACCCTACCCGCTTTGGGCGCCAGCAGCTCCTCCAGCCCCCGCTGGCCTCCCTGACCCTTCCAGCCCAGCCCCCGCCCCGCCCCCTATGCGCCAGGCACCTGAGACTTGAAAGGCTCCGCCCCCAGCGGTGCGGCAGGTCTAAGGGGCGGGGCCAGGCCGAAGCTCAGCCCCTTTACCTGCGGAGGCCCACCTTGGGAGACGAAAGGTTCGCTCCCTCTAGAAGAAAGAAGGTCCGGCTGGTAGGTGACGCCAGCAGCTACTGACTCATACACTCATCCATTCATGCATTCAACCTCCCTGATGTTTATTCATGCACTCCCTCGGCAAATTCTTAACCCCAGAACCTTCTAATTCTCTCACTAGACTCTTCCGGACAGCCAAACTGGGTCACGCCTTTTTCTGGACCCTGGGGACACAGAAATGCACAAGGTGGACACAATCTCTGACCTGGAGGAGTTTAGGAGTGCAAGGGGCACAGCAGCGTGTGTCTGGTGCTGTAAAGGATGGGCGCAAGGCAGCAAGGAAACAGGGAAGAAGCGTCATGTGTAAGAGCATCCAGGCAAGGCTACAGAGAGGAGTGGTGTCCCACCTCGATCAGGAAGGGAGCAACAACTGGCCAGGTGGAGTTAGCAATAGTAACAACCCAAATATAAGCTCTTTGCAGTCTCTTACTGTGTACTTTGGCTTCCCTGGTGGCTCAGCGGTAAAGAATCCGCCTGCCAATGCAGAAAACGTGAGTTTGATCCCTGGATGGGGAAGATCCCCTGAAGAAGGAAATGGCCACCCACTCTAGTATTTTTTTCTGGGAGATCCAATAGACAGAGGAGCCTGGCGGGATGCAGTCCGTGGGGTCGCAAAAGAGTGGGACACAACTTAGCGACTAAAACAACAACTATGTGCTTTATTTCCATTAATTTTCATCTTTATCACAATCCTGGAAAGTAGAGATTATCACCTTCATTTTACAGATGAGAAAATTGAGGCTTCAAGAGTTTAACTCAATTGTCAAAAGTGATACAACCAATAAATACAAAACCCAGAATCTGAGCCAGGTTCATTTCCAAGTTTAGACCTAGATTTAAGTTTAAAAATACAGAATGTTAAACATAAAGGCCTGGAGGCTATATCAAAAATATTAGCAATGGTAGTCTCTGGGAGATGAGTTTATATTATTATACATTTGAATTATGTATGAGATGAGATATCTATATATGTTAGAATTCACAATTTCCCTATGGTAGATTAGTTTTGCTTTCTCCAATTCTTTTTTCTTTCTCTCAAAATGGAAATTGCTTGACAGTGGTGTTTTTCCCTTGATTACAAAACATAGGGTCATTTTTGAAAATCAGTCCATTTAAAAACAATCATTTCCAGTGATTATTTTCCTAACTTACTGCATCAAGCATATATTACCTTTGTGATTCGAAAGCAAATGCTATTTTTAAGAAATGAATTGCACACATCGAGGACTGAGTGATCCGAACAACTAGAGCTCAGACAGTTCCTGAGAAAAAGGCTTGGGGGTTTTGGTTGACCTCAGACCAGAGTGAGTCATCCCAGTGAAGTAGCTGCCAAACACTGGGCAGACAAGTAGAAAAGCAGGTCCCAGACTGAAGAAGGAAACCTCTCTTGCTCCTCAGGGCTGTCAGACTTTACGTGGGCTGGAGAGCTGCCCTGCAGCTGAGGAGAACCTGAGTGCAGGTGAAGGACCTTGGAAAAGAGGCACCTGGGGAGAGGTCTTCACAGTACACATACAGTTGGCATGCAGGTATGGCAGAGTGACCAAGGGGGCTTAACTTGTCTGGAGAAATAGTGAGCAGGGAGAGGCTGGAAGCCCATCTCACTAATCGATCACATTAGGAGACCTCCCTAGTGTTTGCAGAATAGGAGTAGGATGTGTACAATGTTTGTAGAATAGGAGTAGGAAGAGATACACCCCAACTCATTATCTCAGAGGGAATGTGCTGAAACTATTAATAGTAACCAATAATGATAACAATAATGAGAATTGTTGTGTGCCAGACTCTTTATGCCTAGCACATTATATGTAATATATTGTAATATATGTAATTATATACAATGAAAGTGAAAGTGAAGTTGCTCAGTCGTGTCCAACTCTTTGCGACCCCATGGACTGTAGCCTACCAGGCTCCTCCATCTGTGGGATTCTCCAGGCAAGAATACTGGAGTGGGTTGCCATTTCCTTCTCTAGGAGATCTTCCCAACCCAGGGATCGAACCCGGGTCTCCCGCATTGCGGTCAGATGCTTTACCATCTGAGCCACCAGGGAAGCTCATTATATACAATATATAATATTAATTATGTTGATTATTATATGTAATACATGGTGTGTTATATAATTGGAACTTCCCAGGTGGCTCAGCAGTGAAAGAATCCTCCTGCAATACAGGAGATGAGGGTTTGATCCCTGGGTGGGAAAGATCCCCTGGAGAAGGAAATGGCAATCCACTCCAGTATTCGTGCCTGGAAAATCCCATGGACAGAGGAGTCTGGCAGGCTAGAGTCCAGAGGGTCGCACAGAGTCAGACACGACTGAAGCAACTTAGCACATATGCACGTGTGTGTGTGTGTGTGTGTATTTATATAGTTAGGCATAAAGAGCCTGGTTGGTATATATACCAGTGACTTTCACATTCGATCTATATTAGACTCCTCCGGAAGGCCTCTTCCAACACAGACTGCTGGGTCCCACTCCAAGAGTCTCAGACTCAGTATGTCAAGAGTGGGGCTAATTCACAGGTGATTAAATGTGGCTGGTTTGGAAACCACACTTTGAGAACCACAATATACTTTATCTTATTTGTCACAACCACCTTGCAGTAGAGATTCTGTTATTATCCCCATTTTACAGATCAAAAAACAAACAAAACAAAACACATCATCTGAGGTTCCTCCCAGAGGCAAAATTACTGTTTACAGCTAGTAAGTGGTGGAACCTAGATTTGAATCTAGATTTTTCTGACTCCAAAGTTCATGCTTAACAAAAACAATCAGTTCTTTTTTTTCCCCAATTAATTGATAAGTAGAAATCAAGATTGCATTGTTTGAAATTAACACAACATTGTAAATCAACTATACTTCAATAAAATTTTTAAAAAGATTCCATGGTTTGGTAACAAACTTGTAAATTGTTCCTTGGAGTTATCAAAAACAGTAAAAATTTTGATCCTCAGAAGAAGCCAGGCAGGAGTTATCAGTGTTTCAGAGGTGCAGAAAGAACAATGCCTTGAGGGAAGAAGAGGGATTTTGGATATACCTTGTCCAAGTTTTCTAAGTTCTTACAGCTTCAGGATCTTTTGCTGTGGGCTCTCTGCTAGAGCAGTTGTTCTTCCTTTTCTCAGGATGCAATATACCAAATGTGCATTGACCATCTTGTTCAATCGAGCAGGGTAGGCTGAATGTTGGCCACCAATGATATCAGGTCCTAATCCCCAGAAGCTATGAATGTTACCTTATATGGCAAAAGGAATTTTACAGATGTGTTTATATCAAGAATCTTAGACCTAAACAGACATTTCTCCAAAGAAGACATACAGATGGCCAATAAACACATGAAAAAATGTTCAACATCACTCATTATTAGAGAAATGCAAATCAAAACTACAATGAGGTATCACCTCACACTCTTCAGAATGGCCATCATCAAAAAAAAAAAAAAAAATCTACAAACAATAAATACTGGAGAGGATGGGGGGAAAAGGGAACCCTCTTGCCCTGTTGGTGGGAATGTAAACTGATACAGCTACTATGGAGAACAATATGGTGATTCTTTAAAAAACTAGGAATAAAACTACCATATGATTCAGCTATCTCACTACTGGGTATATAACCTGAGAAAATCATAATTCAAAAAGACACATTTAATACTTAAGAATAAATCTACCTAAAGAAACAAAAGACCTATATATAGAAAACTTTAGCACTGATGAAAGAAATCAAAGATGACACAAATAGATGGAGAGGTATACCGTGTTCATGGATTGGAAGAATCAATATAGTGAAAATGGGTATATTACCCAAAGCAATCTACAGATTCAATGCAATCCTTATCAAGTTACCAATGGTATTTTTCACAGAACTAGAACAAATAATTTCACAATTTGTATGGAAATATAAAAAACCTCAAATAGCCAAAGCAATCTTGAGAAAGAAGAATGGAACTGGAGGAATCAACCTGCCTGAGTTCAGAATATACTATAAAGCTACAGTCATCAAGACAGTATGATACTGGCATAAAGACAGAAATATAGATCAATGGAACAAATAGAAAGCCCAGAGATAAATCCACTCACCCATGGACAACTTATCTTTGACAAAGGAGGAAAAATATACAATGGAGAAAAGACAAATCTTTTTAACAAGTGGTGCTGGGAAAACTGGTCAACCATCTGTAAAAGAATAAAACTAGAATACTCTCTAACACCACACACAAAAATAAACTCATTATGGATTAGAGATCTAAATCTAAGACCAGAAACTATAAAACTCCTAGTGGAAAACATAGGCAAAACTCTCTCTGACATAAATCACAGCAAGATCCTCTATGACCCACCTCCAAAAGTAATGGAAATAAAAGCAAAATAAACAAATGGGACCTAATTAAACTTAAAAGCTTTTGCACAACAAAGGAAACTATAAGCAAGGTGAAAAGACAGCCTTTGGAATGGGAGAAAGTAAGAGCAAATGAAGCAACTGACAAAGAATTAATCTCAGAAATATACAAGCAGCTCACGCAGATCAATACCAGAAAAATAAATGACCCAATCAAAAATGGGCCAAAGAACTAAACAGACATTTCTCCAAAGAAAACATATAGATGGCTAACAAACACATGAAAAGATGCTCAACATCACTCATTATCAGAGAAATGCAAATCAAAACCACAATGAGGTACCATCTCACACCAGTCAGAATGGCTGCTATCAAAAAGTCTACAAACAATAAATGCTGGAGAGGGTGTGGAGAAAAGGGAACCCTCTTACACTGTTGGTGGTACAGTGTACAGCCACTATGAAGAACAGTGTGAAGATTCCTTAAAAAACTGGAAATAGAACTCCCATATGACCCAGCAATCCCACTGCTGGGCATACACACCGAGGAAACCAGGATTGAAAGAGACACATGTACCCCAATGTTCATTGCAGCACTGTTTACAATAGCTAGAACATGGAAGCAACCTAGATGTCCATCAGCAGACAAATGGGTAAGAAAGTTGTGGTACCTATACACAATGGAATATTACTCAGCTATTAAAAAGAATGCATTTGAATCAGTTCTAATGAGGTGAATGAAACTGGAACCCATTACACAGAATGAAGTAAGTCAGAAAGAAAAACACCAATACAGTATATTAATGCGTATGTATGGAATTTAGAAAGATGGTAACGAAAACCCTATACAGGAGATAGCAAAAGAGACACAGATATAAAGAACAGACTTTTGGACTCTGTGGGATGATTTGAGAGAATAGCATGGAAATATGTGTATTACCATATGTGAAATAGATGACCAGTCCAAGTTCGATGCATGAAACAGGGCACTCAGTCAAAGCCAGTGCACTGGGACAACCCAGAGGGATGGGGGGGGTAGGGAGGTGGGAGCAGGGTTCAGGATGGGGGACACATGTCTACCCGTAGCTGATTCATGTCAATGGATGGTAAAAACCACCACAGTTTTGTAAAGTAATTAGCCTCCAATTAAAATAAATAAATAAAAAATTTTTAAAAAGACACTTGCACCCCAGTGTTCATTGTCACACCATTTACCACAGTCAGGACATGGCAACAACCCAGCTGTCCATCGAGAGATGAATGGGTAAAGAAGCTGTGGTACATAGATACAACAGCATATTAATCTGCCCTAAAAAATGAATGAATCTGAGTCAGTGGATGAGTAGTGAGGTGGATGAACCTACAGCATGTTATATACAGAGTGAGGCAAATCAGAAAGAAGAAAACAAATATCGTGTATTAACACATATGTATGGAATCTAGGAAGATGGTACCCGTGAACCTATTTGCAGGGCAGGAACAGAGACACAGACATAGAGAACAGACTTGTGGACACAGCGGGAGAAGGAGAGGGTGGGATGAATTGAGAGAGCAGCATTGAAATATATGCATTACCATGTGTAAAAACAGACAGCCAATGGGAAGCTGCCGTATAACACAGACAGCTCAGCCCCATGCTCTATGACAACCTAAAGGGCTGGGAGGTGGGAGGGAGGTTCAAGAGGGAAGGGACATACACATACTGATGGCTAATTCACGTTGTTGTATGGCAGAAACCAACACAACATTGTAAAGCAATTATCCTTAAATTAAAAACAAATTCTTATAAAAGAAAATTAAAAGGGGGAGAGATCATCCTGGGTTATCACAGTGGGCCTATACAGTCGCAAGGATCCTCACAGGAGAGAAGGCAAGAACAGAGAAAGAGACTGGAAGATGTGATGCTGCTAGTTTTGAAGATGGAAGACAGGCCACAAGCCAAGGAATGCAGCTCTAGAAGCTTGATTTAGAAAACAGATTCTTCCCCAAAGCCTCCAGAAGAAATATAAGCCCTGTCAATACCTTGATTTTAGCCCCTGCAAGACACTTTGTGGACTTCTGACCTCCAACTATAAGATAAAAATATTGTCCTAAACCTCTAAATTTATGGTAGTGTGTTACAGAAGCTACAGGAAACTGTTATGAAATTAAGTGCTCCAAATAGAAAACTGCCTCTGGTTGTCACAGAAATGTGTGAGCCAATAAACATGCACACATCCAAATTCATACTCATATGGCTTCTGCCTTGTGCATGTAGAGGAGCAGGTGCAGACAGGTGCCTCAGTGGCTTCCGGCCTCAAAGAGTGAGAGTACCCATAGCCATCTGGACCCACACAGACCACTTCTGGTCTTTCTTCCAGTAAGTAAGAAAGCAAAGGTGATTCATTCCCTCAATAAACATTTACTGAGTACCTGCTCTGTGCCCAGTTTCATGCTGGATATGGGTATGAGAGATGAGGCAATCAAATCCTCGTGGGCTTCTGGTCCAGGGGTGGGGCACAGAAATGCAATACTCTTTCATATTCGTAATTATACTGTGGGTGTCTTAGAAGGAGGCTCAATTCAAAAGTCAGCACCCAGGTGGAAAGCATATATCATTCACAATTACATTTGAAAACCCTTAAATTACCTATAATGCACAATACTTTTTTTTAAAACTGATGAAGCTGATTGCCTGATTGTTCTTTTTTCCCCCAGGAATGGCAGCTTTATTTACTTATTTATTTTTGACCGTGCCATGTGGCATCCAGGATGGTTCCCTGGCTAGGAATTTCACTCAGGCCTCCACCATGAAAGCGCCATAAACTAACCATTAGGCCACCAAAGAACTCCCCACAATAATTCTTTTGTATGCTTAGATCTGAGAACTCAGCCAAAGGGAGTGACTAAAGGAGAGGCTGTCTTAAGATATCTGCACATTGAAGCCACTCTGCCTTTAAGAAAAAGACCCTATCTCTAGGGGTGAATTGATATTGGACAGAGAATTTGGGAGTGCTCCTGATAGCTGCAGGGTGATTCCAATCTGTCTTTATATTAAGCATCTATCATCTTAGTGAAGTTCAAAGATTAGTTTGTTTTTATGAGGATAATACAAATTCTGGAGTTGCATCTTTGGAGGTCAGTTGGAGGATGAAAATGAAGTGAAAGTGTTAGTTGCTCAGTCATGTCCAACTCTTTGCAACCCCATGGACTGTAGCCCGCCAGGCTCCTCTGTCCATGAGATTCTCCAGGCAAGAATACTGGAGTGGGTTGCCATTCCCTTCTCCAGGGGATCTTTCTGACCCAGGGATCAAACCCTGGTCTTCCACACGGCAGGCAGATTCTTTATCTGAGCCACCAGGGAAGCCTGATGGAGGGAGGGTAAGTTGATGTTTTAAATGTGCTTTTGATATGAATCTACAGGGCAAACTGTGGTCAGCATTATTATGGAAAAGAGCTGAACCCATGAGAATCTATGGTTGGGGAAGCATGGGGTCCCACAGAGGTCTTCCCAGAGGAAGTGATGTTGAACTGATATCTACAGGTCAGGTGGACAGGTGAACATTAACCAGGCAATACCACTAACCGGGAGAATATTCCAGACACACCAAAGTACCTCAGATGTGGCTAGAGTTGAGACCTCCTCTGTAGACCCAAGGCAGTGACACCCACAGTCTTTTGCTGCCCAAAGAAACTCTGGAACTCACTGTCCTAACACTGAGACTTTTAAGGATCCTTGTCTGTGAACCCTAGGCAATGTTCCACTTTGTAGGAACTGCTGGGGACTTCTTAAGACTAGGGATTTCTTGCTCATGCATGGGGCACTGTTTGTTTTCGGGAACCATGTGGTGAGGCTCTGCAGTGAGTAGTCCTAGAATCTGTCCTGACATTAACTTGCCAAGTGATCTTGGGCCAGTCACTTCTCTCTGGACCCTGATTTGTCCATCTGTAAAGCGGGTTGAGCCCTCCTCTGGGACTGTGGAGAAACAGCACCCTACAGTGGTTTGAAACCCCAGGCTGTGTCACTAGCTCTGAATGGGAGTCCTGACTCCACTATTTACTGGGACCTGGGGCAAGTCATTTTACCTCTCTGAGGCTCCATTTCCTCATCTGTAAAACAAGGGCCTTTGTTCCCATCCCTCTGGATTGTACGAGGATTAAGTGAGATCAGGGACATAAAGCATTTGTTGCCCTTGCAGCTGCAATCATTTTTTGTTATGGTTGTGAAATGGAATGAGTTAACTCTGCTGATTTCTGCAGAATGCACCACCCTCAGGGTTTACCACCAGCGCAATCTCGGCAAACAGCGTCAGAAGGTCCTCTAATGGGTATTCAGGGAAACACCCAGAACTGGGTAGCTGCATTTGGCAGGAACAGAGGAAACTCCCCATGGGGAAAGTTTTGATGGGTGGGTGGTGGCTGCACTAACTTGTGAATACAAAGATGATTCCCAGACGGAGCTGTAGGAGTGGGCCTGGGCTTGAGTCTGGGTGGCCTGAAATAGCTCAGGGTGGGAAAGGAAATGTCTCTTACCCTCAGCTGGTAACCAGGGCCAGGACAGCCGGGACAGAATGGGCAGGAGGAGGACTGAGTCTTCACTCACCGATGACTAGCTTCTGAGCCTCTGGTCCCACCCCACTTTGATTCTGACCATCTGGTGTCTATTCATATTGCAGCTTAGACAGTCTGACTGTGCTTGATACAAGGGATAGGAAACTGAGTCCCCGAAAAGGACAGGGACTTGCCCAAGATCACACAGCAAATCAGAACTAGAACTGACATCTCTCAGTTTTGTTTTGTTTTGTTTTTTTTCCCATCATCTCTCAGTTTCAGATCCAAGCATCTCTGACTGCATCAGGCAGCCTTCTTGACTCGGTCAAGTGAGTGTGTAGCTGGTGGTTGCCTGGCAACTGCAACAGTCCCACATGTTTTCTATCTCCACACTTCCATGGGAATCAGGCCACCCAGTGACTGGGCTCAGACCTCAGAGAGAAGTCTCTGGCTTATGGGGCAGTAGGGAAGAAGGTTTCTCTTTCTGAAGCACTGACCAGGGCAAGGCACAGTCAGTTCCCTTCCGGGTCCTAGTGGTCCTCCCAGGCATCACATATTTGTCTGTCTTTCCAGCTTAGGGACAGACTCCCACGATGCCTTCCCTCTAGGCAGAGCTGGGCTGTGGGCTGTCAGCACACACAGCAGCAAGTGCTGGAGAGGAAAAGCCCGCCAGGGCCTTTTCATCACCACTGGGAGGCACCTTAGGAGAGTGCCTCATTGGCTAAGTGACCCTAGTCAGGTCACTCCACCTCTCTGATTGGTTCCTTCATCTGTAAAATGAGGTTCATCATATCTTTCTCCCACATCTGGATAAGGAGCAAATGAAATAATGAATGTAAAGTACCAGGCCTGGAAGTTGGTACTCAGTATGATACCTGGATCAGTTGGTTTTATTAATTGTAAACAAGTCTGCTCTAGGTCATCTAGCAGAAAAGGACCAAAGAATCAGGCTGAGAGGCCACATGGCTAAGAAGCAACACCCCCAGACTGCAAGCACACGGTGCTGGGTGCGCAGAGTGCACTGGGGGGATGCTTTTCAGGCTCACTTCCCTGACACCTCTGTTTAACACTGCACCCTCCTTCCTCCACAGCACTCCCCACACCCTTCACTCTGCTTAGCCCTTATCACTTTCTGACATAATTTACTGACTATGGTTACAAGGTGTCTTCTTTCCCTCCTAAGCATCCTGAGAGCATGGATCTTTGTTTTGTTCACTGAACAAAGTATGGCACATAGTAGGTGTTCAAAAATGTTTGCTGAATGAATGTCAGTAAGATCCCTGAGGTCACACAGCTGGGGAGCAGCATGACTGAGGTTAGAATCTGATTTTATTTGACCCCAAAGCTATAGAATCTTCTTCCTAAAAAAAAAAAAAAAAAAACAACTTCTTCCTAGGGCTGTTAGGAGACTCAAATGAGTTTCACCTGTGTTAGCAACTTTAGTGCCTGATATCAAGGTTTTTGTACCATAAACATGGGCCATCATTATCATCGCCATCATCATCATTACCACCATTATTATTGAGGGGACCCCCTCTTCTCTCCTCATGGGCTCATTTTTCTAAACTCCATAATAGTTCATCCAGCGATCTGGGGTATGACTCCAAGCCTGGGGAGACACACTGACATGACCCTCAGGAAGGAAAAAGACAGGCGCCTCTCAACAGCCCTGGTGGCAGGAAGCCCTGCCTCCCCCTGCCTCCCACTTCAGACCCCCACTCCCCCAACCCCCACTCCCCCACCCCCCCCAAGACCCAATCCTCTATGTGGCCCCGCCTATATTGTAACTGACCTGAAATTGTTCTCTCACTGCTGCAAACAACACAGACTTCCTGTGTTTTGAGAAAGGGGAAGTCCAGCAATTTACCTTGAGTCACTTGTTTCAAGAAGGAAGCCTTCTGCAGTTGGCAGAAGGCAGCAGAAGGAGGAAGGCTACCCAAAGAGAGAAAGGAGGATTCTAGAAGTGCCACCACTTTGTGACTCTATGCTGAGCAAGTCTCCTCTCTGGCCTTTTCTCATTTGGAAAACGGGACAGTGATCTTTATCTCACCCACCCCTCCGCATTGTACTAGTATCATCAGTTAGTGTGTGTGTGAAGAGCAGGGAATATGTAAATATTGTGCAACTGGAAGGTCTTGGAATGGCCCCTGAGTCCAGAAGTTAAAAACACCCTGATCTGGATTCAAATCCTGCCTCCATCACTTTCTAGTTGTGTGTTCCTGGACAAGTAATGGAACCTCTCTGAGCATTGGTTTCTTTTTCTATGAAATCGGCTTTTGGTTTCCTCAGCTGTGAAATAATAGCTTATCTCCTAAATTGGTTTTGAGGGTTAATTGAGAATCGCATGTCAAGGCTAGGAAAGACCTGGGCACAGAGCAAGCCCTCAGGAATGGTGGGCCTTGTTTTTACTCCTCGATGACCTCTCACTTCTTCACCTCTCCCATGTGTTACCTTGTCCAGTCCCTGCTGTACTCAGGACAAATCCCCTTCTGAGACTGCTTCTCACAGACCTTCCCCCACACCTGTGAGGCCACAGATAATTGTGAAAATAGTTTTACTGATTACAAAAGTAGTAAATCCACGCTAGAAAAAAACTTTAAGCAAATAAGTAAGAAGAAGAAAATAGAGATTACACATAACTTCACCACCGAGAGATAATCACTATTGATTGGGTGACTTTCCTTCCTGATTTCTTTTTAATGAATGTGTAACAGGATGTTAAATGCAAGTTCCCTGTCATTTTGGCAGAGGTAACAAATGCCACGAACCATGGACCACCCAGGCAGGGCATGGCTGAAGGATGGAGAAACCGGTTCTACCAGCAGTACCCCATCACCCTCCTCATGAGAGGTTGTGTTTCTGTGACAGAGAGAAACAGAGACACAAACAGAGATGAAGGGAGAGGAGAGGCTGGTTAGGAGGGATTTCTTTCGGAGAGGATTGTTGGTTATTCTTTGGTCCCCACTGCAAAACCCCCTCCACCCAAGAGAGGTGGTAGACTTGAAGGGAACAACCTAGTGAGTTTGAGATGTACCTGGGGTCCGCAGACCAAAGAGAATGGCAAGTATAAAGCTATGGCACTCTCTTCTATTGTTAGAGGAACTACTGACTGAAACTGCCCACCCTGGCCAGACACCAGAGTAACCGCTTGCATGAGCAATCTTAAATAGGAGGTCCTGGTAAGGAATGTGGAACTAACACGCTACCACCAACCAGAAGAATTCAGGAAAGGTCAAAAGGAGAGAAGACTCCAGTTCATATTGCCTCCCAACTTCCCAGAACCCTTCTCACTGGGATCCATCTTGGCTGAGTGATGCATATGCCACCAGGAAGGACCCCAAATCAAAGGGATTGGCCAGAGACAACCCAGGCACTAGCCTAATTACCATGAAATCCGAGACTTCAAGCCATGTGGCAGAGTGGTCCTCCTAGGTTCCCTTGCCCTACTGCTCTCCACCTGGGCACCCCTTTCCAATAAATTCTCTTGCATTGTCAGCACATGTGTCTCCTCGGACAATTCATTTATGAGTATTAGACAAGAGCCCACTTTCGGACAGCCCACTTTTGGACCCTGGAAGGGGTCCCCCTTGCAACGCTATCACTCACACTTCACCCAACACAGAACTTATCAGGCTGAATTTTTAAATATCCACTGGGTTGTCTGCCTCCCAGCTTGTCCTGGAAAAGACTTTCAGATAGTCTAGGCCTTGTATCCCCTAGCACTTAGTTGATGTTTGATAAATGTGCTGGTGAATCAGGAGAAGCCTGAAGAAGCTGTGGCATCGAAAGCAGAAAGAACAAGGGTTTTAGACCCACACAGATCTAAGTTCAAATCCTGCCTCTGCCACTCCATAGCTGTGTTATCTTTGGGGAAGTCACATCATATCACTTACCTCATTTTTTTTTCACTTTTAAAATGAGAATAATTTAAGTATCTGTTCTGCAGAGTTTCAAATGAAATAAAATCAAGCAGTGGCACATAGTGGGTGTTCCAGCAATGAATGAATGAATGAATGAAGACACTGTAGTCTTAGAAACTGCACAGTGGCTGGGCCTCCTAAGAATTCCTCTTTGAACCGATACAGTTCTGGAATTTCTGGATTTTTTTTTTTCCTGAATAGTTTCTTTATCTATCAAAACTATTTCTGGATAGCTTCTTTCCCTGCTCCTTTCTCCATCATCATCATCATGTTATCATTATCATCAGCTGCTAGTTTTATGGAAACTGCATGACCTGGTCTCATTTAAATCTCACAATAAACCTGTGAGATCTATAATCCCCATTCCACAGACAAGAAAACTGAGGCCTACAGAGGGCAAATCACTTCCTTAAGAGCGTGAACACCTTAGACTCATGGGTGCTGCTTTTGGCCTTCCTTAAACTAATTGATTTAACGTGTACTCAACACCCCCTCTGTGTGTCAGGCACTTGAAATTAGTGACTTGGCTCCTGTCCCCTTTTGATGAATGAGAAGGACAGACACACAAATTAAAACAGTAATTGTAGCTCTGCATAGTAAGGGCTGTCCAGAAAAACCCCAAAGAAGATGATTATTTCTTCTGCCGAGGGCAATTGGCTGGAGAGCAGGTCCAGCCCACTATTTCCTATCTCTGTGACTTTGGGCAACTCACTTCACCTCTCTGGGCTTTAATTTCTTCATCAGTAAAATGAAGATTATGATAATATCTCATACAGTCACTGTGAGGATTGTAAAGATTATGTACGTGCACAATGTCTGGCACAAGTAACCACTTAGTAAATTATAGCTGGTTCTTTATTACTGTAACCTAGATGTCAGCCAGTGATCTCCTGACCCCTTGAGATCATGGGATGAATCCAAGTACCTATTCCAAAACCCTCTCCAAGATTACTGCAAATTCCTGGGAGGCTTTATATCTCGTGGTTCAGCTACTGATTCAGTCTGTACTGTCTTTGGTCAGCACTATACCAAAACAGATGGAAAACTTGGCCCCTTCAGCCATTTTCACAAACACTCCAGTTGAGGCAGCCTCAGTGAGTACCAGATTTTTTTGAAGATCTCCAGGAATGGGAGACAGAGGAAGAAACCACATCATAGTTATATCAACAAAAGAGCTCAGGGTGGACTTCCCTGGTGGTCCAGTAGCTAAGACTCCACAATCACAATCCAGGGGGCCTGGGTTCCATCCTTGGTCAGGAAACTAAATCCTCCATGCCGAAACTAAGACCCAGGACAGCCAAGGCTGTGGTGGGTCCTCATTCCATCACGTGGGCTTTCTCTAGTTGCAGTGAGAGAGGCTACTCTTCATTGCAGCGTGTGGGCTTCTCATAGCAGTGGCTTCTCCTGTTGCAGAGCACAGGTTCTCAGTGCACAGGCTCCAGTAGTTGCAGCATGGGGGCTCAGTAGTTGCAGCTCACAGGCTCTAGAACACAGGCTCAGTAACTGTGGCACACAGGCTTAGTTGCTCCATGGCTTGTGGGATCTTCTCAGACCAGGGATTGAACCAGTGTCCCTTGCATTGCAAGGTGGGTTCTTAATCACTGGACCATCAGTTCAGTTCAATTCAATTCAGTCACTCAGTTGTGTCCGGCTCTTTGCAACCCCCATGAATCACAGCACGCCAGGCCTAGTCCATCACTAGTGCCCAAATAAATGGTTTTTAAGAAATGATTTAAAAAAAAGATCTTGGGGTGAACTAGTAATACACTGGTTCCCCAGACAGCCTCAACAGCTCTTCTGCTTCCCTCCACACTATTCCTCAGCTGTGGCCAACTCCCATCTCCTGGTCCTGGGTTTCTGCCGTATGGAGCTCCGAAGAAAGCTCCAATTTCCCTTCCAGGCATTACCCCACTGTGTGAAGCTTTAGGAGTTGGGGAGTTGGCTTCCCCTCCTGTCTTCAGGTCACCTCCTCACCCCACCCTTTGCAAGTCCAAGCCCCTCCCTGGCAGGGCCCCTCCCTGGCCCTTATGCGGCCCCCATGAGGATGGAAGGAAATGTTTGCTATCATTCACAGCGGTTGATGCTGGTGGGTGGGTGCCCCAGGCTGGCTTCCTGCTGTCTCACTTCTACCTCCCACAATCTTTACCCCTACTCTTGGTTCCTACCCATTTCCCAAACTCAGTCCTCCAGTTTCTGGTAGATTCTCTGAGTTAAAACAGATTCTGAGTTAACTCAGATTCTCTGAGTTAAAATTCTCTAGCTTAAAACATCTAGAATCATTTTAGGAACAAATTCAAATCCAAGTCCTCTTCTACATTGCCTCCACAACAGCTGCCTCTGAGAGCTTCAAGATGACACCTTCTTAAAGAGTTTTTCAAAGTATTTTCCCAGCAAAAGGCATCTTCTTTCCTAAAGAGAAGAGGTCACACACTGAGGTCTATGAGCTGCATCTGGTCCACAAGATGTTTAAAAAATATTAAAGCAATATTTTAAAAGTGAGCAATTACACATAAAAATCCGGGTTTGTGGTTTTTCCTGCAAACTCATGATATCTGGCATCACAGGATCCACAGTCCCCCCAAGGAACGTGTTGGCCCCAGTGAAGAGCTGGGTCCCTACCCTCTAGGCATAAGATTTTCTTACACCTCTGCCCACTGGCCCTGTTTATTTCTCCTGCTTAACCCTATAGTCTTTCAACTTTGTGATCTTTGTTGAGACATTTCAGCACCAGTTCCCACCCTCCATTGAATTATAGTTAAGTTCAGTTCAGTTCAGTCGCTCAGTCGAGTCTGACTCTTTGCGACCCCATGGACTGCAGCATGCCAGGCCTCCCTGTCTATTACCAACTCTGGAGCCTACTCAAACTCACGTCCATCACGTCAGTGATGCCATCCAACCATCTCATCCTCTGTGGTCCCTTTCTCCTCCTGCCTTCAATCTTTCCCAGCTCTTTTCTAATGAGTCAGTTCTTCGTATCAGGTGGTCAAAATATGGGGAGTTTCAGCTTCAGCATCAGTCCTTCCAATGAATATTCAGGGTTGATTTCCTTTAGGATGGACAGGTTGGATCTCCTTGCAGTCCAAGGGCCTCTCAAGCGTCTTCTCCAACATAGTAAAGTTGGGTCTTGTCAATGTGCTATGTTTGCAAAGGGCACCCTAGGCGCAAGGTACCAGCAAGAGTAGTCACTTGAGTATGTAAGTGACGGCTATATCTGAAAGGGCAGGAGATCCAGAGGGACTGGGTCTCTAATGCAAGGGGGCTGTGGGACTGGAAAGGGTTAACCTGGGCTTGGCTATGAGGGGCCTTAATGCTCCCCTATAGGGTTATTGGGAGCCAGTGTAGGGTTTAAAGCTGGGCGACACAACATGAAGTGTGTGACTGGGAAGTTAGTGGGGCAGGATAGATTGAGACCCTCCTGTTCCCCGCTGTTCCTGCAGGGAGCCCAGCGAGAGCCTGGGGCAGTGGTCCAGATGTGCCAGGGATGCTGCGGCCAGCCTGCGTGGCTGCGGTGGCGGTGATGGCTGCGAGGGATTCCCGAGGCAGCCTTGTCGGGGAGTGGGTACACTTGACCTTGACGGAAAAAAATTGCGTGCCCTGCGGCTGCAGCTTGCTCCCCTCCCCGCTCCTCCCCCGCGCCGCAGCGGACTGCGGAGGAATCCCGGCGGCTAGCGGGAGCTCACGCCCGCGCGGCTGCGGCACGCGAGGGGTGGGGGCGGGATGGCCGGGGTAGCACCATGGCGGGGATGCCCGTCTTCCCTGGAAGGCGAGGAGGGGAGGAGATGGCGAGTCACGTGGTGCCGCCACCAGGCACAGCCCGATTGGCGGGTCCTGCAGTGGAGCCAGCCGCGCGGCTCGGGTTTCCAGGCACGGAGCAGCCCCCTCCCCTCGTTAGAGCGCCTGGGGGTGCGCTGGCCTCTAGCGGAGGAGGGTGGCGCGGCGATCCTGCTCTCTCCGTTGGATGTAACGCAGCCTGCTCCTTGGCTGCTTGCCGCGGTCTTCACTGCAGCTTGGGAGGTCTGATTATTGTTTCCTTGAGCACATCCTTTCTCTGCTTATCTTATGCCTTCTGCCCCTTAAGAGGGTTCTAAGGAACCACCATGCTAGCTGGAGGCCAGCTCTCTTTGGACTGGCTGAGGCGGGTTTCTTTCCCTTGCCACAATTTTTCCGTTTGGAGCAAATCAGTTAACCTGGCTAGACGTGAGAAGATGAAAACAGAAACCCCACAGACACGTCCAGCCCCACACATCCAAACCGACATTTTTCTCTTTCCAAACTGCGCCTTCTTTTTGTGTACATCTGTTTCAGCCATCCAATCTATGATAAAAACCTACTAAATGTACCTCCAAAATAGCTCTTAAAATTCAGTATCTAGTATTTTTCCTTAGCATTTATCTTGATTTGTAACTGTGTTTATTTGTGATTGTCTTTGTACGTTTTCCCCCACTGGAATGTGTAAGCTCCATGAGAACCGGGACCTTGTCTATTTTGTTCATTGTTGCATCACCAGCACAGTACCAGGCACGTGGTAGGTGATTAATAAGTGTTAAGGGAATGAACAGATGCATAGCAAGCACTGTGCTAGGTACTAGGTTTGAAAAAGGAGCTCAGATTTTATATATTTTTTTATTTTTTGGGAGGCTCAGATTTTAAGATGAAACACATAGAGAGTTCCCTGGTGATCCAGTGGCTAAGAATCCGAGCTTCCAATGCAGAGGGCCCAGGTTTGATCCCTAGCCAGGGAACTAGATCCCACATGCTGCAACTCAAGATCCCACGTGCCACAAGGAAGATCCCGCATGCTGCAACTAAAACCCAGCACAGTCAAACAAATAAATATTGCTTAAAAGATGAAACATAAAGCTCTAACCTCAAGAAGTCATCTATCCAATAAACATGCCCTGAGACCTTTTCTACACCAAGGGCTGGGGGGAACTGGTGCACAAGATAAGTAAGACTGCATTTCTACCCTCCTCCTACATCTTGGGTCTAGGGGAGAACCACACATGACTAACTTAGACAGTAAGACTCTGTGGTACTAGGGAGTCAGGTGTGGTGGTACTTACCGATCTCTAGAGTCAGAAGAGCCCAGGATTTGAAATCTGATGTTCTAACTTCCCAGGCCAGTTTTGCTGCCTTCTAGGTGTGAGACCACAAGTCTCTTCTCTCTCTGAGGCTGTCTCCTCATCTTAAAAATGGGGATAACAATGGGACATCCCTGTCAGTCCAGTGGGTAAGACTTCATCATCCAATGCAGGGGGTGTGGGTTCAACCCAGGGTCTTGGGAGCTAAGATCCCACATATCTCACAGCCAAAAACCAAAACATAAAAGAGAAGCAATACTGTAACAAATTTGATAAAGACCTTAAAAATGGTCCACATTAAAAAAGAAACTTTTAAAATATATGGATAACAATATCATCTCAAAGGGCTGAGAGACATGAAAGCATCAAGTGTCAGGTTTTATGACAATGCTGGGTGTAGGTGGGTGACCATAATTTTTAGTTTGCCTGGAACAGATTGATTGACACTTGTTGAGCTGAAGCAATTGATGTAGCATTCCCTTTCATTCTCAAATGTGGCTTCTTCCCTCATAGCTCAGCTGGTAAAGAATCCACCTGCAATGCGAGAGACCTGGGTTCGATCCCTATGTTGGGAAGATCCAAGATCCCCTAGAGAAGGGAAAGGCTACCCACTCCAGTATTCTAGCCTGGAGAATTCCATGGATTATAGTCCACGGGGTCACAAAGAGTTGAACATGACTGAGTCACTTTCACTTTCATTTTTCACTTTTCATTCTCAGAAGTGTCCAGGGTTTGGACAGTAAATCACGTGGTCATCCTAGTAAGAGGTTTGATTGACCCTGAAATTATCTACATCATGCCCTGCAGACATGAGAGGAGGTGAGTCTGAAAGTAGAAAGGGGGGTGAAGACCATGAAAATGACCCTGAAAGCATGCATGGGATTACAAGCAGAGGGATTAGCATTTGCAAAGAAGCAAGATGCATGGAAGGAGATGCAGCTGGTTGTGGGAACTGTAGAAAGTTTTGAGGAAGGGTTGACATAAGCTTTCTTGTCCACAACTCCATTAGACTGTTCATCTCCATGACCCTAGTGCTTGGCAAACAGCCTTCCACAAAGTAAGTATAATCAGTGTTTACTGAATGAGTGAACAGATGAGAGTCCTTCTCTTTCCTGTCATCTCCCTGAGTCACTGCTCTGCTTGTATCAAGCGGAGACACAAAGGAAAAAGTGACAGAATTGCTTTAATCCCTTGCTTCAAGGGTGATGAATTCAGGAGACAAAACCCAGAAGAAATGGGGTCATAGCAAAGTCCAGTGATATTTATGAGAGGTCACTTTTCTGCCAAAGCACCGGTGGTGGCAGCTTTGAGCTGAAGCAGGGTTTGTTTGAGAACCAGAGCCAAGACAAGCAAGCATTTGGTGTGTTGAGCTTTTCAGCAAGCTATTCAACAATTCTGACAGTTGTTTCTGTCAGCTGCACAGGAGGAAGCATCTCAAAGCCAGCTGGGTCTGTCTGGAATCAGAGGTCCCCAGGTCCTTCAGCACACTCTAACCCAAGGAACAAAGCAGCCTTCTCCCCCATCTTTCATCCCTACAACAGGCACACATCTCCTCCAAGCAGTTGCTCAGGACATTGGTCACCAAGAACAGAGTCAATGATGATTATAGGGAACTGTGGCTGAGATAATGTCACCTACTATTATAAATAGTCCATGCCTCCCCCCTACATTTCTCAGCCTCCTTTGCAATTAAATTGAGCCTGTGTCACAAGTTCTAATAGTCTATGAGTGGAAATAACATATGTCATTTCCAGGCTGAAGTATTTAATTGCTGGTGCACAACCCTCCTGCTTCCCAGGTGGCGCAGTGGTAAAGAATCCACCTGCCAATGCAGGAGACACAAGAGCTGCAGGTTCGATCCCTGGGTTGGGAAGATCCCCTGGAGTAGGAAATGGCAACTTACTCCAGTATTCTTGCCTAGAAAAGCTCATGGACTGAGGAGCCAGGTAGGCTACAGTCCATGGGGTTGCAAAGTTTTGGACATGACTGAACACGCATGTACACACACGCAGACACACACACACCCTCCAGCTCTCTTTCCCCTATTGAGGCCACCCTTAAGACCTTGGGTTGAGGTGGTAGAGCCCAGAAAGAAAGTGCCATGAACCTCTCTGAGTGACCGGGAGAGTGCCTTGCCCCATAGGCAGGCTTTGTATGAGTGGGAGAAATATACCAATGTGTTAAAGCATTGAGATATTCGGGTTGTTACCACAGCAGAGCCCAGCATACTTTGACCAGTATACAGAAATCAATTGTTGTTTCAGCCATCTAGCATCAAATCTTCCTCCTTGAGGAGGAACATTTCTCCTCCTTATGGACCTCTTTGGTATTGCTAAATCCAGTGATCACTTCTCTGTTCTTATCGGCTTTGATTTCTCAGTGGGATTTGTCATAATTGACCACTCCCCCTGGAAACATTTTATCTAAGTGTCTGTGACATCAAGCCAGCTTGAGTTTTCTCCTGTGCCACAGTCCCTGCTTCTCAGCTTCTGTCGCTGGCTCTTCTTCCACTATTTACCTCAAAAGTTTGAAGTTTCCCAGGGTTAATTCCTAGGGACCTTTGTCACGGTTTTAAATACCACCCATGAAAGACAGCTGGTTATCTACAACTTCTACCAATCTTTATTAATAACAGAGCACCTATTTTTAGGGACACATTGTGCCCAGTTAAAAAGCTACATATCCCAGTATGGCCATGTGACTACGCTTTGGCTAATGAGATGTGCAGATAAGCAGAAATGTGCCGGGCTTTCAAGGCAGTCTTCTTAAAAGGAAAACAGTGTACCTTTCTGCTCTTTTCCCTCCCCGCTGTCTGGAATGTGGACCATAATGAGTTGACCTTAAGATTAGAAACCAAGTTACTGAGAATGGCAGAGCAGCCGTGAACTTTTATGAATTATTTCTCATGAAGAGAGAAATAAATTTCTATCATAAGCCTTTTTTTTTTTTTTCTTTTGTTATTTGCAACTGAGTCTAATCCTACCTGATACATTCCCATTGCTGTTAAAGCGGCTTGCTAATCTCCTATTTGTAAGGCTGACTCCGTATCTTCCCCCAGTCAGTGCAGTGGGGGATCAGCAGAAGAAAGGCACTTCCAGATTCCCCCCCACCCAAAATGTTGGGCATCCGTCCACAATTTGTAAGTAACCAAACTACCAGATTGTTAGAATGGGCGGTGGACCTAGGAATAGTTTAGTAGCTCACAGAAAGTACTGAATGCTAGATTGAGGGATTTGGATTTTATTTTGTAAATCTCTTGCTGATAGGGAGACCCTGTCTGTTTCACCTAGTAATGCCTCCATTTAATAGAAGCTCAATGAATATATTCTTTATTAATTACTGCTTAATAAAAAAACAACAAAAGATGTGTTGGCAGGTAGACCAGTTGGGAATCACTATCTGATTTACCCTCATCTGCTTTTTACAGATGGAGTAAACTTAAATATCATTTGTTGGAAACAGCAATCGGCCCAACCTCGAGGAAAGGCAAACCGAAAACTCCGCCACAGGTTCGATGCGGCTAGGGGCGATGATATTGACGGAAGAGGCCAAGTAAACTAGTCGAGTTACCGTCTTCTCGAGATGGCGGCCCTGGAATCACCTGCCCTCGAGGAGGCGGAGCTCCGCCCCAGCACGCCCAGCACGCCCCACCCCCGCTCGGCCCCGCCCAGCGCCCCCCCTCCGGCTTGGGCGGCGCTGGTTGTGAGGTATCTCCGCGAAGCGCCTGCGCAGTGGGCATCGGCGCGCGGGGCGGAGGCTTTATAACCACTTCGTCGCTACTGCTCTGTTTCTATCTCTGGGAGGGCGGCTGAGGCGGCGGCGGCCGGGGCGCCGGCTGAGGGGCCGCTGAGGCGGGAGCTGTGGTGGCGCTGGGCGCCCCTCGCCTCTCGGCCTCTGGGGACCATGGGCTCTGAGAAAGACTCCGAGTCGCCGCGCTCTACATCCCTACACGCGGCTGCGCCCGACCCCAAGTGCCGCAGCGGCGGCCGGCGCCGGCGCCTCACCTTCCACAGCGTCTTCTCCTCCTCGGCCCGCGGCCGCCGCGCCCGAGCCAAGCCGCAGGCCGAGCCGCCGCCCCCGGCCGCGCCGCCGCCGCCCGCCCCGGCCCAAGCCTCGCCGCCCGAGGCGCTGCCCGCTGAGCCGGCCGCCGAGGCCGAGGCGGAGGCCGCGGCGACAGTGGGGCCCGGGTTAGACGATGAGGAGGCGGCGGAGGGCGGTGGCTCGGGCCCGGAGGAGGTGGAGTGCCCGTTGTGCCTGGTGCGGCTGCCGCCGGAGCGGGCCCCGCGCCTCCTCAGCTGTCCGCACCGCTCGTGCCGGGACTGCCTCCGCCACTACCTGCGCCTGGAGATCAGCGAGAGCCGGGTCCCCATCAGCTGCCCCGAGTGCAGCGAGCGACTCAACCCGCACGACATCCGCCTGCTGCTCGCCGACCCGCCGCTCATGCACAAGTACGAGGAGTTCATGCTGCGCCGCTACCTGGCCTCGGACCCGGACTGCCGCTGGTGCCCAGCCCCGGACTGCGGGTGAGCGCGGGGGCGTGGCCCTGGGGCGGTGGCCGCGGCGGAGGGGACATGGGGCCGAAGGCTAGACCCTGCGTGTGGCCGGCCGCGAGGGGCGGTCTTCCACGCACCGGGTGTGTGTGTGTCTGTGTGTGTGTCCGTGTCCCAGCGTGGAGGGAGAGGTGAGGGATGACCAGAGGGAGGGAGGCCAGCTGGCAGTTACGCCGGGCTAGTAACCGGTAACCATCAGCAAGCCCAGACGCGTGAGGTGAACGCACCCAGTACCCAACCCCTGCCTGAGGACTTGAGGTGGGGGCCGAGCTGTGGGTAAGAAGGGAGCTGTCCATCAAGTCAGGAGGCAGAGGCTGTTTTTGGTCCAGCGAACGCCCCTCTCCAGAGGAAGGGGGTATCTCTGAATGAGGATAGGGAGGGGATATCTGGCAAAGGACGGAATAAGAACATCATTCTGAAGGGGCAGTGCTTTGGAGGGGTGTGTCCATTTGACTAGGGGCAAACTTTGCAGCGTTTCAGGAGAAGGTGTGCTCTTCCTGAGACCACCACTGCTGAAAGTTGGGATGCAGGTGACTGAAATGGCTCTAGCGGGAAAGGACAACTCACTGGCAGCGTTCTGGGGGCCATCTGGGCATTGTGGTGTGTCTTCTGTGCCCGGCTATTGTGTGGCCACTCCTGTGGTCCTTACACTGCTGCCTTGGGCAGGGTATGGAGTGGACAGACCCTTTCTTTGTCCAGAAAGGCAATGGGGGGGGGGCACTGAGAAGGATGCCCAGGGATTGATATGTTTAAGAGAAAATGTGGTTCCCCTCTCCTCCGATCTTGAGTTCTTGATGTTGCACAGTGTATGCTGACTTTTTAAGATCAGTGAGAAAATAAGCAGTAGATGCAGACTCTTAACACCACTAGATTTTACCATCTAGAGAATTCAGTGGAAAGCCCCCCCCCACTCCACCCCCGGCGCCTCCCACCGCCGCCCCACCTTTACTTTTTAAAATCTGATTGTGTGTTACTGTCAGTACATCCCACAAATGGTTGCGTGCAGGAAAGAGGGACATCAGACTGTGCCATTACCTGCTCTGTGACCTTGGCCAGATCATTTTATTCTTGGGTGTCATGTTTTGAGGACAAAAAGAGGCTAGGGACTCCTAGTAAAAAGCTGTGTGTTCTTTTCTTTCAAAAGAACTAAGGGCTTTTAATCATAGCCTATATATCAAGGCTGTTTTATGATTTCCATGATGCTGCTATTTGTCTCCTTCAAAAGAAGTTGTCATAGAGTGTCTTAGGGGGGAGTAAGATGAGTTGATTTATTTTTCTATTCTGCCAAGCTTATTTAGAATGTATGTGTTATTTAAGCTCACTGAGATGAGGTTTCTAAATTACTTTGAAGTGTTGTGGTCAAAGGTTGAGGTGTTTGTCTATGGTAGATCACTTTCACTTTCAGTTATTAATAATAAGTATCAGAAAAAAACCTTGTAGGCCCTTGGAAAAGTTTGCTTTTATCTGGCTATCTGGTAGTCTTCCTAGTCTTAAAAAGTTAATTTATGTGATATTGAAGTTTTACAGACAGTATTGATCTATTTTCTGAACTAAAGGAATATTTACTTAAGAGAACACTATTTGGTTCATTTTGGAATAGTATATTATCTCCTTTTTGAGATGTGAATTTCCTTGAATTTTAACTGAGAAATGTGGCATCACTGACATTTTATTTCTGGGAAAGTTCTCTTTTTGTTTATTTCTCTGAGTCAATCTCTGTCTTTGCTCACATCAATTAAAATAGACAGGAATTTTTTTAAAAAATAAAATAGACAGGAATTAACTTACAATCTTGGTGATAACTCTACACCATTCCTGACTTGGAAGTCATTAAAGAATTAGGCCATTTAAAAAAAAAAAAGAATTAGGCCATTTTTATATTAGTCAAGTTTTGAATTACTATCATATTATCATCCAGAGGTTTTTTAATTAGTTAAAAAATTATAACAATTTTAATATAACTTTTAAATCTGTGGCTTTAAAGAAGGTGAAGTGTAAGGAGAGCAAGCAGACTAGAATCTGAGTATCCATGTGTCAGTTCAGTTCAGTCACTCAGTCGTGTCTCTTTGCGACCCCATGAATCGCAGCACGCCAGGCTTCCCTGTCCATCACCAACTCCCGTAGTCCACCCACCCCTTATCCATTGAGTCAGTGATGCCGTCCAACCATTTCATCCTCTGTCGTCCACTTCTCCTGCCCCCAATCCCTCCCAGCATCAGGGTCTTTTCCAATGAGTCAACTCTTCGCATGAGGTGGCCAAAGTATTGGAGTTTCAGCTTCAGCTTCAGTCCTTCCAATGAACACCCAGGACCGATCTGTGGTATCCATGTGTCATGCATACATAATTTAATTTGATCCTTGCAACATTGTAAGATACATTTGATCTAATTTTACAGATAAGGAAACTGAAGTTTAAATGAATTGAGTGACTTATTTAGGGTCATACAACTAGTGGGTGGTGGAACCAGGCTTGGAACACTGGTGTTAACTCCAACCAAAGCCAGTAAGTATTCTTTTCTCTCGGAGCTTTATAAAGCACAAGCTTATCAGCATTTTTGGGGATGCTACTGTTTGGGTCATTTCATCAAGTGTGGCCTACAACATTGAGAGAGCCAAAGATGCTTAGAATCTGGTTTCTTTTCTGATTCTTCTTGTTAACTGCCTCTTACCTACTTTTATTTTTCTTGTCTGAAATAAGCCTAATCTTTTCCTTACTTGAGAGTCCTAATTGATATTTTCAGAGTGTTTTGAGAATTCAGATGAAGTTATTAGATAAACAGGGAGTAACTTTGTATTTCTATCACTTCTCAAATAGGTGGGGATGTGGCCAGTGGTTTTGCCATCTCTTTCTAATGTCATGAGAAAAATAGTTGTTTTGTTTTAATCAAACTGTTGTTCTTCTGAGTCAGGTAAAAGTCATGGATAAGAACTAGAAGAGAAGCCTAAGACCCCAGTAATTTCTTCTCGTACCTGATCATCTTACCACAGATCAAGTTCCTGTCAGCCAAATTTATCAAGTTCTTTACTGTGTGTGTGTGTGTGTGTGTGTGTCTATTTGGTGGGGTGAGGGGAGCATATGCGTGATCTTAGAGTTCTGATCGCTAGTTTCACTGTGATTACTTATGATAAAAGCACTATATATTAAAAGATTATTTGTTTATGAATATTTTGGGGACATAGAAAAGAGTCTTGAATTTTTCTTTTCCTGTACTTGAATATAATTTCATTATATTCATAAATAAGGGAACCAATTTCTGTGGGAAAACTTTCACATTAATATTATTAAGTACAGTATTATTGAATGTAGTCTTTCTTTTCTTTTTTTGCTGTGCATGCACAGTTTGTGGGATCTTAGTTCCCAGACCAGGGATCGAACCCCAGGCCATGGCAGTGAAAGCTGCTGATTCTTAAATCACTGGACCACCAGGCAATTCCCACCAAGTATAACCTTTAAAACATGCTTTCAAATGAGATAAAATTCACTCAGAATACAGATAACTGACATTTTTATAGCCCTTTATAATCTTCAGACTGTAACTTCACTCAAATAATTTCACTTTAGTTTCATGCAGGTAGATGGTGGTAAACTCATTTGATAAAGGAGAAGGCAGTTCAGAGAAGTTTAAGTGTGGGACCCAGTATCTCACAGTTGATAAATAGTACAATTGATCTGCTACCCTTTAGAGTCTCTACTTAAGCACAGTCTTTTCAGAAACCTCCAAATCATGTAAACATGTAATATTTTCCTCTCAAGTGCCCTGTCTTTAAACCCTTTCAGAATCTCTAGAAGATTGTTGTTGTTGTTCAGTCACTAAGTCATGTCCAACTCTTTGCAACTCCTGCAGCACTCCAGGCCTCCTTGTCCTTCCTTATCTCCCTGAGTTTGCTCAGACTCATGTCCGTTGAGTCAGTGATGCTATCCAACCTTCTCATCCTCTGTCACCCCCCTTTTCCTCTTGCCCTCAGTCTTTCCCAGCATTAGGGTCTTTTCCATTGAATCAACTTTTTGCATCAGATGGCCAAAATATTGGAGCTTCAGCTTTAGCACCAGTCCTTCCGATGAATATTCAGGGTTGATTTCCTTCAAGATTGATTGGTTTGATCTCCTTGCTGACGGAGGGACTCTCAAGAGTCTTCTCCAGCACCACAGTTCGAAAGCATCAAATCTCGGGGGCTCAGGTTTCTTTATGGTCCAACTCTCACATCCATACATGACTATTAGAAAAACCACAGCTTTGACTATATGGACCTTTTCCGACTATACGCTGTCTAGGTTTGTCCTAGAAGACTTGAGGGTTTGGCAAAGGAGACAACAGAATATTTCTTGGCATATGGGGGCAGATCTTCTGTACAGATGAATAGGAGGTATGACTGTCTTGACCTAAATTCTTTGTGCAGTCCACCACTTCAGCCTCTCATTGCTGCCTTTGTCTCCTGCAGAGTCCCCCTGCATACCTGTTCCCAGAAGGTGGTACTGTCTATTGACCTTCCTAGACAACTGGACTGGATTATCCTAAAAACGGGAAGCTTCTGTTTGTCCCTAATACATTTATGAGAGAAGAGTAAGCTCCCTGAGCAAGACAGATTTCTTAGTCAGTGAGGGAGGATTTTTCCTTTGTGAAGCTTTCCTGAATCTTTTCTCTTAATTTAACTCTGTTGCTTCATTTTCACACCTCTGTATCCCCCTACAACCCCACCCTCCACTATTTACATCATCTTCCAGTCCAGTGTATCTTTCTCATATTAGCCGAAGTATTTATGCTAAAATAGAACATTTTATATCATTCCCCTGCTTAAAACTGCTCATACCTGACCTATAAGATGATGACTTATGTCTTTAAGAACATATTATTTATTTGATCTATCCTTATGATTTGAGAGCCTTTATGGTTTCCAACCATCTTTTGATCTTGTTTTCTATTTTTCACCTACATTAGTATTTCTCAATGTATAGGCATTATTGAAAAGAAAAATGTGTTGGGATTGAATAAGCTTGGAAAATGTTGGATTGAACAAAATAAAGCAACTCTTATTTCTGAGCTCCTTAGACCCTTTAAACAATTCTAATATACACTGTAAATCTTGTTAGTGCTAATATGCAGGGTAAATCTTCAATCTAATATAATTTCCCTAAACTTAGATCACCAGGAAACATGTTCGTTTTTGTTTTTTGATGACATCTTTAAAGTATACCTGAAACTTTCGTTGTTTGTAGTTTTCTAAGCTCCTTTAACAGTTTTTCTGGCTTGTCTTCTGTTAGTGTCCTTATTTAACACTAAATCTTGTGCTCTGAGTGAATTGAGAGCTCCTCTAGACTAAGATATCTATATTTCTAACTTTTTCTACAACTCTGAACAAAGTCTTTCAATTAGGTCCCAGAAGAATGGGATGAGTAGTTAAATTTTTGATAAGGAAGGTAAAGAATACAAACACCACAATTTTGAGAGGAGAAACAGATAAGAGGAGGGTGGACAAGAAGAGGACAGACAGGTAATCAGCAGTCCTTTTCAGAATCATATGGTGTTGAATCATATGAGTTCTGAATATTGCAAAAAGTACTTAGACATGGTCCTCTTGACAGGGTGTTTGGCCTGGTGGAGGAGACAGATGGATAGTTATAAATGCAGTGTAATAGATACTGAAGAAAATACGAGTGTTCTTAGAAGATGAATGAAAGGGATTTTGCATGATTGTGTCACTAAAGACTTCATGGAGGAGGTGATACCTAATCAGGGCTTGAAGAATATGAGTAGAAATTTATACCAGGCAAACAAAGATGAGGGTAGAGAAAACTAGGCATCTTAAACCAGAATTTTATGAGCAAATGCATGGAGGTATGTAAATTCAGGACTAAGTCTGCAGTCTAGTTTGGTTAGCCTCTGGGTGTGCAATATGGGGAGCATGATCTGGGAAGTGACTTGAGATTGATCTGAAAAGGTAGACTGGATTCAAATTGGTAGGTCTATCTATGCCATGCAAAGAAGTATAGATTTGAAGGACTTTTTTCTTTTTTTTGAAGGATTTTAAGCGAAAGAGTAACATCATGATAGATAAACTTTTCGCATTGGAGTTTGGATTGGAGTAGGGAATAAGCAGACCAGATAGTCTTGCAGTTGTCTGTTCAAGAGATGACATGGGTTTGAACTAGGGCAGTAAAAAGGAAGATTGTGACAGTATGGCTCATTGTGATGACTTGGCCTGTGTCATCCACCCTTATGTATGTTCAGAGTCTGTTTGTAAATGAAGTTACATGGCCTGGAATGGTGAAGTATAGACATAATATAGGAACACATTTCTTTAACTACCAGGATTTGTTGGCGCATAATCAAATTCATACTAATGGGATTTCCACCCCCCAGGCCAGAGTAAGGTAATGTTGTGGTCTAGCCTGTCACGTTATAATGTTTCTGAAGATAGCAAATTGACAAAATTAATAAAAGTTGTAAGAACTTAAGAGGGAGAAAGGATGCTTCTATTTTCTTAGCATCGTGTAATTTCCTAGACCTTACTTTTAGTATTTATTTTTCTAGGACATAGGTTTGTTGTTTTTTTTTTTCCATTCATTTTTATTAGTTGGAGGCTAATTACTTTACAATATTGTAGTGGTTTTTGCCATACTGAATGCTCTGTTGAGCTAAGAAAGCAGAGTACAAAAGAGATTCCAATGTAGGCCGGAGAAGAGAAAGAACAAAATAGTTTTTTTCTTTTTCTTTTTTTGACTACCTAGAGTAGGAGATTGCCCTATTCAGAATTTAGGAATTTACTCCTCAAAAGGGCTTATACAGAATTTTAGGATTAAGTTATAGTAATTGGCATATAGAAAACCAATAGATACATAGATAAGTTTAAAAGATTGCTTTAGGGAAATGTAATGGCCCCATATAAAATAAAAAACCCGAAGAGGAGAGGGTCTCTATATCATGCCTTCAAAACAGGTGTTTTAAGCATGAATCAGGGTGCTAGACCCTGGAGACTAAAAATGGTTGGTATTTTTCCTTGCCTAGTCTGGTTGGGGGAAGCATACATATAAACATATTTACAGTATAATGTGTTATGTATTGTGAAGTAATTATGCACAGGCAGGAAGTGGGCAACCAACTGCCTAGAGAGGTTAAGTGGATTTTATAGAAAGGATGACATTTGAGCTGGTTCTTAAACGGATTAGTGTTTGCCAGGGCAAGAAGTAAGGAAAGGGCGTTTCAAGGCAGAGAGTAACAGGGTGTGCAGAGGCCAGGAAGTGGGACAGTATGTGCCGTGTATTTATACCATGCCTTTCAGGGCAAGGTCTCAAGTGCAGTTTTAAAACATGTTTAGTTACACTTCAAAGCAGCAAGCACCTATACTTCCATTTTAGGGATGGAATCTAAAGTTTGGAGATTTTAATTAGCTTAGTGTCATGCAGTATGAGTCAGGGGCAAAGAGCCTAGACTAGGCACCCAAAAACTGGAATGCCAAGTCTCGTGCCCTGAGTAATTCTGTGTCACAATAATAATAGGTTGCTGTAGGTTCATGAGTATTTGAGGTTATTTTACTTCCTTCAAAATTCCACACCCAAAATTGATATTGTCAGTCCTATCAAATGTTCTTTAAAAAAAGAGAGAGAGAAAAAAAAATCTGTTAATAAACATTACCCCCACTATGTGAGGTAGAAATAAATCACGAAATGTTCAAAGGCTTCCTGACTGGCAGTCTAATTTGTATTGTCTTGTCTGAAGTTGACTTAATACTTTTTTTTGAGATCACCTAGTACCTTTCTTATTTAACACAAAATAGCAAGCAAATCACTTTCTTCAGGAAAAATATTGTTTAGTAGTTATTTTGCAACTAGGTGGGATAAATTTGCTCAGAACTCCTACAGGATATGAATCATTTGCATTTATACATTGAACTCACTTTGCTCTTTCTGAAAAGGGTTTTAATACAGCCTGTATTATGTAACATAGATGAAACCTTGTCATTGATATTTTCAGTGTCATTCTCAAATCAACTTGCAGAATCTATGATAAGCCTGGAACTTAAGTTGCTGTCATAAATATCTAATGTACAATCAAATAAGCAAACTGTAAAATAGATCTAAGAAAATGCTATTATTCTTTGGTTTGTTTGGGGTCTTTGGCTATTGGAGGAGAGCATGGCATAGGGGATGACAACACCAAGCCTGCAGTCATTGACTTGTTTAAAAATTGTTTGAACTTTCACTACTGCTATCTTCCCTTCTTTGTTTAAATTACTTTTTAAAAAAAATTCTTATTTTAAATGTGTCCACTTACTAGGGTAGCCTGTGCATTTAGTTGAGATTTTTAGAGTTAGAAAGGCTAACAGTTGTAAATACATTGGATTGTTTGTAGGAAAATAATTCTTGGTAAATAAACATAAATTGTAAGAAACTTAGTTAATGCTGGTTGGTGTTGCTAGATCCTGAATTGTGTTTCATAACTAAGAATATGTATCAGAAGAGATTAGGAGGAAATAATGGCCATATTCCATGTTGATTAACAAGACTGATGAGTGGTATTCTTGGATTCTGGAACCTGTCGAGAAAGAAGATATTTCAAGGTGTACATTCATGTTGGAAGAAATGACGGAAAGATAAAGTGAGCTTTCAGTTGCCTCTCAGTCTGTCATCAGGTGAGCTTCACTGTGAAACCTAAAAATGAAAAAGGATTGAAATCGTAAAACTCCTAGAAGAAAATATAGGCAGAACACTATTTGACATAAATTGTAGCAATATTTTTTTTTTTTTTTTATCTGTCTCCTAAAGCAGAGGATATAAGCAAAAATTAATGATCCCTGGACTTACCTGGTGGTACAGTGGATAAGAATCTAGCTGCCAATGCAGGGGACCTGTCTCCTAAAGCAGAGGATATAGCAAAAATTAATGATCCCTGGACTTCCCTGGTGGTACAGTGGATAAGAATCTAGCTGCCAATGCAGGGGACATGGGTTCGATCCCTGGTTCGGGAAGATTCCACATGCCCCAGAGCAACTAAGCCCACTTGCTACAACTACTGAGCCCAAGCTCTTGAGCCCATGAGCTGCAGCTATTGAGCCAACATACCACAACTCCTGAAGCCCATGCCCTAGAGAGTGTACTCTGCAATAAAAGAAGCCACCACAGTGAGAAGCCCCTGAACCACAGTGAAGAGGAGCCTCCACTCACCGCAACTAGAGAACACTTGTGCACAGCAACAAAGACTCAGCACAACCAGAAAAAATAAGTAAATTTTTGAAAAAGTATTTCTTTAAAAAAAATAAATGAGACCTAATTAAACTTAAAAGCTTCTGTACCGCAAAGGAAACCATTGACAAAACAAAAAGACAACCTACTGAATGAGAGAAAATATTTTCTAATGATATGAGTGATAAGGAGTTAATATCCAAAATATATAAGCAGCTCATACAAATCAACATCAAAAAAACAAAAACAGTCCAGTTGAAAAATGGGCAGACTTGAATAGACCTTTTTCCAAAGAAGACATACAAATGACCAACAGTCACATGAAGAGATGCTCAGCATCATTCATTAATCATCAAAGAAATGCAAATTAAAATCGGTGAGATGTTATCTCACACCTATCAGAATGGCTATCATCAACACGGCCACAAATAACAAATGCTGACAAGGATGCAGAGAAAAGGGAACCGTCATACACCTTTGGTGGCAATGTAAATTGGTTTCGCCATTATGAAAAACAGTATGGAGATTTCTCCAAAAATTAAAAATAGAATTACCATGTGTGCGTGCGTGCTAAATCACTTCAGTCATGTCCGACTCTGTGTGACCCTATGTACTGTAGCCTGCCAGGCTTCTCTGTCTATGGGATTCTCCAGGCAAGAATACTGAAGTTGGTTGTCATGCCCTCCTCCAGGGGATCTTCCCAATCCAGGGATGGAACCTGTGTCTCTTATGTTTCCTGCATTGGCAGGCAGGTTCTTTACCACTAGTGCCACCTGCAAAGCCCCTGGAACCCAGCAATTCTATTCCTAGGTGTTTATCTGGGAAAAAAAAAAAAAACCCAACACTAATTGAAAAAGATACATGCACCTTAATAGCAGCATTTACAACAGCATTATTTGCTGCTGCCAAAATATGAAAGTTACCAAGATATGCAATTGGCAAGATATAAGACTTCCCTGATAGCCCAGTTGGTAAAGAATCTGCCTGCAATGCAGGAGACCCAGGTTCAATTCCTAGGTTGGAAAGATCTGCTGGAGAAGGGATAGGCTACCCACTCCAGAATTCTTGGTTTTCCCTTGTGGGCTCAGCTGGTAAAGAATTTGCCTGTAATGCAGGAGACCTGGATTTGACCCTTGGGTTAGGAATATCCCTGGAGAATGGAAAGGCTACCCACTCTGGTATTCTGGCCTGGAGAATTCTGTGGACTATATATATAGTCCATGGGGTCACTAAGAGTCGGACACGAATGAGCGACTTTCACTTTCACTTTTAAGATATGAAAACAAGTAAGTGTCCATCAACAGATGAATGGATTTTAAAAATATGGTATACATATGCAATAGAGTGCTACTCAGCCATAAAAAATGAAATTTTGCTATTTTCAACAACATGGATGGACCCAGAAGATATTATGCTAAGTGAAATAAGCCAGAGAAAGAAAAATATAAATGATATTACTTATATGTGCAATCTAAAAAATAAAACAAACCAGTGAATATTAAAAAAAAACAGACACACACATATAGAGAACAAACTAGTGGGGGAGAGGGAAGGAATATGGGATAGACAGGATAGGGGTAGGGGATTATGAGGTACAAACTACTATGTATAAAAATGTTACAAAGATACATAGTACAACACAGGGACTATAGCCAAAATTTTATAACTATAAATGGAATATAGCTTAAAAATTGTGAATCATTGTTGTACACCTGAAACATAATATTGTACATGAACTATACCACAGCTTTTTTTAAAAAGTATACTTGCTTTAGTTTTTTCTATTGTTCTTTATTATACAAATATTCTGTCCTTTAAACAAATTCTGATTTCTCTAAATATAGCAAACCATCAAAAGGAAATAGTTTTGTACCCTTATTTATGAAACTTGCTATGACAAACTATTCCCAAAGCAGCTTAAACTATGACTGAATACATGCTGGGAATTCAGGCTGAAAGTCCAATGGTTAAGACTGTGCTTCCACTGCAGGGGACATGGGTTCAAACTCTGGTTGGAACTAAAATCCCACGTGCCACTCAACATGGCCAAAAAAAAAATCTGGCTAAATATGATGTTTTCCTATTTTTTCAGGAAATTTGCCTGTAATGCAGGAGACCTGGATTTGACCCTTGGGTTAGGAATATCCCTGGAGAATGGAAAGGCTACCCATAGGCTACAAAGGCTAATTTGTATTTTTAGAATCTCAAGAAGAAATTTACTTTCTCACACAGAATATGCGTGTGTGTTACACATATGTGTGTTCTTTCCTCTATACCAAATGAAGTGGTGGGGGACACCTAACAGGGTTACCCCACTGGAACCAATGCGTATGTCTTAGCTTATATCTCGTCCTATTTGCTTACGCAGGTATGCGGTTATTGCCTATGGCTGTGCCAGCTGCCCAAAGCTGACCTGTGAGAGGGAAGGCTGCCAGACTGAGTTCTGTTACCACTGCAAGCAAATATGGCATCCAAATCAGACGTGCGATATGGCCCGTCAGCAGAGGGCACAGACGTTGCGAGTCCGCACCAAGCACACTTCAGGGCTCAGTTATGGACAAGAATCTGGACCAGGTATAAGTTGGCGTAGTCTCATTTGTCTCTTTATTTGATATTTCATGATGTGAGCCCAAAGTTGGGAGAGATTACCTTAATGTATGACTCAAGGATTAGAAAGCAGAAACTATTCGGTAATACTCTCAATACTGTATTTAATATGTAGCTTCTCTCTCTGGCCATTTATAGACTGTCCAACCCAGGTGACTTGGAATAAAGCAAACTGAATTCTGTAGTTTCTGCCTTCTTAGTAATATGTCTCAGATTGGAGAGCAGTTAGGTACTTTTGCTAGGGGCTTTTTCAGTCCTTTCATCATGAGCAGAAAGACATTTGGTATTAAACCTATACTGTTTTCCTACTAGCTTTAAGTACATCACTGTTTTTGGAAGTAGGGTACAAATTTGAGGAAAGCAAGTGATGTTAGTATGGATTAATGATTAACTTTAAAAGAAGGAGTATCACACATTCAGTTTCAACCTTGACATGTCAAAGGAAACCTATTTTAAAATGTCATTGGGCTTATTACCTTTTATAAATGTGCTTTATTTCACTGATGTCATTTGGGAGAAGCTAGTAGGAAAGATTTACCATTCACTTTTTCCTGGCACAACCTAATCTCCTAACTTTTTGTTTTTAATAGGTTAGTTCCTAGCTTGCTGTGAAAATTACCAGGTGTATGCTACGTAGCACACACAGTTGTTTTTAAGTTTTGAATTTTACAGTATCATGGCAAGAGGCTGTGTATTGTATTAACAACAAACCACAGTGATACTTGTTGAACCTGTGAAAGGAGTTTCCTGAACTAAGATTTTTCAAGACTTGAAGCCAAATGCAGGCTACAGACTGTTCTTCCTGTAGAACTGTGCTTTTAATTCTGCCAGCCTATTGACTGCTGAAATTCCATTTTTCTTGGAACCATCTCTCTCTCTAGGGAAGTCTCTTTTCTCAGAGTGTGGCTCACGTGCTGTGGAAGATGCCAGTTTGGGGGATAGGCAGCTCAATATGAGACAGGATCCGTTTTATGAAATTTCCTGAGGTCTAGACGTAGCCAGCCTTCCAGCGAAGTGGGTTGCACAATCTGGAATCCTCAGTCAGAAATTCTTGACTGCCTCATTTCTTGTGCATACCCCTGGGAATAATAAAACCAAACTAGGTTTAAGTAGGGGTATTTTTCTACCCATTCTTCCTCCCTCCCCTCAGCAGATGACATCAAGCCATGCCCACGATGCAGTGCTTACATTATCAAGATGAATGATGGAAGCTGTAATCATATGACCTGTGCAGTGTGTGGCTGTGAATTCTGTTGGCTTTGTATGAAAGAGATCTCAGACTTGCATTACCTCAGGTGAGATGAGAAAATGTCCTTTTTTTTTTTTTTTTTTTGAGTATAATTGCTTTACAATGTTGTGTTAGTTTCTGCTGTACAATGAAGTAAATAAATCAGCTAAAATGTATACTTATATCCCCTCCCTCTTGAACCTCCCTTCTACCTCCACCATCCCACCCCTCTAGGTCATCACAGAGCATCAAGCTGAGCTCCCTGTACTATACTGCTGTTTCTCACTAGCTATCTGTTTTACACACAGTAGTGTATATATGTCAATCCTACTCTCCCAATTCATCTCACCCTTCCCTCTGACATCCTTTTACCTAAATCAGTAAGAGAACAAGACCATAAAAACAGTAGGTCCATTGTTTTTATTTATAGTCTTCATCCCTTACTGATTGAGGGAAAAGGATGTCAAAGAGACATCATCTGTCCTCTCATTACAGCATAAGGAAGCTGTAAAAACTTCCTCTGAAACACCCTTCCAATCATGTTTTTCTCCAGCTCAGCAACTTCCAGTGACTATTTTCCCTAACCTTCCAGATAGAGTTCAACTTCCTTAGGATGGCTTTGAAGGTTTTTTTTACAGTCTAGCCCCAATGTACTTTCTACCTTTTTCCATTTTGCTTTCATAAATACTGTATCCCAGATTATCTGTGTCTCTTCTGTGCTCTTAGCTCCCTGACCATTCATGTTCTTTCCTTTGCCTGGAATGCTTTCTAATCACCTCACCTCCCAGCAACCCCATTTTATCTCCACCTGTTCATTTCTTATCCAGTCTTCAAGAGCCACTTTAAATGCCATTCCATCTGTGATGCCTTCCCCCAGCTTTTTCTGCCTCATTCTTCTTTACTGACATTCTTTACATGTTCCTTTATAAACATCATTATTATGACTTTTACTTCGTTTACATGTCTAATTTTGTTAAGCTGTATTATGAACACTTAAGGTTAAGTGTTAACCTTTTTACAGTTCCTTGGATGTAGTAGTCATTCAAATATTGTCCTGAAGGAGGTAATATTTGCAAATTTAACATTCATTGTGTGGATGAAACACTTTCATTTCCAATTTAGCAAACATTACAGTATACCAGTTTATTACAGACACAGGAATACATAAGACATGACCCCTAACTTTCAAAATTGCTTACCGTATCTAGTAGAAAAGACAGCACAAAGGGAGTTAACAAAAATGGTTGGACTCAGAACAACTAAGTGTAAAAGTAGCCAAACTCAGAGTATGAAACTGTTGTAAAGGGTGTGATGAAATATTTTTATATCTTATCCCAGGAACATGATTTGCAGTGTCTATATATGCCAAGAAAACTATGCAAATCAAAGAGAGTTCCTTCACTGCAGGATACAAAATGTTTGGATGAGATGTCAAGTGCATAGACTATATAGGTTCTCGTGTAGTATCGCACAAAGAAGTAGGTTCATTTTGGTGGGTTAGAGAGGATAGAGTTCAGCAGGAAAGAATGAAAAAGAGGTTTCAAGTTTAGGGACCTGCCTTTACAAAAAAATTAAAGAGCCAGAACTCTTAATAGTCTCACCTTGGGCTTTGCTTCCCCTTATGCAATATATTCATTTCTTATAACCTCCTATAATTATTAATCACTCTTATGGAAAAGAAGGCTCTTGCTCTTATCAAACTCTCTGGTAACAACAGCTGCATTTGTAATATTGACATTAACTTTGGCATATTTCCTCTGCAGCCCCTCTGGCTGTACATTCTGGGGCAAGAAGCCATGGAGCCGTAAGAAGAAAATTCTTTGGCAGCTGGGCACATTGATTGGTGCCCCAGTAGGGATTTCCCTCATTGCTGGCATTGCCATTCCTGCCATGGTCATCGGCATTCCTGTTTATGTTGGTAGGAAGGTAAGATGTTGAATTCTGTCCCTGTTCCAACTTCGGGTTTATTGGTAGAGTTTTGAAGGAAATGGGGAGGAACTTATATTTCAGAGCTGCCTAAAAGCCAACTGGTTCTTGAATAATAATGACATTAATTTCTTAAATGGATTTTCGTAAACCCCGCAAGAGATCTAAAAGTTCTTATTAACATCCTGGCCTGGTTTGTCTCAGTGACTTAAAGGTGAAATGCTTACTTCACTCGCCTATGTTGTCTCTTCTTGTATTAACTTTTTCATATTAGTTTATACCTTCCTGGTCTGAGTTAGATTAAAATGTGAGAAAGATGTCTCTTTGAGATGAGGGACTATGTTTTAATATAGATAACTTATAAGGGAATATTTACTTATCCTTTTTCTCCCCAGCAAAAAGATTGATGTCCTAACCCGCTGACCTGGATTTTCTTTCTTCTTAGATTCATAGCAGGTATGAGGGAAGGAAAACCTCCAAACATAAGAGGAATTTGGCGATCACAGGAGGAGTGACTTTGTCAGTCATCGCATCCCCTGTCATTGCTGCGGTTAGCGTTGGTAAGAAGCTAGCCAAGACTACGACTTCCTCCCCCACCTGACCTCACCCCACCTACTCCCATCAGCTTTCTGGCCTCACAGTTTAGCCAGCTGGCCAGATGTTTCACCTCTGGAGGCTCCTACATTTTTGTGTCAGACCCACCTTGGGAGTTAACTCTTGTAGGCACTGTTGTTATTATCAAGCTTCCCTGGTGGCTCAGATGGTACAGAACTTGCCCACAGTGCGGGAGACCTGGGTTTGATCCTCACGTCGGGAAGATCTCCTGGAGAAGAGAATGGCAACCCACTCCAGTATGTTTGCCTAGAGAATTCCATGGACAGAGGGGCCTAGAAGGCTACTGTCCAAGGGGTCTCAAAGAGTCAGACACAACTGAGCAAATAACACTTCACTTTCATTATTATTATCAACCACACTAAAGTATCAGAGTTTGGGAACTTTTATTCTTAAGTTAGTACCTAGAACTCCATCTGGCACATACAAAAAGGTTGAATTAAAGGATATTACTTTAAGGCCTAGTTTTTTACCTTTCCTCTTCCCTCTCTACTTGCCATAAAACCCACAAAACAAAATTTTGATTTACTTAATGCCTCACAGTATTTTGGGAGGCATGAGGGTTTGTTATAGAATAACAATAACATAACTCCATTTGCCGGGAGCAGGTCTGAGGGTTTTGCCTGTATGTATTCATTTAATCCTCACAACAGCATAGTTGTGACAGAAGTTGCAATAAGTTGTCCCATTAGCTGGGACATGAATCAGGGCAGTCTGACTTCAGAGTCTGGGCTCTTAACAACTAAGCCCCTCTGCCTTCCACAGCAGTAAGATTTTAGAATTAACACTGAGGGGTGGGGTGGGGATCCTGAACCCTCAGAGTCACTTGTTTTGTGTTTGATTATTAATTCGTTCTGGGATTAGCATCTCAGCAGTGAATGGAAGTGGCGAAATGAAAGCAACATACATGTGCTGTGCTAGGCCCTATGCATGCATTGATTGTTGGAAACCCAAGGAAGACATGTCCAAGGTTGTAATGGCTGTTAAATTGAAGCCAGGATGCTAACCCAGGCCTTTCTGATTCCAAGTCCAGTCATCATTCTGTTAGACCAGGCCGCTTCTTTAGCATAGTCATATTCTGTCTTTCTTCAACCCTTTATAAAGTGGTTTGTCTGTCTTCAGCTATGGGAAGGAGAATTCAGGACAGCTGCAACCCGATGGCCTGCTGACATGTTTCCTTCTCTTCCCTAGGTATTGGCGTCCCTATTATGCTGGCTTATGTCTATGGGGTTGTGCCTATTTCTCTCTGTCGAGGAGGTGGCTGTGGAGTTAGTACAGCCAATGGAAAGGGAGTGAAAATTGAGTTTGATGAAGATGATGGTCCAATCACAGGTAAAAGAATTTTCATTTCCCTTTGAATTTATGGGACACAAGATAAAAGTCAGTAAAATTCAGCACATTTTACAGAGAGATTGACATTGGATTACTTTGGATAATGTAGCTTTATAGGAGGTAAAGTATTTTTAGCTTTTCATTTCTTTGTTCCAGAGTTACTAGGTTAATTCCTCTGGTACTTGCCTCTGTGTGGCAGGTACAAACTAGTAGGACTCCAAGTAACTCTTAAGTATGCTGGTAATAGTAAATTATATAATTATAATAAAGTCTTATATCTGCACAATACTTTATAATTTTCAGAAGACTTTACACAGTTATTATTTCACTTGGTTTTTACAACAGCTCTGAAGAGAGAGGACCGGGGCTGTTATTATCCCCAATTAATGGGAACTTCTTTAAGCCTTTGTCTCAACATCTGTTAAATGGGTTTAAGAACTTCTGAAGAGCTGGAACTATAGCAGGTCTTCTGACTTATACTTTGATGTTGTTTCCACTTTACCATATTAACTAACCTGAGAGACACAGATCCCCAAAGATTTTTCAAACTTCCTACTAGAATCAGCACATGACCTAAATGTATTTGGAAATAATTTATGTTTGATTCGGTGGCATCTGTAGTATAATGGAAAGAATAATGGACTCAGAATCACATGGTAGTATTGTGTGACTGACCATAAACAAGGCATTTAGTTCTAAGCTTTCATTTCCTCATTTAAAATTGGGGTTATTAGTCCCTATTTCTTGGGAAAATTAAATGTGAGCATATGTTAAAATGCCTGATACGTGGTGGCTGCATGTAGACGCTATTCATTAAGTGAATAAATGAGAATTTTCTACATGACTATTCTGTACTCTGAAGAGTCATTGCAAGAAGATGCCAGACCCTGTTTTGATGTTGTGCTATCTTCAGTTGTGATGTTTGGTTCCATCCCCAGTGGCAGATGCCTGGCGAGCCCTCAAGAATCCCAGCATTGGGGAAAGTAGCATTGAAGGTCTAACTAGCGTATTGAGCACCAGTGGAAGCCCTACAGATGGACTTAGTGTTATGCAAGGTCCATACAGCGAAACAGCCAGCTTTGCAGCCCTCTCAGGGGGCACACTGAGTGGTGGCATTCTTTCCAGTGGCAAGGGAAAATACAGCAGGTAAGCAATTTCTGACAGAACTAGTTAGAATTATGAGAAGTGACATATCATGCTGAACCATTCTCTGTGTCAGGCCTGTCTCATATAGCATCTCATTTTGATTTAATCATCAATGGTGGGTTTTTTTGTTTTTGTTTTTCTTTTAACTTTTACAATCAGAAAACAGGCTAAAAAGGTTGAGTGACACAACATAAAAGTTCTGTGTTTCTTCCCACTGTACCGTAGTGACTCCATATAAAGAATAATCTTGACTTCAGATCCTCCCTCTACTGTGTTAGGCTGCATCTTTTAGGAAGGGAAAGCATACATTTTTGTAGAATTCCCAAGACTATGTCCTCCATTAGGCTTGTCACTGGCTTTTAGTTGAACAGCATTTATGCTGTATCTTGTTGGCTTATTGATACTGTGATCCTTATAACCTTCCTGTTCTGATTCCCATTTGATAAGAAAAATCAATTCTATAAACTTGTGTTCAGAATATGTAAGTCTTTATGACTAAAATGGTTGTGACTTGGTTGGTTGGTTCACCAGGTAGATGAAACAGAACATATTCAGAGGAGCGTAGCAGATGTTACATGAGAAGCAGTTATTTGAATGCACTGGAGAAGAGAGGCCTGAGGAGGGGTAAAGGTGATACAAAACAAGGTACAGAGGTAGAGGAGATGCTTGCCTTCAGTTATCTGAAGGGCCTTGAAGTGGAAAAAAGGATTAAGACTTCTGCCCCATGCCAAGAGATAGATTAAGATGATTCGGTGGAGGCTAGAGGGAAATGAATTTTGTTTCATTATAGAGACTGTAGGAAAAATCTATATAAAGTCCAAAGAAGAAATGGATTATATCAGTAGATATTAAGCTCTATACCTCTAGAAGTATTTGAAGTGAGACCAGAGGGCCAATTGGCTATTAGGAGGTCAAGCAGCAGTTGGCAGACGGGCTGGATCCCACACCTGAGTGCATGTCACTCACTTGGGAGCCTTTTTAAAAATAGATTGCAGTGCCTTATCCCAGAATTAATAAATTAGAATCTCCCAGAGTGGGACCTAGGAATCTCTGTTTTGAAAATTCTCCCCAGCTGATTCTAGCATAGCCATTGCACAGACCAGCTTCTAGGAACCACCCAAGGAGATGGCCTTTGTGAAAGGCCTCTTCCACTTCTGAGAGTGATCTATGGCAGAGCTGAAACTAGGACCCAGGTCTCTGACTCAATGCACTTTCCATTGCACTACCTCATTTTCCTGGACTATGGCACATTCCTGAAGGGCATCTAAGGCTGGAGGAGCAGAGCAGAGACTCAGACAGCAGGATGGAGGTTGACTGAATGTGCAGCTGTAGACTGCTGCTGACCTGTTGGTATCTCCTGACTCTGGTTCTCTCTTGTTAGGGGATCCCGCCTCCACATGCTGGAGAATTCACTGCTGTGCTTTCTTAAAACCAACACCCCTGTAAATAAGCAGACATAATTGGGGACTGACTTGCTGAAACTGCAGCTTAGCCAGGCCAGCTGTTCCAGTTCTGTGAAAGCCTTTTATAGGAAGTGAATGAGTCAGATGGGTTTGACTGTGAAACCCATTATGAGGAAATACTTAAATGTGCAACCAAATGATATTGAAGCCAAGATAGGAAAAGCTGTGGGTCCTCTGAGACACCATTAGGAAAGTTTGCTGCCCTTGTTGGAGGTTGACTCTTATGTGTCCTTGAAGCTCATAGCCTGGGGGTGATTTGATTGCTGAATGTTTAAGTTCCTAGTGCGTGCAAGACATGGAGGGTAAAGTGTGAATGAGATGTGGCCTGTCCTCTTTTGGAGCTCACAACTGAGTGGGAAAGAGATGTGTAAACTGATTTAATAAATAGGTAGTTGCTATGGAGCACTTCGCAGAAAGTGACTGGTTTGACGGAAGAATGAAGAGAGATAATGCTTCTTTTGTTGTTAAGAACTGAGTATGAGTTTGTCACACGGAGAAAGGAAACTTCCAAAGAGAGGGACTAGCATATGCAAAATCAGAGAGGGATAAAATGTGTATAGGTGTGTAAGGGGAAAAAAAATCCAATGTGATTAGGATTTAGGACCTATGGTAAGAGGTGGAACTGGAGACAGAGCTTGGAGGCAGATCAGGTAGACCTTAAATGCCTGATGGCAAGAGGGAGCCAAGAAAGGGGCTGGTAGAGTGATCAGGTTATTGTACACTTTGGCACTGATCTGAAAGTTGTTTGACTTGGACTTACGGCTACTGGAGAGAGCACAATTGCAGTTACCCATGCGGGAGCTGTTGAGAGCCTGAAATTAAGCAATAGCAGTGGGGATGGAAAGGAGGGGACGATTTCAACAGATAACTTTAAGTGAGAAAATGTGTGGGCATCTGTTTGAGCTATTTGGCTTTTGGAGAAGATCAGATCAACTCAATTTGCAAGAGAATAATGTAAGAGGTATGTGCCAGGAAGCAGACTGTCTTGGAATACCCAGGTCTCATATTAACTTAAACGTCCCCTCTTTACACAGGTTAGAAGTCCAAGCCGATGTCCAAAAGGAAATTTTCCCCAAAGACACAGCCAGTCTTGGTGCAATTAGTGACAACGCAAGCACTCGTGCTATGGCCGGTTCCATAATCAGTTCCTACAACCCACAGGACAGGTATGTGAACAGTCAGATGCCTAGGAGAAGGCTGCATTTTTTGGTTGAGTTTTGGCCTTAGAAGCTCAATGCTTCATGTTAGGGCTCTATGTACCATATAGTGGGATACATAGTGTGTATACCCTGTGGATTCATTGAGCACATTCTTGGTATGGGAGTGTTTGGCATCTCTTGATTGATTCTTCTTGTTAGCACTTGATTTTTAGAAGTTTTCTCTTCCTTTTTCTTTTTTTTTTTTTTTGGCTGTTGCAACAGTGTAATTATTCACATGGAACTTAACAAGCTAGATGGATATTCACTGATGTCTATGGCTCTATGGTTTCTGCTCTTAGGTTGATTCTTGCTTGATGTGGCTCCTGTAGCCTATTTATTTTTGAGGAGCTAGTGTATCTGGTATGGTGTGATTACAGCACTCCCTACTGGAGAGATTCTGGTTTCTTCTTATTGTAGCAGAGAAATAGAAAGCTGTGACTTTTTCACTCTCATATTTTGAGGAAGATAGTATGAGGGTCTGATCTTTAGTTGAATTTTGGAAGCTCATTTTTAGTTGTTTAAAGAAATTGGCAGAATAACTGATAAGGATATATAGCACAGGAAACTCTTCTCAATATTCTATAATGACCTATGTGGGGAAAGAATCTTTGAAAAGAGTGGGTACAAAAAAAAAAAAAGAGTGACTATGTGTATATAACTGATTCACTTTGCACTACAGCAGAAACTAATGCAACATTGTAAATCAGCTATACTCCAATAAAAATTTAAAAAGAAATAAATTGTCAGAGATGTTTGTGTGCATATTTTAAATCATCAAGGAGATCTAATTGTTCTTCTCCATCTTATTTGAGTACTAGATTAAATTTTATTTTCTCTAAAAGTGAGCTCTAGTCTACTGTTTACCTATATTTTGGGACTTTCTAATCCTGAACCCACAAACTGCTTTTACCAACAGGTGTAGCATGACCCATGCATGATTCAGCAAAGTGGATTTTGTCTCCACAGAGAATGCAACAATATGGAAATCCAAGTGGACATTGAAGCCAAACCAAGTCACTATCAGCTAGTGAGTGGAAGCAGCACAGAGGACTCACTCCATGTTCATGCACAGATGGCGGAGAATGAAGAAGAAGATGGTAGTGGTGGTGGTGGTGGTGGTGGTGCCGGCAGCAGTGGCAACGGTGAAGAGGACCCCCCCTGCAAACACCAAAGCTGTGAACAGAAAGACTGCCTGGCCAGCAAACCTTGGGACATCAGCCTGGCCCAGCCTGAGAGCATCCGCAGTGACCTTGAGAGCTCTGATACACAGTCAGATGACGTGCCAGACATCACCTCAGATGAGTGTGGCTCCCCTCGCTCCCAGGCCGCAGCCTGCCCCTCAACACCCAGAGCCCCAGGTGCACCAAGCCCAAGTGCCCATATGAACCTCTCTGCCCCAGCTGAGGGCAAGACTATCTTGAGGCCAGAAGATGCAGAAGCCAGAGTATGAAGTGGAATGAATGCTCCTGTTCTGAGAAGCACACTTGTAACTGCATCTTTTGGAATCTTTTTGGGGGGCAGGGATTTCTGTACTTTTATTTCAGAGATTCTCTGGTCACAGGTTTTCCCCAGGGAAATTCTGAGAAATTTGCAGTTTCTTACCAGATGAAACATGGAAATTTTGCCCGTAGTTCCATGCATCCCCACATCTCCGTTGCCCCCCTCCCCACTTTTTTAGTTTTAATTTATTGGTTAAACTTATGGTGGCAATCCGTGAGGTGTGTCAAAGAGTGTACAGATGTATGTGTGTATATTGTATGTATGCTAACATATTACTGAAGGACACATTTTAATAAATAAAAATTTCTGTCGTAATTCAGCTCCTCTCATTTTCCTTGGCTTGGATAGTCCTCCAGAGCCAAGAGTTTGATTGAAACAGACCACTACATCTTTAACAGTCTATAAATCTGAACTCTCCTAATCCCAGGGAAGAAAGATGGTATTCTAACCAGACTGCAGTGGAAGGAAGTGAAGTCGCTCAGTCATGTCTGACTCTGCGACCTCACGGACTGCAGCCTCCCAGGCTCCTCCATCCATGGGATTTTCCAGGCAAGAGTACTGGAGTGGGTTGCCATTCATCTATAAACCTACCAATCCTAGCTTGGCAGAAAGCAAAGCCAAGATTGTTTTGGACTGTGTAGTCAGACTGAAGAATTAGCTGGAGTCACTCAGATGCCCTCTAGAGGCAGCTGTGCAGTTTTCCTGTTAAAGCTTTATTTACCCCTTTCTGCATCGTACTTACTATTAGAAATGTGCTTCCAAGGAGGAAAGGGGTGTCACTTCCACCGGCTCCTCAGAAATCCCAGTAAATATTGCATGGTTGTAAGTTGGGGAACAGAGGATTCTTCCTGGATGAAGAAATGTACCTATTCTGCTTAATCACCAAGCAATACCTAGGAGTTTGTTATGCTTTCCGGTACACATTCCCTGTTGCAAAAAACAACTTTCTAGTTTTGCCAATCTAGTTTTATTTAAGAGGGACAAAGGAATCTGACTAGAATTTGTAATGAAAGGAGGAGACATGCCATCAAAATCACAGCATATTTAATTTTATCTGATCTTATAAATTTGTCAGAATTGAGTTACTCCTTGGTCTTGGCTCTGTCTAGAATAATGGTCTTAGAAATGAATGTTCATACATAGTATAGCAGAAAAATTAAAAGATTCATGAGACCTGATGTGAGTTTCCAAATCTGGCAGTAATTTACTTTGTGACTGTTTGAATCAGTTACTCTCTCATGCCCCTGATTTACTGACTCTCAGACAGTAAGTAAGTAAGGAGCTTCCAAGTGCCAAACTTCTCTGTCACTTTAACCCTGGGCCCAGAGTAAGAATTGAAAACATCCTTTCCCTGAAGACCAGATGGCTTTCTGTTTCCTTTCACAGATGCACCTGCTCTTTGTCTTCCTGGCCTGTGCTTTACTATGATGAGGATGATGAGTCTGGACAACAGCCAACTTGGAAGATTCTTATCTCCTGGGCACTGCATGCAGACTTAGCACATTGCCCTGCACCTGGGACGGGAAGTGCTGTTAGTGGACTTTGGATCTCTGGAAGAATGCCGGAGGGGGTGTCTGTGTGTGAAAAAGGGAACTTGTTGGGGAAAGGGGCAGACTGTATGGGAATCTCTGAAATGCAAATTATCAACTCAAAGACTTGTATTTCTCTTGAAGCCTCATCAAGGGAGCAATTAACAGGATAAAATCAAGGAAGTCTTCTGAAGGGGCAGGAGTTTGCAGCCACAGCTGTATTACTATCTAGACTCCAGTCCTTAACTGCTTGAGAGTTGTGTGTGTTTTCACTTAGCCAAAGTGGGGATTGTGGTCCTAATCATGGAGTTGTAAAGATTGTTAGATGGCGTACCAAAAATGCTTTTGTTAAAGGCCCATATTTTTTTTTCCCCCCATAGGAATAAGAAGAAAAATTAAGGGAGATTATGGGTGCCATCTAACAAAAGCTCACAACTCTAGACCAGAGGCCATGAGAAAGCAAGCTTATTCTATTCCTTTGCAACACTGTTGTATCTCCTAGACATTAGCAGCCAAAAGACCAGTCAGCACCACCTGGAGGAGAACAGGAGTAATGCGTGGGAAAAGTTGATTCTCGGCTTAGAAAATGGGGAAAGCTGACTTTCTTTGTACAGCAGTGTTCACTCATTCTGAAATACCTACTGTTTCAGGTACAGGATGCAGCAATAAGGAAAACACAGAAATGCCTGACCTTGTGAAACTCATGCTGTAGTGGGAAAAAGCAATCAAGACATATAGTCTGGATGAGGATAAATGCAGTGAAGAAAAGAAAGCAGGGAAAGCAAAAGAGTAGTAATGGTGCTGCTTTAGGTAGGTGCTGTGGACCTCTTTGATAAAGGTACATTTTGTTAGAGTCTTGAATGAGAAAGAACTATGTGTCTAGGCAAGAATATACCAGACATGAAGAATAAAGTAAAAACACCTTTTGATGGAACATCCTTAGTCTGTTTAAACACATACACACACATACAGCATAGAGGCCTAAATGGCTGGAACAGAGTGAACCAAGGAGGAGGGTAGTAAAAGGTTGAAAAGGTGGCTGAGGACAAGATTGTGTAGACAAGGACATTTTAGGTTCCTCTGAGGCCAGGAGGAGAAGTCATCTTCAAAGCCAGACAGATGGGGTGCTTGTGGTCAACTTTAAAAGGCTAAAACTGGGGGAGGGCATGTCTGGTCACCAACCCTACTTGGATGGGCCAATGGAAAGAAATTTGTGGAAATGATAAATGAGTACTTATTCACTCTGACCTCTTTCTAATGTACTTTCTTGTACTCTAGAGACTGAGAAGTTAAAACTGTATGTCCTCCACTTCCTTGAAACCAAGGTTCTGAATGTAATCTACTTTGCCAGTTAGATGCACAAACAAGGATGTTGAAGGAGGAAGTGATTCAAGGGTCATCTTTAGCAACCTTATTGCTCCTGCAAAGATACAGAGCACTTAGGTTTCCCTCCGGCGGTATACCAGTATCCATCAGTATTTGTGTGGATGTCACAGGGCTTCCTGATGCATAAATAACTGTTCGTGATGTATGGTCTCACAGTCAGTCAGTGCTGGCCTCCTGGTTCCTCCTCCTCCTGATGGTGGCAGAGGTAGCAGTTCTCATAGTGGACTAATCTGGGAGTCTCCTGGACACCCAGCCTAGAGCCCACTTGCCCAACTTTCCAGTGCTTTTGTAAGCACCTAATTTACCTGTATCGAATTCTCTTCTACTTAAAATAGGTGGAACAGTTTTGTTTCCTGAAGTTTCAGAATCCTAACTGATAACAGTATTTGGTTCCAAAACTGGTTATAGATAACAGGCCCTAAAAAATGGGATTCTTGCTTAGTTATGACTAAGTTGGATTTGAAGGAAGTGAGAATCTAGTTGTCATTGGAAAATGGTAAGCTGGTAAGCAAAGATTATTTACACTTGTGGTCATGTTAAATGAACTGTCTTTTGGATAAAAGACTTTGATAGACCAAGTGGCCGCCACAATGGACGACTGTTTTAGAAATGAAGACATAAATAGTGGTGCTTTTGCTAGAGAGGTTAAAAAAAAAGTGAAAGTCTCAAGTGCTTTTAAATTTTCAACTCAGGGCTGTCTTTTGTAGCCACAAGGCTGATGTACATGAAAAATCAAGGAGAGATTCTGGGTTAATTAATTACAACAGAAGTTAAATTCTTAGCTTACTAGGTCTCTTAGGTGAAAATTAGGATGCTGTTTGGGAAAGAGTAAAGTGAAAAATGGGATCATTTGAGTAGATTTGGATAAATCCTAGTGTTCTGAACCCACAAACTCTACACTTTGCTTCTCCCATCCAAGTACTAACCAGGCCCGACCCTGCTTAGCTTCCGAGATCAGACGTACACTTTGCTTCTCTTACCAGCAGAAGCAGCCCTTCTTCCCCCTGTTGATAGGGCTGGTGCTGTCTTACTTGGAGACCTTGGGTAGTTGCATTGGAAGGAAATGCTTATTGCTGCCCCTTATTACTATCAGATCTGTGGCTAGAGTCAGATCCCAATATGCTTCAGAAGCATATTGAAGTGAAAGTCACTCAGTCGTGTCTGATTCTTTGTGACCCCATGGACTATACAGTCCATGGAATTCTCCAGGCCAGAATTCTGGAGTGGGTAACCACAAAATCTGACATTAGAGAAGGGAAGGTTACAGAATTATAAGATTTTGCTCATTTGAATCAGTAGAAACCTGGGGAATGAACGTGTGTGGACTGGATTCTAAAGGTGTTAGACCAGGAAGAAATGAACATAATTTTATTTTCATTGGGTTGAGTTTATTAATATGGGCATTCTAGAGATTCTGGAATCAGTATATTGGTGTTAGCAGCTAAGAATAGCTCTTAGCTGGTTGGTTGGATGAAACCTGGACTTAAGAGGGGTCTACACTTGCTAAGAGTGGACTCAATTGGAAGGACCCTGATGCTGGGAAAGATTGAGGGCAGGAAAAGGGGACGATGGAGGATGAGATGGTTGGATGGCATCACCGACTCAATGGACATGGGTTTGGGTAGACTCCAGGAGTTGGTGGTAGACAGGCCTGGCATGCTGTGGTTCATGGGCTCACAAAGAGTCGGACATGACTGAGTGACTGAACTGAACTGAACACTTGCTAAAAATTTCTTACTATAGTATTAGAAGATGAATGCAAAAACATAGAGATAGTAGAGTTGGTATAGATTTATCATATGTGTATGTACTCATCTCCTAATTCTGCCTCCAGAATTGCTCAGAGGACATTTCTTTCACAAAAAAAAAAAAAAAAAAAAGGAAAGTACATACATAAGGGGACACCTCACCTTGAAAATGCTATAGTGTATATCCCCTATAGGCTGGGGATGAAGCTTAGAGATGTTGCCATTGAAATGGAATCCTTGATATCAGTAGGGATGACAGGATCCTAGAGCGGCAGGGGCCAAGAAGCAGTACAAAGGCAACAGAGCAGGAATGATGAAATATAACCTACTAAGGTCCTGCTTGGTTTGCTTAACACAAAGCAAAATTCTGGCAAAGGGAGGCCTGTTTTAAGTCACCAAAATGGAGGGTCATGGACACTCACTAAATTCTCAGACCAAAGCTCTGAGGGAAGCACCCAGCACTATTACCATAACTAAACAGTTAATCTTCTAGTCTTCCCCAAAGGAATCTTAAGTCAATTAACTATGTCCTGTGCTTAGGGAAATGGAAATACCCAAGCCTTTAGGAAATACTTGGAAACTATAAACCCTAAACCAGTACTAATCTCAAGGAAACTAAAAAGTCTTTATGGACCACTAGTTAAAAATAGAGGCTTGGGACTTTCTGGTGTTCCAGTGGTTAAGATCTTTGAGTTTCCATGCAGGTGAAGTGAAAGTTGCTCAGTCATGTCTGACTCTGCGACCCCATGGACTGTATAGTCCATGGAATTCTTCAGGCCAGAATACTGGAGTGGGTAGCCTTTCCCTTTTCTAGGGGATCTTCCCAACCCAGGGATTGAACCCAGGTCTCCTGCATTGCAGGTGGATTCTTCACCAGCTAAGCCATAAGGGAGGCCCAAGAATACTGGAGCTGGTAAGCCTATCCCTTCTCCAGAGGATCTTCCTGACCCAGGAATCGAACCAGGGTCTCCTGCATTGCAGGCAGATTCTTTACCAACTGAGCTATGAGGGAAGCCAACTGCAGGGGCACGGGTTTAATCCCTGGTCTGGTAACTAAGATCCCACAAGTTGTGCGGTACAACCAAAAAAAAAAAAAAAATATATATATATATATATATCCTTATGAGGTGTTATGGGTTGAAAATTCATATGTAGGAGTCCTAATCTCCAATACCTCAGAATGTTACCCTATTTGAAAATTGGTTTGTTGTAGGTATAATTAAGATGAGATTATACTGGAGTAGAGTGGGACCCTAATCCAATATGATTGGGCCAAAGGGGAACTTTGGGCAAAGTGTCACTCTTACCAGGAGAATGCCATGTGAAGATGAAGGCAGAGATCTGGATGATGTGGTGGAACCAGCCAGCAAATACCAAAGATTGCCAGCAAACCACCAGAAGCTAGGGGAGAGGCATGGAACAGATTCCTCCTAACAGCCCTCGGCAGGAACCAACCCTGTCGACAGCTTGATCTTGGACTTCTAGTCTCCAGATCTGTGAGACAATAAATTCGTATTGCTTAAAGTCAGTCAATTTGTAGTCCTTTGTTGCATACCTAGCAAAGTAATACACAGGGACGTGTAATTTATAAGGAATTCAGCCTGGATCTATCTCACATATCCACCCTGGTTATTTCCCAGTTCCTATAAGCACAGTTGTAATGGGTGTATTTGGCACCGGGCAGAATCTTCACATTGATCTGTAGAGTGCAAGTTATTGTGGGAAGAAAAGCAAGGAAAGCCCCTGGAACTCTCCTCCACCAGAACCATGAGCCAAAAGCAATAGTGTATCCCTGAGGGCATGATAAATACTACCACCACCATCAAAGACTTGAGAAATTCCAATGGTGATCCCTATCTTATCTACATTTAAGTTATTTGCCAGACTTGACTTGTAGCTGTTATTTCAGATATGATCACTTTGAAGCAAATCAACACCTGCCCCAGCACCTGCAGCCATACAGCTATTGACCATGGAATGTGATGTTTTTCTCTCACCCAAAGAACAGAAATCATGAAAAGCAGATTACTTTTACCTGTCAAAGTCAACAGTACTGCTTACTGTCATACGTCTGGGTAGTAGCACCTCTCCAGTTCAGGTCAGTCGCTCAGTTGTGTCCAACTCTTTGCAACCCCATGGACTGCAGCACGCCAGGCTTCCCTGTCCATCACCAACTTCTGGAGTTGACCCAAACTCATGTCCATTGAGTCAGTGATGCTGTCCAACCATCTCATCCTCTGTCGTCCCCTTCGCCTCCCACCTTCAATCTTTCCCAGCATCAGGGTCTTTTCAAATGAGTCAGCTCTTCGCATCAGGTAGCCAAAGTATTGGAGTTTCAGCTTCAATGTCAGTCCTTCCAATGAATATTCAGGAGATTTCTTTTAGGATGGACTGGTTGGATCTCCTTGCAGTCCAAGGGACTCTCAAGAGTCTTCTCCAACACCACAGTTCAAAAGCATCAATTCTTTGGTGCTCAGCTTTCTTTATAGTCCAACTCTCACATCCATTCATGACTACTGGAAAAACCATAGCCTTGACTAGATGGACCTTTGTTGGCAAAGTAATGTCTCTGCTTTTTAATATGTTGTCTAGGTTGATCATAACTTTCCTTCCAGCTCTGCTGAAATCTAATGTGCAGGCATTTTAATCATTTCACATTTCCTAGAACATCACTCTGTTATGTGATGACGTGTTTTTGGACCTAATAAGCAAGAAGTAGCAGATATCTAAATGCAATGAAAAAACACATGTGTTCTGGAGGATACGAGACATTTAAGGGCACTTCTACCTCCATGAAATTTTTAGGAATCCAGAACAAGAATCTGGAGGATGGCCGTTTTTATTTGTTGGTTTTTTAGGTCTGTTGTTGTTTCTTATTTTCGCTGCACTGGGTCTTCCTTGCCATCTCTAGTTGCAGTGAATGGGCTTAGTTGCCCACCAGCATGCTGGAAATTAGTTCCCCCAAGACCAGGGATCAGATCGAACCCACATCCCCCACACTAGAAGGCAGATTCTTAGCCACTGGACCACCAAGGAAGTTCTAGGTGATCACAATTTATCTAAAGTGAAAGATAAGCTGTTGCATTGTACATCGCCTCCCACTAAGAAAAATCCCAAGCATTTGGTGGATTTCTGGATTTTGGAGGTAGCATACCACATTTGATTATGCTACACTGGACCGATTTCCAAGTAACCCATGAGTGCTACTAACTTCAATGGGCCCTGAAAAAGAGAATGGTCGCCAGTTGGTATAGGGTGCTGTGTAAGCAGTTTGAATTTTATGATCTAGCAGATCCAGTAGTGTGCACATCCCTTGGCAAATGAGTCTACTTTATACACACTGTGGCAAACATTCATAAGAGAAAAACAGCACAGGGCTTTCAGATTCTGGAGTCAAGCCAGGCTATTTTTTGGCAATTCTTTAGAGAAGCTGATGTTGGCTCACAACTGAGCCCTGCTCCAAGCTCTGGAGGGACCAGCTGGGCACTTAATATCAGATCAGCTCCCTTCCATCACAGAGTAGTCAGGGATTTGTCCTCACTGGAAAAGACACTCAAGATATGAATTGTTTCCATGTATGCCAAGCTTCAAATATAAAGAAAAAATCCTAAATAAGAAAAATACCAATTATTATCAAACCAAAGACCTCCTACCCCAATTATTCTAAATTTGATTATTTGTTAATTTTGACAAGCATAGTGGTTAAGAGGATAGATGCCAGAGCCAGAATGCCTGGGTAGGAATTCTAACTCCACCATTTACTTAAATAGCTTATGCTCATGCATGTTCACTCAGTTGTGTCCAACTCTCTCTAGTCCCATGGACTATAGCCCATCAGGACTACAGCCCATCAGTTACCTCTGTCCATGGGATTTTCCAGATAAGAATATCAGAGTGGGTTACCATTTCCATTAGCTTATGACTTGGGCATATTGTTAACTCTTTCTATCGCCATTTCTTCATTTGGGACTATGAGGATTAAATGAATGCAAATAGCAATGCCTGCCTGTAGGCTTCCCAGGTGGCGCTAATGGTCAAGAACCCGCCTACCAATGCAGAAGACAGAAAAAGATCTTCCCTGGGTTGGGAAGATCTTCTGGAGGAGGGCATGGCAACCCACTCCAATATTCTTGCCTGGAGAATCCCCATGGACAGAGGAGCCAACTACTGCGCTACAGTCCACAGGGTCGTAAAGAGTAAGACATGACTGAAGCAACTTAGCACCAGCATGCAGAGCCTGTAGTAAGAGCTATATATATTAGCTAGTATCATTCTTTTCACTTATTATTACCATGCTTATCATCATCATCATCATTACTATCCATGACCTTACTGAATGTCTATTCATCATGTATTCCACATAACACCACCTCTCATCAAGTGAGGCAATGGGCTAAGACTCATGGGATCATCCCAAAGCAGCTGGCCTCACACAACAGTTGAATGGTTTACTAAAGATGCATTTATGGCACTATTGAAGGACAAGATCTTGTGAAGGAAGTTCTGTCCTATAGAGTGAGGTATGTGTTCTGAAACAGTGATCTACATATAATCCCTTCACGAAAGTTGCTTCTTGTCCCTGTGACTTTGGTCTTTGTTAGTTTAGATGTCTTAATACCCAGAGGAGAAATACTTCCACCAGGGCTAAGAATAATAAGTCCACTGAATTGTAAGTTTTTTGGCAAATCTGGGCTTCTCATCCTCTGAACTAATAGCCTAAAAAAGGACAGTTGTGTTAGATGGAGTCATTGATCCTGATTATCAAGAGAGAGAGGTTAGTTGTTGCTCAGTGAGGGCAGGAAGGATTATGGCTAGAATTTAAAGGACCCTCTGGGCTACTTCTGGTGGTTTAGTTGCTAAGTTGTGTCTAACTCTTGTTACCCCATGGACTGGGGCCTGCCAGGCTCTTCTGTCCATGGGATTTCCTAGGTAAAAATAGTAGAGTGGATTGTCATTTCCTTCTCCAGGGGATCTTCCAGGGGATCTTCCCGACCCAGAGATCAAACCCTGATCTCCTGCATTGCAAGTGGTCTCCATTGCAGGCAGATTCTTTACCAACTGAGCCACCAGGGCTACTTCTAGTACTGCTGTATTCAGGAGTCAAGTTTAAAAGGCTATTCCAGTGAGGGCTTAAGCCCCTTTGAAATGAAGACTTGGATCACCACACCAGATAAAGAGCCTCATCCAGCTGAGGTACTGACTGTGGGAAAAGGAACTTCGTAAGTAGTAGAGAAAGATCTTTATGAATGTAAAGAATCCATGAAAGGTAGAGAAGTGAGGACTATATTAGCATTTCACATTTTTACCTTTCTCTGGCATATATATATATTTATTTATTTATTTCTAGATATCCACCCATTTCTCTCCCTCTAACTCCCACCACATTTTGCCTAGTATCATAAAGTGTGTTGGTAACTTGATCAGTTAGTCTTTAGGTTACAGCTTCTTTCTTTTTAAGTCAATTTCTGGCTGTGCTGGCTCTTTGTTGTTACACACAGGCTTTCTCTAGTTGCAGTGAGCAGGGGTTATACTTCACTGTGGTGCAGGATCTTCTCATTGCAGAGGCTTCTCTTGTTGCAAAGCATGGGCTCTAGAGCATGGGGTCAGTAGTTGCGGCACATGGGCTTCATTGCCCTGCAGCATGTGGGATCTTCTCAGACCAGGGATCTAACCTCTTTCCCCTGCATTACAAGGCAAACTCTTAACCACTGGACCACCAGGAAAGCCCTAGGTTACAGATTGACAAGGCAGGATTGTAACTGAGCTAGAATGACTATCACCCAGAGCTGGATACAGGACTAATGGAATTTTGGATCTCTCCTTATAGGAAGGGTGTTTAGGCTCCTAAATGGTCAAAGTGTGAATTTGTGTCAATGTGGTAAGTTGGTTGTCAGCATGCATTCCAATCTTTTTCTCATACTGCCAAAGCCACAGAGTTAAATGCTGCACTTCCCAGAATCCCTTGCAGTTAACATTTTACATGTAAATTAGGGTCTATAAATTGCATCCACTTATATAAGAGCTGGGAGGAGAAAGTAAGGGGAAGGCCATCTCCCAGCTGTGTGGTTGTTGCTTTGTGTTTGTGACAACCTTGAGTAACTACAGCAGCATCCTAATGTCCAAGAACTAGCTTCATGAGGTTGGGAAGCAGCGGTGGCAGCAGCAGAGGTAGCTTTCTGACCCCTGATCCTCAGGTTGCAGCCACAGTGCCGTGTGTGTTTGTTAACCATCCTATTTCTCGATGGAGATATTACTCACGTAACATGAAATTCACCACTTTACTTTTTTTTGCACAGCATGTGGGATCTTAGTTCCCTGACCAGGGATGGGACCCAAGGCCCCTGCAGTATAAGCACAGAGGCTTAACTGGACTGACAAGGAAGGTCTGAAATTCACCATTTTAAAGTGTGCAACTTAGATTTTAAATGTATTCAGAAAGTTGTACAACTATCACTACTAATTCCCGATCATTGCCATCACCCCCCAAAGAAGCTTGCTATTAGTTAGTCCCATTTCCCCCCTTTCCAGGCCTAGCAACAGCTCGTCTACCTTCTCTATGAATTTGCCTCTCCTGGACATTTCATATAATTACATTAGGTAGCTTTCTGTGTGTGACTTCTTTCACTTGGCACAGGTTTTCAAGGTTCCTCCATGCTGTAGCACCGATCAGTACTTCATTTGTTTTTTGGCTCAGTAATACTCCATTGGGTATCGTAAAGGTGTTGTATGGATACACTACATTTTGTTTATCCATTCATCAGTTGATGGAGATTTAGTTTGTTTCCACTTCTTGGCTATTGTGCATAATACTGCTATGAATATTGGTACACAGACATCTGTTCAACCCTGCTTTCAGTTCTTTTAGGTATGTACCCCAGAAATGGAGTTGCTGGATCACATGGAAATTCTATGTTTAATTTTTTGAGGAACCACCATCCTGTTCCCCCAGAGGCTATACCATTTTACCCACCAGCAATTCAGCAATTTCTCCACATCCTTGTCAACACTTGTTATTGTCTTTTTCATTATAACCATCCTACTGGGCATGAAGTGGTACCTCACTGTGATTTTGATTTACATTTCCCTAATGACTAATAATGTTGACATCTTTTCATGTACTCCTTGGCTATTTGTGTATCTTTTTTTGAAGAAATATCTATTTAGGACTTCCCTGGTGGTGCAGTGGATAAGATTCCGCCTGCCAATGCAGTGGACACCGGTTCGATCCCTGAACCAGAAAGATTCCACATGCCTCAGAGCAACTAACCCTGCTTGCTACAACTACTGAGCCTGTGTGCTGCAGCTACTGAAGCCCGTGCACCCAGAGCCTGTGCTCTGCAACAAGAGAAGCCACTGAAGGGAGGAGCCTGCACACGGCAACTAGAGAAAGCCTACACAAAGCAATAAAGACCCAGCACAGCCAAAGATAAACATAGGTAAATAAAAAGTTTTTTTAAAGAAATATCTACTCAAATCCTTTGCTCATTCTTAATTTTGATTTTTTTTTTTTTTATTTATAAAGACTTCTTTATGTATTCTGGTTATGAGTACTTTGATAGATATATGCTTTGCAAATACTTTCATTCTGTGGGTTGTCTTTCTACTTGGTGTGTTCTTTAGCACAAGAATTCTAGAAGTGGCCTCCTGTCTCACCAACTTCATGATTGCACCAATGGGCAGCTCTTCTGGGGTCTTTTTCTGAGACTCATTCCTGGAGCCCACTCCTCCAGCCCTCCCAACTATTTTTTTTAAACATCTGATTCTCTGTATCAAAGCCTTTTCTGCTTAAAATAGGTTTCTGTTTCCTGCAGCTGCTCTCTGGTTAATAAATCACACAACTTGAAACCTTAGAGCAGAAATGTGACATGTCATTTTGTAAGAGCTGACGTGCAGCCAAACTATAATAATAATACATTCCTGGAAAGTCAAAGTTGGAAACACCTTTGAAGATCAACTGGACCAAATCCTTCGTTTGTCAAACGGTGGAAGGAAATGGAGACACAATGAGGAAGACACAAAAACCTTGACACTGAGGGCCTGTACCTCCATCTGCCATCTCCCAGGGCTAGCAGACCTCAGCTAATCTTGCTTCATGAAATCAGTGGGATGTGGGTCACGTAAATCCAGTGAGGCTAGGCCTGCCAACCTTATTGCAGCTGATTGGACACGGGATCTGGGCCCAAGCCAGATGCTGCTGTGAACCACTTGGATGTGATGGTGGCCATGCACCCGTGAAAGACCGTCCGCTATAAGAGACTTCAGTGCTAGGAGCACACCCAGAGTGTCATTATTCCTGTTCTCCAGGGACCTGTTTTGGGGCCCCTGAGGTGACTTCCCCTGACACCCCACTTCATTTGAATCTGCACCATGGGTCCCATTCCTGAAAGTCATCTGAGCACCTGAAGAAGCTCAGGAATGTACCCAACCACGGCCGATGATTTTTTGGAGACTGAAGGCTGATCAAAAAAGAAAAAAAGAAGCAAGCCACAAACACAAATCTGGAATTTCAGATAGCATGCTCTTCCCACTCCGACGTGGCTGTCCCACATGCAGACATGAGGAACAGGGCTTCATGAGTGGAGTGTGACAAGGAGAGAAGACTATGGGTGCTCTGTGGCTGAACTGTCATCAGAAGGATACAGCAAGGGTGGGATAACCACCCCTCCTCTTACTTTTTCTGGGAGGCTGTGTCACACATTTTGTGGGATCTTAGTTCCCCGACCAGAGAATGAACCTGGGCACCCAGGATTGGAAATTCAGAGTCCTAACCACTGGACTACCAGGGAATTTCTCCTCCTCTTACTTTTGAATATCTGCCTTTGTGAGTGGCTTGGGACAGAGCTCCAGCTCTGGGTACTGCCTTGTCATTCCTTAGGCACCGGCCTTTGAGGAAATTCACTCTATGACACAGGCTCTGTGTCAAGGCACAGAATTTGACATCCGGAGACACCCAGGCCCTGGAGATGGGAAATCACTATGAAAAAAACCAGCCCTTGAAACTATAGCCGGGAATGAAAGGGCAACTGGCCTCCTCTTCTCATAAAACCTAACCAGTGAGTGCAGGAAAGGAACAGCCAGGAAAGGGAGGAAGAGAACCAGGAGTGAAGAAAATGATGAAAACCACGTGGGGTGAGGATTTCAGGAAGGAGAGCAGGGCTGTTTGGGAGACAGGTCAGGCTGGCTGAGGACTGGATTTGTCATGGGGGAAGTAATTGGTAACTTTGGAAAGAGCAACTTCAGAAGATGGCAGCAAGAGAAAATTGATTGCATTTAGTTGCGCTGTGAGTGAAAGGGGGTGTGGAGATGGTAAACAATTATTTCCTAAGAAAGGGAGAATTTTCTTTTTTAAGTAGGTTAATTGGGGAGAAATGGAGACAGTGACAATATCAGAAAGAAGACTTCCCCGGTGGCCCAGTGGTTAGAATCCACCTGCCAGGGCAGGGGACGTGGGTTTGATCCCTGATCCAGGAAGATGCCACATGCTGCAGGGGACTAAACCCATGTGCCACAACTACCGAGCCCATGTGCTCTAGAGCCTGGGAGCCCCAACTAGTGGGTCCACACACCACAACTACTGAAGCCCAGATGCCTAGAGTCTGTTCTCTGCAATAAGAAAAGCCCCCACACTGCAATGAAGAGTAGCCCTTGCTCACCACAACTAGAGAAAGCCCGAGCAGCAACGAAGACCCAGCGCAGCCATAAAACAAATACATAAAAAGAGAGAGGAAGCTATGTGGTGATGCTCTGTCTTTAGGAAGGTAGAAGAATGGGACCGGGGCCACAGGCAGAGGGGCTGGCCGTGGACAAGAGAAGGAGCCCCTCTGCATTCAGCTTGGAGGAAAGTGGAGACTACCATGGGATTTAATTACCTTCCCCCAAAGGGATCATCTTCACCATGAGAAGATATGAGATGCCCACCACCGAATAGATGGCTGATAAATATCAAGCTTTTCCTCCTTTCCCTGGCTTTGCAGTTTCAGTCCTCTGAGGCCACATGTGATGTCACTCTGGGATGTTACTAAGGCTAAGGAACACAGCTCTAGCTGGAGAAGTTAAAGGCAATCAATACCAAGCTTTTCTGGAATTCCAGGGGAATAGAGGGTGCTTGCTGCTGAGGTTCCAAAGCTGGGAAATTGTAAGCATAGATCTTAAACTACATGGACAGGGACTGCCTGATCTTGCCACCAGCACAGAGGAAGGCAGAGCTGAGAAATGGAGTGAGGACAAGAGACAGAGGCACCTTTGAACATACCAGATGACACTGGGGTTTTTGTTGTTGTTTGACTGTGCTGTGCAGCTTGCAGGATTTCAGTTCCCCAACCAGGGATTGAACCTAGGCTGTAGTAGTGAAAACTAAATCCTAACCACTAGACCAGCAGAGAACTCCCTAAATGACATTGTTTTAATGCCAGGATCTAACCATGCTTAAGGCCTCCTGTAATCCAACAAATTCCTTCCTCCTACCCAAAGCCTGTTTCTGTCAAGATTCTGTCACCTGCAAGTGAAGTTCTGACTATTATAAGAAGTGGAGTGTTGCTAGTGATGTCCCTGACACGCAGAATTGACCGAGCTGAGGTGGGGTACAGATGGGATTTTCCAACTGTTGGAAATAACCTGGGATTTTCCATTCCCAGGAGGCTAGGAGGTAAGCATTCCCTGTAATTTAGCTGCAAGGCCAGGGGCTCCTGAATCTCAGACCATGTGTTTAACATAGGTGGGAGTCCTGGGGACTTGGTAAAGAGATGTCAGGAGGTTGTGTGTGTTGGCTATTTTCCCAAGCCTTGAGTTCAGAGCCAAAGAGATAAATTCTGCAGAAAGAATAATCAAGAATAAAAGCTAACATTTCTGAAGCATTCATCATGTGCCAGGCTCTAAGTGCTTCACACACATTAACTCACTTAATCTTCATAAGAACACAAAGAAATGGGTACCATTGTTATTTCCCATTTTACATTTGAGGAACTGAGGTGCAAAAGAATTTGCCCAAGATCATAAATCTAGACAGGGCTAGAGCTCTGCCTTGAATCCAGGCAGCCTGTCCTCTGAGCTTAAGTGCCTACAGCTTTGCTGAGAAAGACAGCCTGTAGCCAGCAATCCAAGCTGATGCAGAGTCTGATGATCACATGTTTTGCAAGACTGAAAAAGCTCGTCTATTCATGTCAAAGCTAAAGTGAGTGGGAATAAAGACAGGGAGGCAGGAAATACAACCCCTCCCAACCCCTTCCTACCTGCCTACTAAAAAGACAGTCACCCTATGTAAAGAGCCTTCCATTGGGATGCAGCCTAGGGGTCAGGGAAACCAGCTGTGCCGAGCCCCCAAGCCGGGTGTTCACGATGGCTCCAAGGCAGAGGTGAAGCTGGAGTCTCTGAGCTGAGGACTGGGAGGTCCTATTGCTAAGAGCCTGTATACCAAGATCAAAGTCTAGATTCAGGGACCATAATTTATCATTCTTTTAAAAAAATATTTATTTGGCTGTTTGCTGGGTCTTAGTGCCATGCAGAATCTTAGTTGTGGCATGCAAACTCTTAGTTATGGCATGTGGGATCTAGTTGCCTGACCAGGGATCAAACCCCAGCCCCCTGCATTGGGAACGCATTGTGTTAGCCACTGGACCACCAGGAAAGTCCCTCATCATTCTTCTGACTTGGTTATTAACCCATGGAATTATCCAAATATGAATAGCCAGAAAATTTACACATCTTTTAAAGGAGTGGTTCTGTGACAGAAACCCAGTCTTGGTATAACCGAAAGTGGGGTTTAATTGCTCACCGCTCAGAAGCCAATAAAGAGGTAAGGCTGGTGGAAAGGAAAGTTTACTTTATTTCAGATGCCCGCAATGGAGGGAGGGGGAGGGCAGACGCCGGTCCAAAGGCAGAATCCACCCCACTGACAATCAGTGGGCAAAAGCTTTATAGATGGAGGGAGGGGCTACATGTAGAAACAGTACAGTCGCTCTGACAGTCCTCTTGAAATTGGTCACGTGATAGTCTGACCAGCGTCATTTTGATTGTTTTAAGTACAGCTAATCTTCAGTTCCAGGCTGTCTTTTGTTTCCATTTTCTTAACGCTGAGTCTCGGTGTGGCGGCAGCTTTATGCGATGGCTGCAGTCCAGGCATCATGTAGTTAACTTCTTCCACCTGTGGGAGTCTCAGTAGCTACACTCAGTTCACAGGATATGGCTCAGAATTTTATCTACAGTGCTGGAGAAGGAATAAAGGTCCTTGACTTTGCTTAATGACTAAACTGTTATTATCTGGTCTCCTTTGATGTTTTCCCTTTGTTTCATTTTCTCACTTCTCTGATTAAATTTACTCTTTTTCTAAAAAATTTAGATCATATATAGTTTTATTTTTGTGTCCGACTCTTTGCGACCCCATGGACTGTGGCCTGCCAGACTCCTCTGTCCATGGGGATTCTCCAGGCAAGAATACTGGAGTGGGTTGCCATGCCCTCCTCCAGGGGATCTTCCCAACCCAGGGATCCAACCCAGGTCTCCCGCATTGCAGGCGGATTCTTTACTGACTTAGCCACCAGGGAAGCCCAATTTATACTTACTTATTTTAATTCATTGGTTTTATTTGATTATGTTTATTAATTTTTCTGTAGTTATATTAAACTCATTCTTGGGCCAAAGTTTTTCTACAGACAAAAGGCAGATGGAGGACATGGGGGGAAGGAACATAGTGTCTGGCTACATTTCATTGTCAGTGGAATCCTGTAATTGATCAATCCCTGAAGCAGTGTCTTGGCTCCAAACAATACCAGAAATCCCCAAAATCCTTGTGAGATGTGTCCACAGTTATGTTAGCTAGAGAGATCTCTCAGCATGGCAGAGCACCCAGACTGCCTCATTCTACCAAGGCAGGGGATTCTGGCTGCTCTTAATCAGCAGGTTGCCACACCCAATACACACCACAGGCCAGTAGGTGTCGTTGCCCCTCCTCCCGTTCAAAATGAGGTTGCTTATTTATCATGACTTCGTGGCCCCTTGGTCAATGTACCAAGGTGTTAGAGACTGATCAGATTTATTGCTTATCTATAGCAGTGTGTCACAGCTTTTTGATCTCAGGATCCCTATACACTCTGAAAAATTGAAGACCTGAAAGAGATTTTTGTTGATGTTGAAGAAGGAATTCATAGGGCCTGGACTCCATCTCAGGCCTGTCCGTGCTGGTCGTGCTCGGCTGCCTCTCCAGTGGACTCTGAACTCTCTGCTTAGTGCCTGTGGGAACGATAGTGGAAGGATAAGACCCCCTCCAGACAGGGGAATCTTGAAGATCACATCCAGGTTACTCATCACCTAAGAGAAAACAGACACTAATCACCCCTGCCTCCGGACACTATCTATCAGAATGTAAGCACAGGCTTATCGGTTATTAACTATTTGGAATGTAACTGCGGGCTTATTGATTATTGACGGTTTGGACACGTACACATGGGGTAGGTGGTGGGTTTGGACACGTACGCATGGGGTATAAAAGATTTTCACAAACACTGGCCGGGGTCCTTGGCTAAGAGGAGACTCTGCCTTGGGCCCGCGGTGTAATAAACTGCACTCCACTATCTGCATTGTCCTTCTGAGTGAGTCTGTTTCCCGGAAAGCGTGGCTATAACATTGTGGGTTACATTATTGATATTTGTGATGTTAGAAATTAAGAATTTTAAAAAATTATTTATCTGAAAGTAGTAAAATTATTTACCTGAAAATAACAAACCCCTCAATGTTAACATAAATAATACCCTTTTCGATGAAAAGTAATTACATTTTGCAAATCAAAAAGATGAGTGAAGTGAATGACATGTTTGACATTTTTGCAAATCTCTTTAATGTCTGACTTAATAAAAGGCAGTTAGAATTCCCATATCTGCTTCTTTATTCAATATATTGAGCTGTGTTGTTTTGGTTGAAGTATATAAAAAATATTCAGCCTCGTTTGCTTGTCTGTTCATTTATTGGAGACTATTTGAGCTTCCCAGGTAGCTCAGTGGTAAAGAATATGCCTGCCAATGCAGGAGATGCAGGAGATGTGGGTTCAACTCCTGGGTCAGGAAGATTCCCTTGAGTAAAAAAATGGCAACCCACTCCAGTATTCTTGCCTGGAAAATTCCATGGACAGAGGAGTCTGGTGGGATTGCAAAGAGTTGGACACAACCAGGCGACTGAGCACATTTAGGTTTTCAGTTTGGGGTTTTACAAATAAAGCTGCTATGAACATTAAAAAATGAAATAAAATTCAGCCTCACACAGGTATATAACTGGAAAAAGAAGGAGTATATTAAAAGGATATTCAGACAATTGTGGATATTCTTCCTTGATTCTATACCTAAACTCGACAAATGACAGTTTTGTAAAATTTAGTTTCCATGTGGAATCTGAAACCATTATTGGTCAACTTTTCATTACATTGAAGTACATTGGTCTGGGACTTCCCTAGTGGCCTGGTGGTTAAGAATTCTCCAGCCAATGCAGGGGACACAGTTTTGATCCCTGGTCTGCGAAGATCCCTAACGCCAGGGAACAACTAAGCCCATGCACCACAACTACTGAAGTTTGTGCACTCTAGGGCCCATGTTCCACAACTTGAGATGTCACGGCAACAAGAAGTCCATGCACCACACCCAAAGAGCAGTAGCCCCCCAGCTCACAACTAGAGAAAGCCCACCCTCCACAAAGAAGACCCAGCACAACCAAAAAATTTTAAATAAATTTGAAAATGGGCAAAAAAAAAAAACCACATTGATCTATCTTGCACTTTGAATTCATCCTTTACTTGTGTATGATTTTGTACCATCACATGTTAGTCACTTGCAAAGTATTGGTTCACTAAATTACACAGATCTTCCAAATGTTGACACATTTTGTTTTACAACATAAAATATCATATACATTAGTGTCACCACTGAAAGTCTTTAAGTATTGGGAAGCTGCTAAGCTCACAGCAGTGGATACAAATTTTCCAAAAATCTAATTTTCACTCAAAAGCTCAAATTTCTTCTTTGACAGCAAATATTGTCAATTTTTTCCCCTTGAATTGACAGAGCTCTTCCTTCATTTTAGAGAAAATGTCTGCAAAAAACTACATTTGCATAACCATAGTATGTCTTTCAATCCTTCTCTCAAGTAGAAATGGTGCTCATGAAAAAAAGCAGCTAGTTCAGCTTGCAACTCAAACAATTGCACAAGTGCTTTTCCTGGAGGCAACCATGGTACTTAGGCAGACAGCAGAATTCTTCCCATTCTGTCAAAATATTTGAAAGAAATATACTCAAGGGTGGAGAGTTAATAAAGTTAATAATTTTTACTGCTTCATCAAGTCATTCTTAAGTGAATCTGGTATATTTACTTCTGTTGCTGTGCGTGCATGCCAGTTCGGGATACAATGACTACAAGGGTGGCCTTAAGTCCTGCTTTGTTTAGTGCTAAGGGGCCAGTTATTTTTGACCTGCCATTGGTTTTCCACCATCAAAACCACAAAACAACATCTTAGAATTATTATGAAAATAGTTTTGACTTCACAGACCCCATAATAAGGTCCTGAGGATCTTCAGAGGTTTGCAGGCCACGCTTGGAGAACCACAATCTTAATGCTTTATTCATCAGTTAACAAATATGTATCATGACAGCATATTAAAAAACAGAGACATCACTTTGCCAACAAAGGTCCATCTAGTCAAAGCTATGGTTTTTCCAGTAGTCATGTACGGACTATGGTGCTGAAGAAGACTCTTGAGAGTCCCTTGGACTGCATGGAGATCCAACCAGTCAATCCTAAAGGAAATCAACCCTGAATACTCATCAGAAGTACTGATGCTGATGCTGAAGCTCCAATATGTTGGCCACATGATGTGAAGAGCCCATTCATTGGAAAAGACCCTGATGCTGGGAAAGATTGAGGGCAGGAAGAAAAGAGGGTGACAGAGGATGAGACGGTTGGATGGCATCACTGACTCAATGGAAATGAGTTTGAGCAAACTCAGGGAGATACTGAAGGATGGGAAAGCCTGGTGTGCTGCAGTCCACGGGGTTGCAAAGAGTCAGACATGACTGAGGACTGAAAAACAACAAATCATGCACCTCCATTTCCTTGACACCAATCCAGGTCTTGAGTTCTTTGTTGTTGCTTGTTTGCTTGTTTTGATTATTGGCTATGCTGGGTCTTTGTTGTTAAGCACAGACTTTCTCTAGTTGCAGCAAATGGGACCACTCTCCATTGCCGTGTGTGGGCCTCTCATTGCAGAGGTTTCTTTCTTTTGTTGCAGAGCACAGGCTCCAGGGCGGACGGACCTTAGTAGTTGGGCATTCTGGCTTAGTTGCGCCACAGCGCATGGGATCTTCCTGAACTAGGGATTGAACCAGTGTTCCCTGCATTGGAAAGGAGGATTCCTTTCTTTTTTAAAATTTATTTTAAATTGAGAGGAAATTGCCTTACAATGTTGTGTTGGTTTCTGCCACACACCAATGCAAATTCGCCATAATTATATATTTATCACCTGCCTCTTGAGCCTCCCACCCCTCTAGGTAATCACAGAACTTGGACTCCCTGTGTTATGCAGCAACTTGTCACCAACTATCTATTTTACACATGGTAGTGTATTTATGTCAATGCTACTTTCTCCAGTCGCCCCACTCTCTCCTTCCTCCACTGTGGACAGGAGGATTCTTATCCACTGTACCACCAGGGAAGTCCCCAGGCCCTGAATTTTGGGTGGTGAGTTTTATATGAGATACTCAAGGCCTCTGCTCTCATATGGCCACATTCTCATAGAAAAAGTAGAATAAATCAATAAATGAATAAGGTTATTTCACCTAGAGAAAAGTGCCTTGGAGAAAGTAAAACTCTGTAGTCCTTAAGTTTTGTATAGTGATATATATCAATTATCTCCCATTAAAATTAAAGGAAAAAAGAAAAGAAAACTGGATAGTTTAACAGAAAGAGCCTTGGGGGTAATTTACCTTCATGGTTAAATATGGTATCCACAAATCCCCTTGCTTGTTTAAATTTAAATTTTTTAATTAAGTAAATTAAATAATTCAATTTCTCAGTCACAATAGCCACATTTTAAGTGTTTGATAACCATGTGTGGTTAGTGGCCACCACAGTGGAGTGGATTGCCATTTTCTCTTCCAGGGAATCTTTCTGACCCAGGGATTCTTTACTGCTGAGCCAGCAGGGAAACGCAGTGGCCACCATATTGGACAGTACAGATATGGAGCCTTTCCATGATGGCAAAAGGTTCTACTAGACAGCATTGATTTAGACAGTGAGACAGAGAAAACCTCCCTGAAGATTTGAGGACAGAGTAACAGCAAAGATCCTGAGACAATCTACTTTGGCACCTTGAAAGAAAAATAGAGAGGGACTTCTCTGGCAGTCCAGTGGTTAAGACTTGGTGATTCCAATGCAAGGTGCAGAGGTTTGATCCCTAGTTAGGGAACTAAGATCCATGTGCCACAGGGTGTAGCCATATGACTTCAGACAGTGACTGCAGCCATGAAATTAAAAGATGCTTGCTCCTTGGAAAGAAAGCTATACAAACCTAGACAGTATATTAAAAAGCAGAGAAATCACTTGGCCAGCAAAGGTCCATATAGTCAATGCTATGGTTTTTCCAATAGTCACGTAAGGATGTGAGGGTTGGACCACAAAGAAGGCTGAGTGCCAAAGAATTGATGTTTTCGACCTGTGGTGCTGGAGAAGACTCTTGAGAGTCCCTTGGACTGCAAGGACATCAAACCAGTTAATCCTAAAGGAAATCAACTCTGAATGTTCCCTGGAAGGACTGATGCTGAAGCTGAAGCTCCAATACTCTGACCACCTGATGTGAAGAGCCAACTCACAGGAAAAGATCCTAATGCTGGAAAAGATTAAAGGTGAAAGAAGGGGGCATAGAATGAGATGGATAGATAGCATCACCAACTCAATGGATGTGAATTTGAACAAACTCCGGAAGATAACAGAGGTCAGAGGAACTTGGCATACTGCAGTCCATGGGGTCACAAAGAGTCAGACATGACTTAGCAACTGAACAACAACAACAACAAAGCTGGAAAGATAGGAGAAGGGTGTCAGAGTGCTGAAACATAAGGTCTTAGAGTTAGTATGGTAATTGAAAATGACGAGGTCAAGGGTTTGACCTTAGAATTGGGAATTGAAAACTAGACTTAGAGGTCCGAATCCAGGAGAGGGAAATCACCTAAAAGACCAGGGCTTCCCTGGTGACTCAGTGGTAAAGAATCTGCCTGCCATTCAGGAGACACGGGTTTGATCCTTGGTCAGGGAGGATCATGCCATGGGGCAACTGAGCCCCTGTGCAAAAACTGTCAAGCCTGTGCCCCAGAGCCAGTGAGCCACAATTACTGAAGCCAGCACCCCCTAGAGCCCAAACTCCGAAACAAGAAAAGCCACCACGATAAGAAGCCGGTGCGCTGCTTCCACCCGCTATAACTAGAGAAACGTCCTTGCAACAGTGAAAACCCAGCACAGCCAAAAATTAATAAACAGTCAAAGTGAAAGTGAAGTGAGGTCACTTAGTCATGTCTGACTCTGCGACCTATGGACTGTACCAGGCTTCTCTCTCCATGGGATTTTCCAGGCAAGAGTACTGGAGTGGGGTGCCATTTCCTTCTGCAGGGGATCTTCCCAACCCAGGGATTGAACCCAGGTCTCCCGCATTGCAGGCAGACACTTTACCCTCTGAGCCACCAGGGAAGCCACCAATAAATAAACAAAACCATACATAAATGAAAGAGACAAAGAATAAACAACTACAGCAGTAGGAGGAAAATCTGAAGGGTGCAGAGTCACAGAACCAAGGGAAGCATGTTTTAAGCAAGATGCAACAATGACCTTGGTTGACTATTACTGAGACATCTAAGATAAGAACAGAAAACTGACTGCTGGATTTGGCAACATGGAAAACATGCATGTCCGTGGCAGAAGCAGCTTCAGTAGAGTGGTGAGGTTAGAAGCCCACAGAGAGTGAATGGGTTGAAAAGTGATGAGATTTGAAAACATAGGAAGGGAGTGGAAAAAATGAGTGGTAACTGGAGGGCAGGTAGAGTTCAGGAAGGTTTTGCTTTGTATTGTTTTAAGTGGGAGATACACGGCAGTTTGGGTATTGATTGGAGTGATCCATTGATAAGGAGAGAGTTCAGTCTTGGAAAGGAGCAAAAGTGGTCTCCCCTAATGGTCCAGCAGTGAAGAGCCCACCTGCCAAAGCAGAGGACCTGGGTTCGATCCCTGGTCTGGGAAGATTCCACATGCCGCGGGGCAACTAAGCGCATGAGCCCCAGCTACTGAATCCCACCCGCCCTGGAGCCTGCGCTCCACAGCAAGAGAAGCCACCGCAGTGAGGGGCCCATGCAAGGCCTCTGCAACTAGCGAGTAGCCCCAGCTCTCTGCAACTAGAGAAAGCTCAAGTGTAGCAACAAAGACTCAGCTCATCCAAAAACAAAATAAATAAATAAAATATTTTTTAAAAAGAAAGGAGCAAGAAGACTTCACTTATGATAATGGGGAAGAAGGCAGAGAGTGTGGGTTCCTATTCTGGATGTAGTGCTATAATTATGAGAAAAGCTGCTCTGAACATTCAAGTACAATTTTTTGTGTGTGAATATATGTCTTTATGTCTCTTGAGTACATACATAAGGTTTTTCAAAATACCTGGACCATTTTACATTTCCACGAGCAGTACCTGAAGGTTCCACTGTCTCCACACCCTCAATTATCTTATTATAGAGATTTTATCTGAATTCTCCTACTGACCAATGATGATGAGTATCTTCATGTGCTTATTGGCCATCTGTATACCTTCTATTTGGGCTTCTCAGGTGGCTCAGTGGTAAGGAATCTGCCTGCAAATGCAGGATACACAGGTTCAATCCCTGGGTCAGGAAGATTCCCTGGAGGAGGAAATGGCAACCCACTCCTATATTCTTGCCTGGAGAATCCCATGGACAGAGGAGCCTGGCGGGCTATAGTCCATGGGATCGCAAAGAGTCAGACACGAATAAGTACACACACATGCAAACCTTCTTTGGAGAAATGTCTCTTTGAATTCCTTGCCTACTTTTCAGTTGCCAATTTATACTGTTGAGTTGTAATAATTCTTTTTTGTATGCTGGATGCTAGACCCTTATCAGTTAAATGCTTTGCAAATAATTCCTATCAGTCAGTGGGTTGGCTTTCCACTTTCTTGATAAAGTCCTTTGAAGTACAGAGGTTTTAAATTTTGATGAAGTCAAACTTATCTTTTCTTTGTGCTTTTGGTGTCATATCTAAGAAACCATTCTTAATCCAAGGTCACAAAGACTTATGCCTATGTTTTCTTCTAAGAGTTTTGTTGTTTTAGCACTGATCTTTAGACCTTTGATTCATTTTGAGTTAACTTTTGCATGTGGTACAAGGTAGGAGTTCATTTGTTCGTGGATATACAGTTGTCCCAGCTTTATTTGTTGAAAACACGTTTTTGTCTACCTTGAATCATCTTAGTACCCTTGTCAAAAATTAGCCAACCATGTGTATTTTTATTTCTGTTTTATTTTTAGCGTCTTTATTTTTGGTCTCTCAATTCTATTTCGTTGAATTATTAGGTCTTATGCCAGCACTACATTGTGTTGATTACTCTAGCTTTATATAATAGTAAAATTTGAAATTGAAATATGTGATTCCTCCAATTTGTTTCTTTTTCAAGATATTTTGGCTTATTCTAGACTTCTGCATTACCATATGAATTTTAAGATCAGCTTGTCAATTTCTGCAAAAAAAAAAAAAAGCGGCAACTTTGATTTTGAGAGAGATTGCAATGAATCTGTAGATCAGTTTGGAGAGAATTGCTATCCTAATAATATTAAGGCTTACAATCCATGAACGCGGAAGTCTTTCCATTTATTTGTCTTAATTAATTTCTTTTATGTTACTAATTTTAAGCAGAAGAGTGACATGATCAGGCTTCCCCGGTAGCTCAGTGATAAAGAATCTGCCTGCCAGTGCAGGAGACACTGGTTCGATCCCTGGTCAGGGAGATCCCACATGCGGAGCAGCAACTAAGCCCATGTGCCACCACTACCGAGCCAGTGCTCTAGAGCCTGGGGGCTGCAACCACTGAACCCACGTGCTGCAACTGCTGAAGCCCGTGCAAGCTAGAGCCCATGCTTCCAAACAAGAGAAGCCACTGCAATGAGAAGCCCGCACACCACAACTGGAGAGTAGCCCCCCGCTTGCCACAATTATTGAAAAAAAAAAGCCCCCCCCCAAAAAAAAGAAAAGAAAAGAAAAAAAAGCCCAAACAGCAACAAGGACCCAGCACAGCCAATAATAAAATAAATAAGTAAAACCTACCAAGAATAAAAAAAACAGACTGGATCTTTCCAAATCCTAAAAAAGAAGAAGAAGAAGAGTGATGTGATCTTATTTATACTTTAGGAAGATTACTCAGTAGTATGAAAAACCAGCTGGGGGGAAGAAATGCTGCTTGAACAAGGACAGTAGTAGCAGAGACAAGGAGAAAGCACTAGTTACAGAAATAACTATGATGTAAATCGGCAGGACTTGACAATTGACTTACATAGAAAGAGAGGAAAGCGTAGAGAAAGACTCTCGGGTTTTTTGGCTTGCGTCCATTGTGATGCCACCTACTGAAACGGAAAACACAAGAAGCAGTTTGGGGGGAAAGCTGGTACATGTTCAGCATGAGGTGACTGGACACCCAGGTGGAGAGGTAAAATCACTGGATATTTAAGTCTGATCCTCAAGGAAGCTCTCAAGTCTGGGAGAATCATCAAATAAAAGGGGAGCCATGAGACTACATGAAAGAACCAATGGGACCCATAAAGGAAGCAGAAAGGATACAAAAGAATACCAATATTTAAGAGTTGAGCTGATGACAAAAAGTCCAAAATGGAGACTGAGAAGGAATACCAGAGGTAGGAAGAAATCCCAGGGAGGAGGTGCGTAACAAGAGTATGGAGAGAGTGACTGATAACAGTAAGTTAGGGACTGAACTGTTTCACTGGATTCAGTGTGGTCAGCAGTCACTGGTGACCTAGATGAGGCCTCTTCCAGTGGAGGGCTGAATTGCACTGCTGTGGATTGAGGAGGAGATGGGAGTTGAGAAGATGGAAACAGCATGTAAAGATAATTCATTCCAGAAGTTTGGAGAGGAAGAGAGAGAAAGTTAAAAAGCAGTAACTAGAAATGTAAAGGGAGCCAAGGGAACGTGTGTTTTTTTAGGATAGAAGAGACTTGGGTATGTTTATTGGCTGATGGGAAAGACTTGGCAGAAATGAAGAGGATGAGAGATGAAGTGTGGTCCATGTGGAGCTGGAGGAGTGACTGAGAGAAGGAATAAGGCGAGTGGATTCAGAACAGTGCTTTTCAAATTTTAACATGCATCCAAATCATAAATCTTAATTCTCCCCTCTTCTCTCCATCTTCATAGCCACCATCCTGGTCTAAGTCCAAGTCTCCTATACTTCTCATTTCTCACCTGGACAGCTGAGCTGGCCTTTAGATGCTCAATCTTATGATGTAAATTTGGTGCGAAGAGGTCAGGAGGTGGTTAACTGAACAGAAGAAAACAGAATGGGCCAGTGGCCTCTGGGAGGTCAGAGTACTAGGCCATGGGAGTCAAAAGACATAAGATGCAAGACAGGCTTTTGAGGGATGCTCGAGGCTGGGATTTCAAAAGGGACCATTCAAAACCTGAACCCGGAGAGAATAACTGGGGTCATGATGAAGGTCAAGGGAGGGTATTAGAGGGTCCTTCACATGGATGAGCAGGACACGAGGAATGATTGCCAGACTTAGATCTGAAAACCCAAGTCCTTGATAGATAGAAGCGGGTGGCACGGAGGGCAACAGACCAAAGCGATGAGAAGGGGAGGCAGAGTAGATCCAGGTGACAAGAGTCACAGAGAAGGAGAAAATTACATAGGCACTCAGGAGAAAACCCTCCAAAATGTGAACCATGGTTATCTGTGGGGGCAGAGAGGATTATGAGTATCTCCAATTTTTTCTTTATATTTTCCCATTTTTCCTTTAAGTTTTCTACAAATAAGCTTTTTAAAAAATCTCCAGTGGTTAGGACTCCACACGTCTAGTGCAGGGAGGGCGGGGGCAGGGGGTGATGTTTGATCCCTGATTGGGGAATTAAGATCCCACGTGAACTCAGGATGCTCTAAAAATAAATGAATATATAAACAAGATAAACAGAAAGGTAAAAGCTAGAAAAACTACACAGAATAACAAATCCCTCATTCACACCTTGTAGACTTGGTCATTGTAAACATGCCTAAGTCCCCTTCAACCACCTCCTTCTCTCAGACAAGCTTGATCACTTGGCTTTTTGTTTTATGTGTGTGTGTTTATATACACACACAAAACTGAATATGGTAGGGTGTGTGTGTGATCGTTCTACTTACAGGCAGGAACTGTTCTAATAATCAGGGAGGGAAAAGCCTTGCTAAGATGAAGAGGACTCACTCAGGGACTGGAAGTCTGAACCCCTTCCCAGCTGAGCAGCCCTATGGGAAGGACCCAGAGTCCAATTTGAGTGTACTGGGCCACACCTGGTTGTTAAATGTTCTAGGAAGGGACAGAATGTCTATTTGTATTTCTCTGGCTAGGTTTCAACCCACTCTCATATCTCTCAAGTCATTTTACCCCTCAGAAATCTGAGAAGGCTATCACTATCTCCATTTGACAGATGGGGAAACTGAGGCTTGGAGAAGGACAGTGAGCTCCCAGAGTGTCATAGTGAGTTGGTGGAGCACAGGGGGCTAGCACTCTAGTCTAGGCTTCTTCCCAGAACCCCAGAAACCTAGTCCAGTGTGCAGAAGGGTGGGGCACAGGCAAGGGACACTGGGCAACTCAGATGAATGAACTTTGGCCGCTTGGCAATAAGGAAGAGAAGTGGTGATAACTTCAGGCGGCTAAGGCTGGGCCATGGCCAAGAAACTGGGTCAGAGGAGCAAAAGGTGGGTGGTTCCCTCCTCAGAGGTCCCAGAGAGCAGGCCCATTCCCTGGAGATTATGCCCTCTCATCCCCCACTTCACTCAGGAGCAGCCTTCAGAGTTACATAGATCTGGATTCAAGTCTCATTTCTACCATTGATAGATGTGTGCTATTTGAAAAGCCACTTTACCTTTCTGCGGCTCAATTTTCTCATCTGTAAAATGGAGTAATAATATTTAACTCTCAGTTTTGCTCTAAGGTTAGAAAGAGAGAATTCTCTTTTATTCATTTGTAAGCAATGACATTTAAAATGTCTGGGTCCCCAGCCTCATTCCAGACTGCCCCAAATGGGCTCAGTGTCAAGGGAACTGCCTGATACAGATAGGGAACAACATACATGCACACGAGTGAGATCTGACATTGGCTTTGCAGTGATCACACGTACTCTCCAGGGCAGCCCCTGGGAGATGGACTTGGTCATCTGTAAACTGTGTGCCCCGCACACAAGGCACCGGCATCAGCGGATAGCTGGTGTTAGATGCATCAAGCCAACTCCTGCCCTCAAGGCCACTGACCAGAGGAGTGTGGGGTGCAGACTGTGAACTGATGCTGCCTGGAGACCATAAAAGTGCCTCCCAGAGGCCTGCCTGAGGGCTGAGAGCACAGGCAGGCAGCCACAGCCCCGCCACATTCGAGAATATGTGCACAGAGACCCTCTACTCCCCCACTTCCCCTGGACGCTCTTGCTTGAGTCCATTTCTACATGTTGAGGATGAAGGAAAGGAGGACTCGGGTCATCCTGGTACATTGAAGAGGCACAGTAACCAGCAGTCAGGAATAGTGCAGCTCCTATTATGTGCTCCTGCTAGCTCTGCACTTTGTCTGTAAACATACTCTGGAGGGTTTTCAAAGAGTTTTCTCACCCCTTTTTTGTACTTCTCCACAACTCAGGGCTCCCCTGGTGGCTTCATGGTAAAGAATCTGCCTGCAGTGCAGGAGACCCAAGTTTGATCCCTGGGTAGGGAAGATCCCCTGGAGAAAGGAATGGCTACCCAGTCCAGTACTCTAGCCTGGAAAATTCCGTGGACAGAGGAACCTGGCAGGCTGCACTCCATCAGGACACAAAGAGTCGGACATGACTGAGCGACTTTCACTTCACTTTCACGACTTTAGGGGACAAGAATTATTATCCCGGATTTTCTGAGAAGAGAACAGAGACACCCCAACAACCACACCCCACAAGTAAAGTGCCTTGTTCAGTGTGGGGCACAGAAGGATCCCAGGCCGAGGCAGCAGGAAATGTGATTTATCCGCGGTCTCGAAGCAGGTCGAGGTCACTCCCCGATTCTCTAGGTAGTTCTCTTTCATCACTCACCGTTTCCCACCCTATAGAAAGAAGTGGATTCCCAGCCTTCACCCAGGGGCTTTCCTGTCCATGTGCCCACCCGTCAGGACAACCACGCATCAGGCTCCCATCTCACTCCCTAGCCTGGACGATCGCAGCTCCTCTAGGCCTGTTTCCATCTGTAAAATGGGCATCCCTGGAATGGGGTGGGCTAGAGGAGTGGTGGCCGGGCGCTGGCCGGCATCCGAGGCCGGCGCAGGTGGGTGGGGCCAGCGCTGTGAATCAGCCGGGCGGACCTTGGAAGGGCTGTCCAGCCGGTCGGACCGGCCCAGGATGTAAATGAGCCGCCGGGGCTCTCCCGGGGCCTGGCCGCCAGGGGGGTGACGGGAAGGGAGGCCGGCCGGGCGCCGGGAGCTCGGGGCTCCCGGCGGGAAGTGGGCGCGGCGCGGGCTCTGCAGGGCGCGCGGCGGCTGCGGCCCGGGATGGAGCCCCGCTGAAGCCGCCGCGGAGACGCGGCGTCGGAGCCGAGATGTGTCTGCGCCTGGGTGAGCGCCGGGGGTGGGGGTAGGGGATCGGGGGACCGCCGGAGAGGCCCAACCCCGCCCCAAATCCTCCCGCAGGGGCGGAGCACTGTAGTGGGCGCCCGGAACCCCCGCGGTCCGGGCCACCTTCTCTGCGGGTCACTTTCTGCTCTGGGCCTCAGTTTCCCCGCACTGAGCTGGCGAGAGGCGGGCTGCTGGTATCTTCCCGAGGTGGAGTCGCACCCTGCCCGCTTGCACTTTGCACTTTCCTTTCTTGCGGAGGAGGGAGCCCCCCCTCCCCCCCTTCCTTGGGAGGAAAGCAGCGCCCGCTCCCCAGAAGCCAGAGCGGAGGGAGGGGTATCCAGAGCCCAGGGAGTTCTGAGCCCGAGGCTGCCTGCCCTTGGCTCCCTTAGCCTCGCAAAGGGCTCCGGCTTCCCTACCCTCTGCTCTCCAGATCCAGACAGAGGAGTGAGACAGACGGGTCCCCTCCCCTCACTCCCTGGACACAGTGATGCTGCTCGCGGGCATAGGACAGATCTGGGGAATCCCTATTTTCTAACCGAGAGAACTTTCGAGCCTCGGTTTCCTCCTCTGTAAAGTGGTGAGGGTAGCACCCCCTCCTAGAACCTTCCTGAGCAGAAGGACTGCCCCGAGACTCTATCCAGTGATCCAAGCACAGTCCCATGCTGGCACTGTACCTCCGATTTGACCAAGTCTTGGTCCTGGGATGCTGTTACTCATGAGCCCACTTGGTGTGTCTGGGTGGCCAGGGAGGTGGGTGGACCAGGTGAAGTGGGTCAGGCTCCTGGGACAAGGCTGCCATGCCCCTTCCTGTTTGACCAGCACTTAATCTTCATGACGCCATCCAGTCCCACGGTGGCTGTCCCGCCTGTTATCTGCCCTCTGCTTCTCCTAGATCCGGTACAGCTCCAGAGCATCCTGCAGGTTGCAGGGGTCTCAGAAGCTGGTTAGGCCAACCCCTTCCCACTCTACCTCTGGGGAAAGAAACTGGGGCCCAGAAAGGAAAGAGGCTGGTGGGGGGTCATGAAGAGGGGCTGTGACTGAGTAGCTCCAGCCCTCCCTGCTCCCTGGGGGCCTCCTCTTGGCACAGGGCCCCCAAGAACATCCAATCTAGGGATTCCTCCCTTCCTACCCTCCTGCCTTTCCTTTTTTTCTTTCTTGCTGCAAAACCCTCATATGTGAAACATGACCCAATCCTCCTTTCTGCCACCGATGGGGACATGGAGGTCTGGGAAGGGACTCAGAGGCTCCACAAGGAGCAGCTAAAGGAAGAAGCAGGGCTTGTTCTAGGGGCCAGGCCAGTCTTTCAGTCTCACAGAGCTGGCTAGAGTGAATGGGCTGGTGGGTCCAGGGGCCATCATATGCAGAGCCAGGCACCAGCTATCTGGAACAGCCAGGAGGAGGGCTCCCTGGTCCTGGGGGTGTGCAGATAGGAGCTGAGCAGCCACTGGTGGGCACTCAGATTGGATTTGCATATGATGTCCTTTTGACCCCAGCTTCCCTGCCGTGCTGTGTCCCTGCCCAGTGTCCTTGCGCCCAGGGTATGCCCTCCTTTCCCATCTGTCTTCTCATGGGGACCCTCTTTCCCCACTGGGAAACAAGGGTTATTCTTCCCGTTTTGCAGATGGGGGAATGGAGACTCAGAAGCTTGAGTTTCTTGCCCTGAGTCTGTTCAGCAATTGTGAGCTGAGTCCCTACTGTGTGCCAGGTCCTAGCCACCAGACTGAGTCCTGCATAGTACCTGATCCCTGCCCAGTGAACTGGGGGCTCCCTGGTGTCTAGACCAGGGACCATCAAGCTCTCTCTGGTGCCTCAGGGCCTGGCATGGAACAGGGACTCAGTGAACACTGATGTAACAAATGTAGGGATGAAAAAAATCAGGGGATGCAGAGCTTAGAGGATTATGGGTCTAGAGCTAGACACCTGGGCTCAAATCCTGACTGTGCCACTCATGACCCTGAACACTAACAAAGACTATTACCCCTTATTATTAAGTACCACCTGTATGCTTTTCCAACCTTAGTGATCCAAGGACTCCCATGAAAGTAACGTGAACCCCTTTTCCTGATAAGGAAACTGAGACTCAGAGAAGACAAATTACTGGCCCTGAATCATCCAGAAATAGATTTAGAACCTAATGTCCACCACTCCTGCCAGGGCCTCAGTTTCCTCCCCTGCCAGCGGGATGAGTCCCACCCGTGGCCCTGATGTGGCTGTCCCTCCCAGGTGGCCTGAGCGTGGGTGACTTCCGGAAGGTTCTGATGAAGACGGGGCTGGTGCTGGTCGTGCTGGGCCACGTGAGCTTCATCGCAGCCGCTCTCCTCCACGGCACCGTGCTGCGCTACGTGGCTGCCCCCAGTGACGCTGTGGCTCTGCAGTACTGCGTGGTCGACATCCTCTCTGTCACTTCTGCCATCGTGGTATGGCCAGGCTGGGAGGATGACTGGCAGGAGGGGGCTGGCAGGGGCTGGCAGGGTCTTTGATGAGTCCCCACCCACAGCCTGGGGTGGGCAGGCAGAGAGCCTTGAGCGCTCACTCCTGTTCCACTACTACCAACCAGACCAGTCACCCAAGCTCTCTTTGCCTCAGCTTCCTCGTCTGTAAGATGGGGATGGTAACACTGTCCATCTGAGAGGGTCCTGATGAGTACTGAATGTGATCATCCACATAAAGTTCTGAACACTGTGCCTGGTACATAGTTCGCCCTCACTACTGCGAGCAAGCATTATTATAGCAACAGGGGAATAGTCAAGGCACTGTTGGACAGAAGAAGGAAGGAGCATCAGCTCAGCTTGGGAGTGTTCACAGAGGTGGAGGCCCCTGAGGTGGGTATTGATGATGAACAGGAGTTCAAAGATGATATGCTACACTTACCATAACCCAGGTAGGAAGCCTGCTGGGGCAGCAGGTAGGAGAGGAAACTGGGATGGAATTTCAGGTACAGAGGATGGCAGATGCAAAGGTGTGGAGGTGAGAATAGATATGGTCTCCTCTGGAGACACTGAAAAAGCCAGCTCAGCAGGAGCTTTAGCATTAGGCCTGGACTGTCATAAAGCGGGCTTCCCTGGGGGCTCAGACAGTAAAGAATCTGCCTGCAATGCAGGAGACCTAAGTTCGATTCCTGGGTTGGGAAAATACCCTGAAGAAGAGAATAGCTACCCACTCCTTCATGATGAAGTGAAAATGAAACTGTTAGTCGCTCAGTTGTGCCCGACTCTTTGTGACCCTACGGACTGTAGCCTGCCAGGTCCTCTGTCCATGAGATTCTACAAACAAACATACTGGAGTTGGTTGCCATTCCCTTCTCCAGGGGATCTTTCCCACCCAGAGATTGAACTCAGGTCTCCAGAACTGCAGACAGATTCTGCAGGCATAGCCATCAGGGAAGCCCTGGACTATGATATGGGCTCAATAAATAGAAGCCATGGTTATGACGGGATGTCAGTACCTGGCTAATGAATACAAGAATGAAGGGGTCTGGTATTCTCAAGTTCACAAAACCTTTTCCCAGCTGTCAGCAGCCTTTGGGGAACATTGTCACATCAGTGTCTGAGTTCCATCCCTGCCACCTCCTGGCTGAGGGACTTCTTTCCCCTTCTAAGCCTGCTCCCTCCCCGCAAAGTGAAGCTCAGACAGCTCGCTGGCCCCAAGCCTTGGATAAGCGAGGATCAGAGGCCCCAGCGAGTAGAGGAGCCTCTGTCAGTGGGATAGAGCTAGGCTCTACAGATATGTGCTATGTCTTGTTATCATTCTTTGTTCCTCTGACCAGCTTTGTGAGGAAGGCAGGGAAGGCAGTGAGCTCAGGGTTGAAGGTCCAGCAGAGATGAACTCTGGGGTGGACTACTTCAGCTGTGCTCTCATTTCCCCAAGTAATCCCCACAGCTCCCTGCAACACAGGGCCACTCTTATCCCTACTTTACAGATGGGGACACTGAGACTCAGGGATTCACTCAACCTCCTGCTGATACAAAGAAGCCACCCTAGATGTGAAACAATCTGTGACCGACGCCAAAGTCAGTGTCCTTTCCATGGGGCTCATTCTGCTGAGCAGGCTTAGCCCAGAGAGTCTGAGGCACTTACTTGTGGCTGCAGAGCAAATTATAGGCATTACTGGGCCCTCCAGAGTCTAAGCTGCCTCCTGTGGGTCCAGCCCAGGCCTGATAAAGTGAGAGGACTGAAGGAGGGAGTCTGGCTGAGTGGAACCCAAAAGATCCAGAAGGCAGCTGGTGGGCTTATTAGTGGAGCTGCCCCGCCTATTGGGACCAGGGGTGTTTAGGGAGGCCTGCAGGAGGGAGACCCAAGCAGGTAAAGAGAAGCCGGAAGGGCGTTCCTGAGAAGGCGCTGTGTAGGTGGCGTCAAGGTCAGGCCCTGCGTGGGTGTCCACATCCAGGGTGATGAGGGAAGAGCCTGGCCCAGAGTGGAGTTGAGAAACTGATGGGACAGGGCCAGGTCACTGAGAGCCTGGGAGAGTTTACCATACTCCTAGGGATTTGGAATTCTACTCCATAAAGTGTCCTGGTCTATTTTAAAATAACAACGTTGTTTTTTTAGTTCCTTGCCAGTCGAGTTACTTCGTTTCTTCCAAAACCTTTTCCACTCCAGGGAGACATGTCATGTATATCCTTGGGATATACATCTACGACCCTTGGGATATAGAGGTTTGAGAAACATAGCTGTAGGCAGTGGGAAGTCAGGTAAGGTTGTCGGCAGCGAGTGACCGTGTTTTAGAAGCGTCACTTCGGGGCTGGACCATGAAGAGACAGCGCCCCTGAACAGATGGAGGAAGTGAGACCAAAGCTAAGCAGGGGGTGGGGGTTTGGAGGGCTAGATTTGGAGATGATGGACTCTTCATTGGAGAGCGGCCGGACCCCCTGCCCATTCTCCCCCAACGAGGGGAGGGGGGCAGAGCTGACCTGAGTCTCCCCCGCAGGTCATCACCTCAGGCATTACAGTCATCGTGTTGTCACGCTACCTCCCCAGCATCCCCCTGGTATGTGGTACCTCCTGGGATGGGGCTATGGGGGTCAGGGCAGCAGCTACCTCCAAAGATCTGGCCTGCTTGGAGGGCATAAGGCTGACCCCACAGGGGCTAGAGCTGCCCAGGGGACTGGGCCTGATGTCCACTGACCAGTAGTCTCCTCCATCTAGCGCTGGACAGTGTTTAGCTTGAGTGTGGCCTGCGCCCTTCTCTCTCTGACCTGTGCTCTCGGCCTCTTGGCTTCGATCGCCGTGACCTTTGCCACCCAGGGCCGGGCACTGCTGGCCGCCTGCACTTTTGGGGGCCCCGAACGCCTGGCGCTGGCACCTGACTGTCCCTTCGACCCTACACGCATTTACGTAAGTGCTTAGGCCTGGGCTGGGGGTAGGGAGGGGGGCAACCAGGGGCTCATCAGAGGTGGGTAGGGCTCTTGGAGTCCCACCCTCCACTCCCCAACCCCAGGTGACCATCTCTGCCCCTTGTCCACCGCAGAGCTCCAGCCTGTGTCTCTGGGGCATCTCGTTACTGTTCTGTGTGGCAGAGAGTGTGTTTGCTGTCCGCACCGCCCAGCTCGCCCACCAGCTGCTGGAACTGAGGCCCTGGTTGGGGAAAAGCAGCCATCGCATGGTAAGGCATGCTACCCAGCGCCCCCCCCAAGCCCTGAAAACTCCTCCATACCCCCTGGGAGCCCCTGCTGGGGGGCTCAGACTGATCTGCCCCCACCCCTCTGTAAAGAGCCCCCACCTTGAAAACTGGGGCAACAGTCTTCTCCCCCAGGACAAAACGGAGAGCACAGAGGCTCAGAGAACTCAGCTTTCCCAGCAAAGTCACACAGCTGACACTTGGCTCTCCTGAGCCCCAGGATGAGTCTTGAGCAGGAGAGGGATCTGGACTGGAATTGGGGGCACTGCAGGTGTATGGCCTCCCTCTTGCATAGTAGAGAGTAATGGTGTCCCTTCACCCCAAAGATCCCCCCAGTCCTCCCCTCCTCCCACTTCCTGGATGTCCTGACATCCAAACCCAGCCCCAGCGGGCCTGGCAGCCTCTGGTGTCTCCACAGATGCAGGAGAGTCCAGAGCCCGTGGAGGACCCTGACCTGCCAACCCATGCTAGCTCGGGGCCCATGACCCTCTGACAGCTGATGTCTCATCCAGGCCCCGTAGCCACTGGGGCCCTGCAACCAAGTCCGCACTGCAATCAGGCCAGTATTCCTGGAGCCAGCCAAGAGGGCTCAATGGCCACTCCAGGACCCGGGTGAGGTTTTCACCCCTCTCCTCCGGCCACCCAGCCCGCTGCACTGAAAGGAGACTTTATTCTGAAGTCATTAAAAAGAACAGAGATGCTCCACGTGGGCGCATGCAGCGGGGGAGGGGTGCGGCCAGGGGGGTCTGTTCTTTTCCATACAGGACGCTTTTGGGTGGGGGGGGAGGGGCTCCAGGAGTGTCTGCCCGTCTGTCTGTGGGTCTGTGTGTGTATCTGAGAGATAACACAGAGGGGTCTGTGTTCATCAGAATGCCAAAACGCAAGCGTGGGTTCCTGGGCCTCACAGCTGGGGGGCCGGAAACAGGAGGTTTCCCTCTTGCATCAGGGCCTCCAGGCCAGCAAGGGCAGGAGCAGGCGGGGTTGAGGCCCTCCTGCCAGGAAGGATAGCTCAAGGATGGTTTCACCTCAAGCCCCTAGGCCTCTGGAATCCTTCTCTCCCCTCCAAATAAAAAGACAAGCTCCTTACCTGGGTGTGATTCCCAGCTCCACCAAGGCTGAGATCTACAAGGGTGGGGGTGGAGGTGGGGGAGCTTGCTCCATGGTTGGGGGAGGGAAGTCTGGCCTCCTGGCTGGGGACTGGGGGATACAGGGGAGGGGAGAGGGGCTTAAGTCCTGATATCTAGGTAAGGGAGGGCTGACTCTGAGGGGCAGACCAGGCCAGGGCCCTTGTCTCTATCACTGCCGAAGGGAGACATTGCCTCCTGGATGGATGGGGCGGGGGGGTGGGGCGAGGGTGCTAACCACTTGCTGGCTTGGACCTTGAGGGAACGGCAGGGTTCCATTCTCCAGAGCCCCCGCCAAGAGTGCAGACCCTGGGGGTGGCCATCTGCCCCCCAGCCTGGATGGATACAAGGGTGAGGAAGCTGAGAGCCGGGAGAGGGTCAGTGAAGGCAGGGAGGGGAAACCTGGCTCCTCTTGCTCAGAACTGGGAGGCGCTGCTGGGGTCGCACTGCAGCAGACGCACGATGGACGGGTCGCTTTTGGCCCCGCGGATGAACTCCTCCAGGGACAGCTTGCCTGCGGGGCGAAGGGGACAGTGTTGGCGGGAGAAGGCAACAGCAGCTAGGGGTGGCCGAACAGAGCTGCCGCATAGGAACGGGGAGTGGTGCCCGCCGCGCCCGCCCCTGCCTCCTCACCGTCGTTGTTTGTGTCCATTTGGCGGAAGATTTTCTCGGTCCTCTTTTCCGGGGTCGACTCGTCCTCCGGCATCTTCATCACGGACGAAACCATCTTGTAAATGGCCTGGGGGGGAGGGGGCGGGTGGGGAAGGCAGAGCGTGAGGGGAGCCTGTCGGAGCCCTCCACCCCCAACTTTGTCCAAAAAACGCCCGCAGGTGCGCTGACAATCACCACTCCCACCGAGGTGAGGCGGAGTGGGGCCGGCGGAGGCGTGGGGAGCTGGGGAGTTCTGGAAGGAGTAACCGGGAAGGCTTCCCGGAAGAGGGGGCTATTGGAGCGGTCCCTGACCAAATTCCTCTGGAGCGTTCGGTGGCAAACGAATTGCTGGCAGAGGAATTTTCTTGCACAAAGGCCTCGCAGAGAGCAGCTCTGAGTGGGCACCGAGAATCTGGGGCTGGCTGAATGCAGGGGGTCGGGAGAGATGTTGGAGGACATCGGGGCCCACATGGCGAAGGGTCCGGGACGCCCAGCTAAGGAGTTTGTGCCGACGCCGAAGGTTCCCAGTTAAGCACCAGGTTAGAAAAGCCGCTTCTCAGAAACTTCGGGGCTCCGGGTGGCCCGCCCTCGATGGTTGACAGGGAGCGCTGGGCCGGAGCAGGTGGCACTGGACTGCGATGCCACTGTGGCCGGCAGGGGCCGCAGGGCCGCCCTAAGGGCTGGAGGGCGGGAGGCTGCTAGGTCCACAGGGGGCGGGGCATATTATGCAAATAAACGCACGGGACCATCAGTCGAGGGCGGGGACAGCCTGGGCTGTGACTGGCTGGGCGGGGGACCGCAGCCGTCAGGTACAGGAGCTACGGAGGCAACTCTAAGGAGGGGGGTTGCGCTAAATGTACACAGAGCACGTAGGACTTGGCCTGTGGGCTGGGTCCCACAGTCCCGGAGCTCAGGGACCCAGATTGGTCGCCTCAGTCTGCCAGCTTTTTGCTACTGACACCTCCTCCGAGAAGCCTTCCTTCTCCCAGACCATAAACTTCCCTAGCTTCAGATCCAGCTTTGGCCTCCGCAGTGGTCTGTTCCCAGGGCCACCTCTGAATGCTCTTTCCAAACAGAGATCTCCACTGCCACGTCCCCAGCCCAGGGCCGCCCCCTCGTTCCGTGATACACAGGCCTCCCTCCAGGCCTGCCGTGCACCCAGCTCCTTCTGGATGCTGCCCCACGCTCCTTCTGCTGCCTCCCACTCCTCCTTGGGGCTCAGCTTATATGGCGCTTTCTTAGGGAGGCCTTCTCTGATGCAGGCTGGGTCAGGGCCCATATGCTGCCCTAGCGCCTCCATTGGGGACCCCTCTCCAGAAGTAATTTTATGCCTTTGCTCCTTGCCTGCAGCATACAGATAAGAACAAAGTACCCAGACCTGTAGAATTTAGCAGGGTGCCTGGCATCTGGCAGGGACTCCCCTGTTTAAAAGCCGCTGGCACCTCCCACTGCCCTGTTACCAAGTCCAAACATTTGTCCCTTGGCATTCAAGGCACTTCACACTCTGGTCCCTGCTCTCCACCATCAGGCTTCCCCTAGTAGATGATTTTGCCATATCCAAATACCCCTCCACCTTTCAGGTTTTACAGCCTCTGCCTGGAACAATAATACTAGCTACTATTTACAGACACCCACTATATGAAGGTACTTTTACATACATTATTCTCACCCTTGCAATAGCCCTGAAAAGCAGGTACTGAGATCCCCATTTTCCAGACAAGAAATTGAGGCTCAGAAAGGAAACTGATGGCAGAGACCAGATTAGAACCCTCTCCCTCTTAGTCATTGGAGAGATGATTTTGGAGTGCTAACGACCCCTCAAAACAGGGTATTTGAAGTAAGGTTGACCAGGAATCGCATCTTGGTTCCACTAATCACTTGCTCTGTAGCCTTGGACAAGTACCTAACCTCAGTTTCCTCATCTGTAAAACAGGGAGTAATCATCTCTCCCTCATTTGGACTGTCCAGAGTATTAAATGAGATAATGTATATAGTTGGCTAGAGTAAGTGGTCAGTAAACAGTAGCTTAAAAAAAAAAACAAAACAGCAGCTTATACCATAATCATTACTCATCCACCACATCCTCAGGTCTTCCCTGCCCTTCAGTCCCCTGGACTCTCAAATGCCACATTTGTACCCCTGCCACTGAGCTGGTCTGTGTGCCCTGCACAGTTGTCTCTCCCAGCAGAGAGGGAGCTCCAGAGACTGAGGCAGGATCTCTTCCCTTCTAATATGCCTACCACCTGGCTCAGGGCTGGGTCCTGAGAAGGACTGAGTGAGTGACTTAGTGACTGCTCCCCTGTGACTGGCCTTCTCTCGGGCTTCCTAATTAATTGTCTGGAATTACTGCTCATTCATTGTTTCACTGGAGTCAACTTGTAATTAATCAGTCACTAAGGTTTGCAGAGTTCTGTCTGCACTGGCTGTCTGGGGCCCCTGGCCTGCTGTAAAAGAAACCAGTGTCTGTCTAAATAGCAGAGGCCAGTCTGGAAGGGGTCCTGAGGATGTCCAGAGAATGGTGCTGGCTTGACCAATGCCCTGGGTATGGAGCTTCCAGCAAGGCTGAGATTTACCAGTGTACACCAGTGCAACCACACTATGTGGTAAAACATGAACATTCACGTGGCTTGGTTGGTATCGAGCTGCTGCCCAATCCCTGAGAGATCTTCTACCACCCTGGCTACCCCAACCCTTCCATCAGGACCTTGAGAACTCCCCACTATCCATCAACTAGAGAGTTATTGCCTGGCCCGGGGGAGTTACTGACAATCATTAAGGCTTTCCCTTAGTAATAGACATAGGAAAGACACCACATCCAAAGGCAGCCCATCCTATTCTAGCTGGAGAGAGCAGACCCAGAAGCCAAAGTCAAGAATCCAGTAGAGGCTGGATGAGTTGGGAGGGGGGCTGTCAGCTGCGCTGAGGGGCCAGAAGGGAAGGGATTCAGAGAGACAGAAGGAAAAGGAACAAGAGCCTGTACAAAGTAGCACATTCTGAGGATGTTGGAAAGGCCACTCCAGCTGGAGTGGAGAATGTGCAGAAGAGAAAACAACAATTGACAATTACTAACGTTTACTGAGAGCCAGATATATGCCAGGCCCTCTACTAGAGTTCCCATCTTGCTTTATACCCACAATAGCCTTGGGAGTAGGGGTTAACACCCTCACTTTCCAGGTGAAGAAACAGAGGCTCAGGAGAAAAGTGAACAAGGAATTGACTAGGTAAAATAGAACCAGATCTCTGATGGACCTCAATGTTGCTGAGGGAATGAGCACTCTAGAAGATTTTTTACATAAAGCTAACATGCTATACTTAAATTTGGGCTAAGAAAGGACATTCCTAACAGGTCCTTAAGACACCCTGTGAGATATGCCTCACTATCCCCATTTTACAGATGAGCTATGTAGGAGCTGAAGCCAACTCCAGAATTGGAAGTCTGACTCCTTTAAAGAGGCAGCTCTGAGTGTTGGCCAACTTGAACCTGACTCCACATACATGCTGTGTGACGTTAGGCAAGCCCCTTCACCTCTCTGAGCCTCATGGGGTTGTTTTAAGGATGCACTGAGCTTATGGGTATAAGGATTTCACTCAGTACTAGGCTCTTAGTGGGCGCTCAACCAATTAGTTGGAAGATGGCTGGGTATCCAGATGGAATGTGGGCGACAGAGCCAGGTGGCCCATTCACAGTCTGTGTGATCTCAAGCAAATGTCTTTACCTCTCTGAGCATCCGTTTCCTCCTGAGTAAGTTGGGATCAATGAAACACAACTGGCCTGTACTCTGAAGAAATGTCAAGTCTTGAAAGACAAAGGAGGGCTGAGGAACTATTACAGACTGAAGTGGCCTAAAGAGATAGGATGACTAAAAGCAATGTGTGATCTTGGGGCAGAGGAAAAAATGCTATAAAGAACATTATTGAGATAGCTGGCAGAATTCAATGTGTCTGTAAGTTAGATACTAACATTGTTTCTATGTTAAACATCCTGACTTTGATAATCATATTATGGGTTATGTAAGAGAACGTCCTTGTTCTTAGGAAATCTATCCTGACGTATTCAGGGGTGGAGGGTCATGTTCAGACAACAGAACATCTCACACACACACACACACACACACACACACATAATGATAAAGCAAATGTGATAAAGTGTTCATTGGTGAAGTTGGGTTAAGGGTACACTGAAGTTTTCTCAACTTTTCTTTAAATCGGAAATTACTTCCTATTAAAGACTTTGTAAAATAGGCTATAAGAATAGCATCTGCCACTCGCCTAGGAGGACTGTCGGGAGGGTAAAGAGGGCAGGCGGGTGCAAGCTGCTGGGGCCTGTGCCTGGCATTCTGAGGGGTCCAGGGGCCCACCTGCACAATCTCCAGCATCTCCTCGCGGCTGATGTAGCCATTGCCATCCAAGTCGTACATGCTGAAGGCCCACATGAGCTTCTGCTCCAGGCGGCCCCGCGAGGTCACGCTCAGCGCGATGATGAACTCCCGGAAGTCGATGGTGCCGTCGCTGTTGGTGTCGAAGGTGCGGAAGACATGTTCGGCGAACTTGGAGGCGTCACCGTAGGGGAAGAAGTTGGCATAGATCTTCTTGAACTCGTCCACGTTGAGGATGCCCGTGGGGCAGTCCTTGAGGAAGCCCTTGTACCACTCCTGCAGCTCCAACTCGGAGAACTCCGTGTTCTCCCGCAGGTCCTGCAGCATCTCCGGCCGCAGCTTGCTGTTTTGCTTGCCCATGGCCACCGAGCCAAGTCCCACCTGGGTCCCCAGGGGGGTCAAAGGACAAAGGAGCAGTCAGGCCCTCCTGGCCCTTTGACAGCACTCCAAGAAAGCCCCCCGCCACCCCAGGCTCTCCTTTGACCCGGAGAGAGACAGGGGAGTTGGCCCAAGATCGCACAGCCTGCCAAGCACCCTGCCACTCTGTCAGCCCCACACCATTTCCCCAGACCTTCTACTTCTGCAGGGAACAGACCCGGAGACAGAGGAAGAGAAGGGGCTCACTTTTACTGAAGCCCTTCTCAGTGCCAGCTACCAAGCCTTCCCAGGAGTACACCACTTTGCCCTCACAAAGTGAAGCCTAGCGATTAGCCCATTTTACAGATGAAAAGGTAGGCTCAAGGAAGTGAGGTGACCTGGTTCAGGTCACATAGCCATGGAGACACAGTGCTAACTCCCAGAGTTGCCAGCCAGGTGCAAAATGGCCCTCTGGTCTTCCTCCGTCCTGCCCACTACCCGCCTACTGCGTCACATACACCTGCTCACGTAAAATACACCTGCAACCCAAACACTGACCTGTTCTCCCTCCCACACATGTGTGCTTGACAAGAGGCAGAACAAGACAGGTTAGCCTGAGCTCCAGAGCCGGACCAACATGGGTTTGAATTCCAGCTCTGCTTCTTACCACCTATGTGACCTTGAGCAAGTTCCTTAAACGCTGCCTTGTCTGTGAAGTGGGGGTAATAGTACCTACCTCATTATTGTTGTGAGGATTAAATTAGTTAATACATATGAAGAACTTAGATGCCTGCACATATAAGTGCTACCTAAGTGTTAAATAAATAAAAGAGATTTACAGGTATCCGGATGCCAACAGTAAACAAATGAATACATACTGATGTCTGTTATGCTAAACAGCTCACCAAATCCACACACAAATCCCCGGCCACTCGCATGCCAGCTCCCAGCACACACCCACCCAGGGTCACCATTCCTCCACACACAGCAACATTCCCTCTGCTCCGCAGCTCACACGTTCTGACACAGCACCACACACACACACAACTCCCATACCCTGTGCATCAAGACACACCAGCCCACGACCCCACATGTCTCAGGAATGCATCATAAGCCAGCTCCCATGCCGACACCTCTCACATGGCCAGCTGCACGTGGGACCCTCAGGCACCCTTGCCATCTTTCTTTCTTTACCCAGGGGTGCTGCCAGGTGCCAGGAGAGGGAGCTGCAACCCTTCTCAGACCTATGAAGGTCCCCTCTTCCAGGGAGACCCCTAGCCAGTCAACCATCCCCCAACACTTACCTTTCATCTAGTTCAGAAAGGTTCCCTCAGTGCAAGAGGTTAGACTGTGGAGGGCTAAGGGGAAGGTACTGGAGAGGAGGCAGCCAGGCAGTTCTGGGCAGGGATTTAGGGGTGTATGCAGGTGAATCTCGCCCCCCCCCCCAGCCTGGGGCTGTGAGATCAAGCAAAGGGGAGGGGGATTCCTTGTGTGTGCATGTGCACTTATGTATGAGCATGTGTGAGTGCGTGTGCTCATGCATGCATGTCTGCCCCTGGCTTCTGCGTTGCATTTGTCTCCCTGCATGTTCATATCTGTGCATGTGCATATGTGAGCGTGTGACTAGGTGTGCACCCATCACAGTGTGAGGAGGATGTGCCTGTGTGGCCATTTGGAGGACCTATGTGTGTCCTCAGCAGTGTGTCACACGCATGTTTCTGTAAGTTGGTGGCCCTCTTTTCTAAATCAGCCTTTTCTGCCCCAGGCTGTGGACCCACTGAACAAGTGTGTGGGAGGGCACGGAGGAAATGCCTGGGGCCGGGGCGGCCGAGTGTGTCCCTCAGTCCCCTCCTCAAGGTCCAAGGAACTGGGTCATCTGAGCGGGGGCAGAGAGATGCGCTGGGCAGGAAAGATCTTCCAATGCCCCCTCCTCCCTGCCACCCTCAGAGTTGCCCCCCTCCCACTTGGAAGACTTGGAAACGAGGGTGGCAGAAGGTTCTGCGGTCTCCGCGAAGACCCCCCAGGCCCCCCAAATGAGAAGGACCTAAGCTGAGTCTAAGAAATCCGCCTCGGAGACCCTCTCCAAACCTCTCCCCAGTTCTCGCCCTGGCCCTCGCCTCAATCCTTTCAGCTCTGGGAGAGCGCCGGGCGCGTGGCCCCTCCTAGAGGGGGCGTCCCGAGGCGGCCGAAACGCCGCTCCAGGCTGGCCACTCGGCGGTCAGGACCCTGGAGAGCGCCGCGCGTTTCCCTGGGGCAGCCCCACTCCGTGAGTCCCCCAAGGGAAAATTCCTGGGCGGCCCGGGAGCGGCAGGGTTGGGGAGTCCAGGACGTGGCCCCCCGCCTCCGGGATGCTCCCTCCTCGCACCCCCTAGCCCCGGCCCAGCGGCCCCCACTCACCCAGCGACGCGGAGACACCGACTGCGCAGGGAAGGCGGCGCTGCTGCGGCGCGCGGCGGCAGAGGCGGCCGGAGGGGCGGGCGGGGGGCGGGGGGCGGGCCTGCGAGGGAGACGCCCCGCCGCGTTCGCCCCGGGCCCCTCCCCTGGGGGGGGGGTTCCCGTTCCTCCCCTTTCCCTCCAGCCGTGAGAGCGCGGGCAGCATTGGTCTAGGCTCCGCCTCCGCCCTGCGGGGGAGAGGGAAGGGGGCGCCCTCTCGAGGAAGCACCCGGCCGGGGGACGAAGACAAGAGGTCTCCATCTCAGCATCTGGACTCAGGTAGCCTGAATAGGGTGGGGACTGAGGGGGATGGGGGGGTGGGTGGCGGGCGGTCAGTGCCCAGAGACCTCTTTCTTAAGCCGAGAACAAGCCGTGACGGCTCCGCCCCCTTGCCTCCCCTGTACCTACCTGGGCGTCGCTCCGAGGGCGGAATTCGGATCCTGGGCGTTTCGTTAGGCACTCTCCCTGCCCCTAATCCTCAACTCCGGAACTAACAGAGCTCTTCAGAGAAGGGGCAGCGCTTACTCCTCCAGTCTTTGAGGTCTGGGCCGGGGGGTGGGGTGGAGTGGGGAAAGGGGAGCAGACACGCCCCCAACCTCACCTCTGCCTTTGAGAGCCCCGCCCCCATTTCCGGCCCGCCACACCCGATCTCCTGCCCAGGACCCCATTCAGAATGAATCCCACCTCCTAACAGTGATCTAAATTGCCCCACCCATTTCCCCCCCTACTCCAATCAAGAAACCCTCTCCCTCCCTCTCCAGCCAGTGCCTGCACTGGATTACAATAAGCGAAGGCTAGGGAGCATCTCCAGCCTGGGGAATTCTGAGGTGTGTAGGCCCCCTGCCTGTAGACTGGACCGCGCCTTTCCAGAGTCGCTGACCCCTATCAAAGCTTTTCCTGCCGAAACGGTGGCTGCATCCTCCTTCCTCCAGCCCAGGCAACAGTCCAACATCTTGGCCTCAAATTTTGCTTTTTCAGTATTTCGGGGGAGGGGGTGGTGATCCTTATTGTCCCACTTCACAGATGAGAAAACTGAGGTTCACAGAGGTTAAATGATTTTTTTTCAGTGTCTGACAGTGAACAAGTTGGCTTGGACTTGAATCCATGTGCCCTCATCCATTCATTGCACCAATATTTATCAAGCATTAGTTCTATGTCCAGCACTGTTCTAGGCAGTGGGGTCACAGGAGTGGACAGTAAGGCATGGATATAATATACAAGTCAATTCTATAGTGTATTAGATAAATGTTTTGGGGAAAGTTGAGATCAGTGTGTGGAGGTTGGGATAGTGGCGATGCAAGGACTTTAGGTGAGATGGGAAACTTGGGGTTTTGAGCAGATTGGGATGGTCTGAGCTTACTCAGGCATTCTGTCCTCAACTGACTTTAAGGAGTGGAGGCCAGGGTGGGATCAGCAGGCCCTCGCAGGGTGAGAGATGACCAGGGTGGCAGAGATGGGTCTGCTTTCTGGACCTACTTTGAAGGTGATGTCATTTGTCATCTGACCTCCTCCGTGGCAGCAGCTGGAACCCTTCTGGCTCCCCAGGGCTCAGACCAAGCATCTTGGGTTATCCAAGTCTAGCCTTGGTCTCTCCTGCTTGAGGATGAATAAACAGAGTCTCAACCTCTCAACTGGAGGAGCTGGGGAGCCAAGCTGTGGGGGTTTGGGGCAGCTGGGCCCTTCAGAACATCAGCTCCTCCTCTGTGCGCCTTGGCTCTGGTGTTGGGACCCCCGAGGAGGTGCCAGACATGCGTGGGTGATTCCCAGATGCCTCCTGCGTGAGGACCTGGGGGTGGGGAGAGGCTTGCCACTCAAGATCCTTGAGTGATCCTGAGATCACTCAGGGAGAGATCCCACCCCTCTCCCCACCCGATCTGGAATCCTGGCTCTGCTTTGGGCTGGGAGAGGAACCTGCCCTTGACTCCTCCTCTCTTTCCTCCTCTTTCCCCTCTCCCCTGCCTGAACCCTGAGAATCTTCCCAGCCAGGTCTGGATCCTCCTCTCCAGTGGGGTCTCAGTTTTCCCTCACCAGTGGCTGCTCTGCCACTCTGCTTCCTCCCACTTCCCCACCCCAGCTTCACCTCCTGTGGGCTGACTTTTTGGTTCAGCCTCTTGGGAGCCTACTTCCCCCACCCACTGTTTTTCTTATCTGTGCAGGTGACTCTGACGCCTTGCCCTGGGGACCTCCAGTCTGCAGCCTGACTTCCCAATAGATGGAGCTTCTGAAGACAAGGCTATGTCTTGTCCTCACCTCGGGTACCCCACATCCCTCTGATTTTCCAGTACCTCAAATGAGTAGGTTGGATGGTGGGGGGAAAGGGCAGAGTTTGGGCTCTAGTAGGCTCTGCTAATTGCTTCCCATTAGCCACCTCTCCCCTCCTGGGGTCCTAAGAAGTACTGGGAGTCCCCTGAGCCAAAGGGAAGACATGGGGTTCCCCACACTGTCCACCAAGGCCACTGGCCCAGGACCTAGTGCCCCAAGATATAGTCCGGAAAAGGGGGACAGAGGGGCAGCTGTCAGAAGGCCTGGGTCCCTCACTTAGGATGCCCTGGAGCTAGTCTCTTCCCTTTTGTGAGCAGAAAGGTGAGGTGACCGGAGTGTGTTGACATCTCCCATCAAAATCCCTAACCAGAGTACAAACAAGACCGGCTTCATTTATTGCCTCACTGGCCCCTGGGGGTGGGGGTGGGGTGATTCTGGACATGAGCTTAACACAGATGAGGCTCCAGCACCCCTGGAACCCTGGGGATTGGAAGGGTTCTATGAAGGCCTGTGGCAGGGGTGGAGGTGAGGGGTGTCCTTGCTGATGATACTCAGCCCCCTTCCATCCCAGACTGAGGCATCCAGGAGAGCGGACAATGCAGGAGGGAGTTATTGAGAGAATTAAGTGAGGGATGAGTGAAAAGGCGACCCCATATCTCTTGAGCACCTACTGTATGCAGACTGCTTTGCACAAGTCACCTCCTTTGATCCAAATGGGTTTCCCTCGTGGCTCAGATGGTAAAGAATGTCTGCAATGCAGGAGACGGGGCTTCAGTCCCTGGGTCAGGAGGATCCCCTGGAGAAGGGAATGGCTACCCACTCCAGTATCCTTGTCTGGAGAATTCCATGGACGGAAGAGCCTGGTGGGCTAACAGTCCATGGGATCACAGAGAGTTGGACATGACTAAGTGGCTAACATTGATCCAAATTAATGCTGAGGAGTCAGTAATGTGACTGCCATTTTACAGATGTGAAGACTGAGGCTAGGACAAGTGAAGTCACCCGCCTGAGGTAAAACAGCAAGAAAGAGACAAAGCCAGAGTTTGAACCCAGTTCCACATGATTCGGGGGCCCAGGTCCCTCTCTGGACCCTCTCAGTGAGGCAGGTGGAGGGAGCCCCTCCCTAGCCCCCCTCGGAGGCACAGCCCCCACCCTCTCCTCTTGGGTCCCAAATGGTTTGGAAAATCCTGATGGGAGCAGATGGTGGGGACAGATGGAGGGAAAAGCATCTCAAGGGCTGAATTACACAAACAAACATTGATAAAGTGATTAAAACCTCAAGCCACCCCTTTCCAAAGGGCCCTACCCACCCCAGTCTGGAGCACGGTGGACCTCAAGGTGGGAGCCTGGGGGGGCGGGTGGTCTCCGGATACCTTGCATCTCAGCCCATCTGATCCCAGCTTCTGCCTGCCCGCCTCACTGCCGGGGACCACCCCCGGACCAGAGCCCAGGGTGGCAGAGCTGCCAGGAGCACAGCCCGGGAGGGGGAGGGGGCGGGCCCGGCTGTTCCCAGGGAGCTGGGCAAGCTGGGCTGAGAGGAACAGAAAGCAGGGAGGGTGGGGGTGATGGGGAAGTCCTGCAAAGCAGACCTGAAGTCAGCGATGGGCATAGGGGATTGTGGCGGGGCAGGAGGCCCTCAAGCAAGCCTCACTTTACAGGTGGGGCTCAGTTCCCTTGGAGCAGGGCCAAACCTTGTCCCACCACCCACCCTCACGGTGGAGGGGGGCAAGGCCCTTCACCTCTGGCAGATTTTTTAAATTAATTAATTTATTTTAATTGGAGGATAATTACTTTACAATATTGTGGGTTTTGCCATGCATCACATGAATCTGCCACGGGTCTGATGGGTTTCTTCATCTGTAAGATGGAAACAATGATATTAGCCCTTCCCTGGAAGGGGCCTATGAGGATTGAATGAAACGGAGTCTGTAAAGTTCAGGGCACTGAGCCTGCACACAGGCAGCCTCCAGGCTGCTAATAGGGCCTCCCTGCTGAAGGAGGATCCGGAAGGCTGGGGCTGGTGGTGGACAGGCCCTCCCCAGAGCAGCAGGCAGAGCCCCTGAGGCTGCGGCCTCTGAAGCAGAGGCTCCTCGTGATAAAGGCTGATCTCTTTACCAAGCCCAGAATCCAGGACCCCCAGGGAGAGGGAAGGGGCTGCGTCTCTTCTGCACCCTCACTATGAAGGGACATACCCTAACTATGAAGGAGGGCAATAGACCCAGGCTCAGATCTCGAAGTGGCCCCTTCCCAGCCTTGAGAAGTTGAGCAAAAACAAACTCCTCTGACCCTCTGGCTCCTTTTTTGTAAAATCTGCATTTCCAGCTGCTTTCTGGACTTGCTCCCAGAAACCCATAGACACACCTCAGGCTCAAGCCAGCCAGTATCCAGTTCGTCACCTCCCAGCCCAGCCTGCCCTGTGCCTGGATCCCCCTCCATCACCACACCAGGACCCCTTCCTGCTCTTAACTCCCACACCTGCTTCCTTCCCAAGTCAGCCTGTCTACTAGAGATGCCTCTCAGGCTTGCCCTCCTGTCTCCTTGCCACCTCCTCTGCCCCACACCCTCATCAGATTGTCCCTGTATGCTGGCTCTGGCCCTCTTACAGTTCCTGCCTTTGGTTTCTCTAAATCTAATCCCCTTCCTCTCTATTTAATAACCTTCCATGGCTTCCCACCACCTACCAGAGTAAGTGGACATTTCAGGCTCTCCATGACAGACCCCTGTCATGTCTTGGCTCTTCTCTGCCTTCCTTCAGCAGCTCCCCACCAGCCAGCACCTCTTCTACCAGACGGTCAGGATCTCCCTAACACCTAGAGAAGGGATCTAGAGCCAAGGTAGGGGGAAAGGGGCTCCCTGACCCCCATAACCCGCATGTGAGTTTTAACCTAGTTAGAGGTTGGGTGAAGTGAAGCAATGACCTTCCCTTGCCTGCCAATAATCCCTCTGCTGGTGTAAGCACCTCTTAGCTGGAAGGGCTTCCGACTCTGCCAAGGAGGGATGGTGACTTATCCAAGGTCACCTCGCCAGGCCCACCCTTTTGTCCCCTCCCCAAGTCATAAGTGACCCCTTCTGTGACAGCTTTCCTGACAGATAAGCATTCAGATCTTTCTCATGCATTTTCATTGCTGGCAGGTTTGCTCCTCCCGGTCCATCTCTGACTATCTGAAAATTGTTCCTGGGTTCACAGCAAATGGAATGGTCACTCTTGAAGGTGGAATGAAGGGCAGGCGGCTGAGTGTCCACTTGTGACTTCAGAAGCAATTCTGCCTGGATGTATTAAAACCTGCATGTAGGACACTTGAGACTTGAGTCAAAATCTAAAGAGTCAAGATTTTTTTTTTTTTTTTATGAGTCAAGATTTTTAAAAGATGGTTCCTCCACTGGGACCTGCCTTCCAGAAGCCTTCTGGCAGCCCAGCTCTGCCCCAGCGGGGCAGAAAGCTGCACCCAGTACTCATGGCCAGGGTGACTCTCCTTCTGGGGGACATGGGGACAGCAGACCTGACCCCACCCCTGGCCAGCGGTGTCTTTCCGGAGCCCCAGTTCCACTTCTAGGAACAGCCTCCCTCCCAGAGTTGCTGGGAGGAGCCCACGAGACCCTGGGAGGGTCGTGTACATGAAGGAGGCTGCGCTGTGGCATCCGGGGCCCTTCGGTGTACACTCATGCAGCTTCGAAGGCCAGGGCCCCCAGCAAGAGGAAAGGTAACATCCCAGCTCAAGGCTTCTGCTGGCCTGTGTGATTATCCCTATTCTATGGATGAGGAAACAAAGAGACCACGTTCCCTGCCTGAACCTGGGCACAGGGGTAGAGCCATATCCAAGATGGGACTCAGCTCTGTTTCTTGAGTTCTTTCCAGAAGGCTGGATGCTGTGGAGAAGTGAGAGCTTCTAGAGGGTTCAAAAGAATGCAGAGTCCCAGAATCCAACCAAACCCAGGAGGCTGAGGTTGCCAAATCCCAAGAGCATCATGCTCTGGCTCTGTCTTTCTGGGAAGACAGGGTCAGCTCTCATTTCTGGTATCTTAGGCTCTTCCCGTGGCTGGGGATTGCCTCTTTGTTTCCATGGTAACAGCTAACAGAGGGGCCTCCTGAATCAGTGCAGGGGTGCTGCACGGGTACCCGCAGGTACGCATGTGCCCTGGGAATCCCTGGGATGGAGAGCCTGATGTACATGCACACATACCCATGCACATCCTTGCATATGCATGCACACCCAGTGCATGTGTGTGCATACCCACACTCCCTGCACATGAAGTTACACGTACAATGTGCCCGCTAGCCGAGAAATGGGTCAGGACACCACCCTGCCAGACATGATCCACTCTCACGGCCACCCTGACCCACTCAGGCTCAGGGAGGGACTTGGAGAAATGAAAGATTTCCACTTTGTAATGATATTTTGGGAAGATCCCTTGGATCAGGAAATGGCAACCCACTCCAGTAGTCTTGCCTGGAGAATTCCGTGGACAGAGGAGCCTGGCAGGCTACAGTCCAAAGAGTCAGGCATGACTGAGCAACTTTCACTCACTTACACTATTTACTATGCGCCCAGTACTGCATTTTCCTTTTCACATGTAACATCTCCTATACTCCCCACAACGCCGCTTTCAGAGAGGTCCCTGGTGAGGAAACAGGTTCAGGGCGGTAGAATGATTTACCTGAGGTCACACAGTAGCTGAGATTTAGCCTAGGACTATTTGGCTCCTGCTCTCGTCAACAGATCGCTTGGTGCCAGACCCCAGAGCACTCACACTGGGACCCACAAACACAGGTGGGGGCACTGGGCAGCAGGTGGGGCTGGAGCTGAGGCCTCCCATCTAGGATGTCAGGCTTCCTGAACTTACAGCTCTGGATTCCCATGCCAGCCTCCAGCCATCCTTGAGACTGAGGAGGGAGGGAGGCCCAAAGGACCACAAAGACTTGCCTTCTACTGATTTCTCCCAGTCAGTAGAAAAGGAATATTGAACAGCCAGAACAAGACCCACCGGGAATCTCCTGCCGGCAAAGCCAGCTGGGTTCACCTGTCACCTCCCTGCCCTTCCTGAGAAGGCAAGAATCCAGCTGCCAATGTCCTGGTTCCCCAACCTCTTGAGCCTCTCAGGCAGAACTTGGGGGAACAAGGGAGCCTGAGGCCAGAGGCTAAGCCAGCTGGGTCAACCTGATAGGGAGCTGGGAGGTGGGCTGTTTTCCAGGAGGCAGCTTTCAGCAAAATGATGATGTGACTGTGAGACCAGGCTGCTGGGGAGGGAGTGAGCTCCCTGTCACTGGAGGCATCCCAGGTTGATAGGCACCAGATGCTCCCTGATTAGGAAATTCAAGATAAACAGGGACGGCATCATTCTCATCGTCACTGTCGTCATAGCACCAATGACTGGATACCCTTTGTGTAAGTCACTTTAAGATACAATACAACTGCCACCACTGTTAATAAAAATAGCAGCTCCTGTGTATTCAGCCCTTATGTGGTTGATCATCACTGAATCCTGTGAGGCAGGCACTATTATTAGGCCCATTTACAGAGGAGGAAACTGAGGTTTCTCAGAGAGGTATGACAGCAAGATTAAGGTTCTGCTTGGCTGGAGTCTGAGAGCTGGCCTCTTGGCACCCGGGCAGAGGAGCAAACAGGAGGCCGGGCGGCCTTCCCAGCTGGGGCTCTGGGTCCCCAGAGCCATTCCTGTTCTGGGCCAACACTGGCTTCACTGTGGCCCCGACTGGCACCCTCTGCTGGCCATGCCCTGTTTCTGCAGAGTGGCTTTTTTTTTTTTTCAGGCTGAGGGAGACCCTGAGATGTGGGAGGTGAGTGGGCTCTTGAGCCAAGACCCTCACTTTAGATGGTGATACCTGAGGTCACCCAGCCAGTCGGGGGGCTGAGCTAAGGTTCGAGCCTCAGAGCTGTCTTATTCTGAGGCCCTCGCCCTTCCACCCCTCCCTGCTGGGGAAGTTTTACTCCTGTAGCCTTTGCTTTCCACCCCCTGCCACATCTGGAACCCCTAAAACAGAGCCTCCAGCCCCACTGGTCCTCGGGGACCTCAGTGACTGTGGCTTGTAAGCTGAGAATCTGTCTCCAAAGGCAAATCTGGGATCCAGGAGTTGTAATTTGGGGCATGAAGATGCTGACTATCCGTGTGATGCTGGGCAAGGTTCTCAACCTCTCTGAGCCCTGTCAGATGGGAGTCGGTTCCTTTGTGGACTCTGAAGAACTGAAGACATCTTTTTAAAAGAGGAGGTCTCTTTTACCCAATTCGAAGGCCTTCACTCAGACTTCTCCTCTATCTCCTCCCTTTTCCCCCTTGTCCTTCCTCCTCCCCCATCTTCCCTCTTCTTTATCTCTTTCTCCTCTTCTCCCCACCCCCTACTATCTCTTCCACCATTCTGCGGTGTGGATATTACCTTTCTTTTCAAGAGGAGGCATTTGAGGCTCGGAGAGGCAGAGTAACTGGCCCAGCAACACCCAGCCAGATATTTCAGCTTAGAATCCAGACTTTGACAAGCTGCCCCCTGCCCCATTCCCTCTCCATCTCCTCTCTCCTCACTCATCAGATCTCATCCATCAGCTTCTCCTACGAGGAGTGTCCCCAAATCCTCCATCAGCTTCTCTCCTTGTCCCCTTGCCAAGACCTATCCGAGACCCATCATGATGGCTTGGCGACTGCAGCAGCTTCCCTGCTTCCTCACACGTCAGTGACTGTATGGTGGTGGACTTCAAGATCATTTCCTACGTGGGTGAGCTGGTCACCCAATTTTAAAAGCAGTAAGTCAGGGTTATGAAAAACTCCCAGGAGTGGGTGATTGGTGGAAGCCCCGGGACCTATCTCTCCGGAGCCATGAGCGGGACCTGCAGCTGGAAGAACAATGGTAATTAAGGTAAACCTCCCTGGAGCTACCGAAGAAGATGGTTTCGGACTCGAACGTTGAACTGCTCCATCCCAGTGTGACTGTGAGGAGCAGTCTTCTCCTGCCTTCTAGGATTTACAACCCAACCAGAGACAAGCCCTGCTATGCCTGCTGTAGACATGCCTCATGCCTTCCTCGTGCAGGGACCCCGAGGGAAGCACCATTCTCCCACCTTAAAGGACAAACTCAGGTTAAATACCCCCTCAAAACTATAGTGTCAGCCAGAGGCCCAGCCAGGATGTAGACTCAGAGCTCCAACATCAAAGCTTGCTGCCTTATCCACTACTGCGCGCGCGTGCACGCTTAGTCACTCAGTTCCATCTGACTCTTCACGACCTTTTGGACTGTTGTCTGCCAGGATCCTCTGTCCGTGGGATCTCCCAGGCAATCATGCTGGAGTGGGTTGCCATGCCCCTCCTCCAGAGGATCTTCCTGACTCAGGGATTAAACTCACGTCTCCTGTGTCTCCAACATTGCAGGGGGATTATTTACCTGCTGAGACATCGGGGAAGTCCAATCACTACTTAGATTTGGCCTCATCCAAATCTAAGGGAAAGCACTAGCAGATTTAAAAATCACCATCCCACAGTGATTTGGTGCTCACACCGTCTATCAGGCAGAGACCTGAATGTTCAGCAGGGTGAGGACCCGTCTGTCACATGAAAAAGTAACACTTTTAAAATGTCAATCAGATCACATCACATTTCTTTTAGATGCTTTCCACTGCAGGCAGAATAAATCTAAGCTCTATTCCATACACCTGGTCCCTGTGCTATTGATTCTAGCCACCTTCATTCTCCCTTCTTCCTCATGAAGACCCAGTCTCACTGGCTTCTGTAAGTTTCCTGATGGTGCCAAACCTGTAACATCTGTTGTACCTGCCTCCTTTTTCCTTCTTAGTTCAGATGTCACAGCCTCAGACCACTTTGTAACATTTCCCCACCTGTTTTCCCATTCTAAATCATGTTCCACCATTTTTGCTACAGCTGTGTGTCTCTGAAGGTATTTTACTTAGTCACTGGTATTGTTCACTTGCCAAGTTGTGTCCGACTCTTTGCAATCCCATGGACTGCAGCACGCCAGGCTTCCCTCTCCATGATCAACTCCCAGAGCTTGCTCAAACTCATGTCCATCGAGTCAGTGATGCCATCCAATCATCTCATCCTCTGTCATCCGCTTCTCCTCCTGCCTTCAATCTTTCCCAGCATCAGGGTCTTTTCCATTGAGTCAGTTCTTCACATCAGGTGGTCAAAGGATTGGAGCTTCAGCTTCAGTATCAGTCCTTCCAATGAATATTCAGGGTTGATTTTCTTAAGGATTGACTGGTTTGATCTCCTTGCTGAGAGTCTAAGGGACTCTCAAGTCATTAGCTCGCTTGTTTATTGCCTATCTTTCCCACTGGAACATGAGATTCATGAGGGCAGGGATGTTGTCATCCCCTTCACAGCTGTGTCCTCACGACCTAGCATGGGACCTGGCACTTAATATGTGCACAATATATGTTTGTTGAATGCAGAAAGCCATCCCCAGCCCTGACTTCTCTTGCAAGCTCAGAGCAGTCTTTCACACCAATCCTATTTCTCCTGCTCCCACTGTCACAGCCCAGAGCTGAGAGCAACCCCTCCCTGCCACCCTAGTCTGCCTCCCGTGTTTCCCCTCCATATAGACTCTGTGTCTCCCAGGCCTCAGGGCCAATGTTTCCTTTATCCCCTCTGCCTCTTTCCCCGCATTTGACTAATTCCCACCTGACTGTCAGCACTAATTAAGACGCCCTCCATGCTTTGCTTTTTTTTTTTTTTTCCCCATGCTTTCCTTTTAAGTTTTGTTTGTTTTTGGCTGTGCTGTGAGGCTTGTGGTATCTTAGTTTCCCAACCGAGGATCGAACCCATACCTCCTGTAATGGAAGCACTGAATCCTAACCACTGGACCACCAGGGAATCCCATCCTTTTAAGTTAATATTCTCTCCTGGCTCCTATAGATTTACGGTCCCTCTTGGTCCAGAAGGCAGTCCTCTCTTTGTCTTTTAAGAGTGTCTCTCTCTTTAAGGAGTTCCTCAAGAACTTGGACCAATCTGGTTCATCATGATGTCTTTGGCACCCAGCCCCAGGCTGGCCTGGTGCAGACATTCAAGAAACATTAAGCTGGGTTGGCCTCATCATTGCTGCGATGGGGACTTCAGGTGATTAGATGGGCCGGATCATTGTCTCCCAGCTGTATGACCCATGGCAAGCTACCTCCTCTCTTTAAGACTCAGTTTCTACACCCGTAAACGAGTATAACATTCCCAACGTCTCAGGGTGGTGAGGACTCAGGAGAAGCTTCTAGAGTGTATGTAATGTGCTGGCACATGGAAACTGTTGGATCAATGGTGAGCCCCTTTCCTGGTATGGTCTTGGGCCTGGGCTTAGCAACTGCCTCTGTGAGCAACCAGCCTCCTCAAGCCCTCTAGGGAATGAAAATATATATTCGCTGGTGGGACCTGAGCCCAGGACCCCTGAGGAACCCCCAGAGCTGAAGGAAGGATATAGGCAGACCAGATCAAGTCCTGAACTGGAAGCCGCTCCATAATTCACTAGCTGTGCAACCCAGAATGAGTCCTCACACCTCTCTGAGCCTCAGTTTCCTGATCTGGAATAGCAGCTAATAACACTTATCAGTCTAAGACTCAAAATAACATCGACAGCCTTTCTGCCTCGGCGGCCACCATGGTGCCTGTGAAAAAGCTTGTGGTGAAGGTGGGCAAAAAAGAAGCAGGTAGGTCCTGAAGTTTCCTCTTGACTGTACCCATCCTGAGAAGACGGACTCATGAATGCTGCCAGTTTTGAGCAGTTTCTTCAAGAGACAAAGTGAATGGACAAGCTGGGAGTCTTGGGGGAGGGGCTGTGACAATCGAAAGAAGCAAAAGCAAGATTACTGCAACCTCTGTGGTGCCTTTTTCCAAAAGGTATTTGAAATATCTCACCAAAAAATATTTGAAAAAGAAGAATCTATGTTGTGTGGAGTTGCTAACAGCAAAGAAAGTTACGAATTGCACTACTTCCAGATTAATCAAGATGAAGAAGAGGAGGAAGAGGAGGATGAAAACTCAGTTATCTTGGGGGGAGGGGCTTTCTTGGTGGCTCAGTGGTAAAAAAAAATGCGCCTTCCAATGCAGGGGATATGAGTTCAACCCCTGGTCCCGGAAGGTCTCACATGCCTCGGAGCAACTACTGAAGCCCACGCACCTAGAGCCCATGCTCCAAAAGCAGCCCATGCAGCAAAAGAAGGCACCTCAATGAGAAGTCCATGCAGCAACTAGAGAGTAATCCCCTCGCCACAACTAGAGAAAAGCCTGTGCAGCAACAAAGACTCAGCACAGCCATAAATAAATAGATACAATTTTTTTAATAGATTCAATTTTAATTGTATCTATCTCCAAACTCAGTTATCTGGAATATTTTGTATGGGTTTTTGAATAAAACTTAGGAACCAAAATAAATAAAGAATACGGACAAAAAGCCAAGTTCTGGGTAGGTGCTTGATTACCCTCAAAGCAATCTCCTGCCCTTCTCCTAATTCTTCCTGTGATTTGGAGTGTGCGTATCCACGAGGCACCCTAGAGAGGGCCACGACCATTCTAGGTGGCAAAGAGGAGACTTCCCATCCTAAATGCTTACCTGCAACCTGGGTTAGGCGCTGGGACGCTGAAGAACTCTGGACACTCAGGAAGATCCCCAAGTGCTTGTGACCTCACCAGGTGTGCCAATGTGTAAGTGACCAGTCAGCTCCCCAGGAGGTGTCTGTGGAGTCCTCCAAATGGAGATCTGTGCAGTTTGGGGGGACAGAGGTACACCCCTCTCCCCCTCCCATCCACATCCCCATTCATGCATTCATTCATTCTTCCACTGCTGTATTTCCAGAATGTTGCACAGAGCCTGGGACGTAAGTCTCAATAAATAAATGTTAGAAGAACAAGTTTTTACATGCAACACACCCTGATTGATTGCCTACTGCTCTTAGCCCTGTGCTAAGAGATAGTGTACTGGATGGTGCACATAAAGGAACTGGTCCTGACAGCTCTCTCCCGAGATCCCGCAGGGGGCCTCTAAATCCTCCCAGCTCTTCTCACCCCAGACCCAGCTTCCACTGGTTGCCACGCTCCAGGCATCAGGACTTTCCCCAGAACTGAAGTAATGCCCAAGCACCCCACGCATCATGGAACCCGGGAAGGCAGCACGCCCACAGCCACAATTCTTCAAGTCCTGTCGTTCATGCCCGGTCCATCCTCCAGCCACGCTTGCCCATCGTCTCAAACCCTCAAACACAGCCACCTCCCCGCCTCCCAATGCCCTACATCTGCCTGGGGTTATACCCGACGCGGCCAGCAGGTGGCGCTAAGACTCCCCTTTCCCCTTCGCTGGACTGGACTCCAGACCCCACCGGGACCCTGTCCCTCCCTCCTCTTGTCCCCAGCAGGGACAGGCGTGGACTCGGTGACCTCTAACTGACCCCTCTCCTTCCTGCTGGCTCCTGCGATGAGGCCTGAGGAGACTCCAGTTGCTCCTGCAGGCTCCGGGTTGTGTCTTCCTGCCTGGTGGGTGAGGAGGGTCCCTAAGGGGCCAAGCTGCAGCTGGTGGGGCGGGGCTGGGCGGGGTTGGGCTGAAGGCAGCTGCCGGGGAGAGAGAAAGAGAAGGAAGGAAGGAGAGGAAAAAAGAGAGCGAAGAGGGAAAGGACTGGAAGGGCGAGGCGCTCTGGCTCCCTGGCTCCTATCCCAAACAGGTGGAGGTCCCAGCTGAGGCTCACCCCAGGATAAGGTATGTGGCTGAGGAAACAGAGGGCGGGGGTACTGAGGGGCTAGTGCTCAGCCAGAACCCCCGAGCCCCCTCCCATCTCACCCCTTCCAAGGTGACCAAACAGAGACTTGGGGGCAATACGGTAGTTGTGGGGTGGGCATTAGGAGATGAGGGCTCTGTTGCCGCTCTGGACTTGCTCTGTGAATCTGCACCAAGCTCTGAACCTCAGGTTCTTAATCTAAAATGGAGACAGAGGCAGGGGGCATCTTGAATGTGTTGTTGGATAACTTTGCAAGGTGTCCCCTTTTCAAAAAGAATTAGGTCTTCCAGGGGCTTCTGAAGACCAGAAGGTTTTTAAGACCCAACGGGATGCCCCCTCATGGTGGGATTTCAAACAATGGGGGAGGAGGCTCATTGAGAGAGAAGGGGGGTCCCTCCCTGTCAGGGGCTTAAGGCCCTGGTCTGTTCTTGGCTCTTCAACCTTCTTTCTCTGACTGGGACTCAGGGTGAAGAGAGACACAGGGTGGGGGGTGGGGGGCTTCCCCAGGAGTCTGGTGCTCCAGAGATGCTCTCATCATTAGGGAGAGGGTGGTGGGTGCAGCGTGAGGGTGTGTCTCTGCCACTCCAAGATCATAAGAGTGGATGAGACCGAAGGATGTGTGGGCCGAGGCAGGGACAGTGGTAGGCATATGGATGTCCCCAGGGTGATGACGGAGAGGTACTCAAGCCCTTTCTGAACTGTGGCTGCGCTTTATAGAGTCATTAGCTCATTCACTGCATTCAGCCGCGGCCTGAAAGGCGGGGGTAGGGGGATTGCTGAAACAACTCCCTCATGCCTGCTCTTGAGGAGAGATTGTTCCAGATTGTTCTCTTGCTGGGGAGAAGCTGGCTCTAGGCTCTCAGGGATCTCAAGCGGGGAGACAGCCCAGTCAGGCACAGGATGGGGAGTCAGATGGGCCTGTGTTCCCATCCTGGCTCTGCTTGGGTCCTTGGGCGAGTCCAAGCTGCCGGCTCCTCCGGTGCAAAATGCCGACAGCAGAGCGGGCCCTGACAGGGTGGCAGTGACGTGAAACGAATAAAGGCCCCCGCGTGCATCTGGCACCTCGGAGATGCTCACTGTGGAGAGAAAAACGGAGGTCCAGGAAGGAGAAGGACTGGCCTGGGGTCTCAGGGCCAGGCCCTCCCCCTCTCTCTCCTCGGCCCCAGGGTAAACACCGAGCACCCTGGCACCTACTGAGCACTCTATAGAGTCACCCCCATCCCTACTGGGACTGCTTCCCGCGGCTCCCTCCTGCCCCAGTCTGCAAAGCCTTGGGCCTGGAGCAGGGGCGGGATGAGGGTGGGGACCCCCAGGCGAGGGGGCACAGAGGAGAGTCTCCGTGGCACTCGCCCTCCCTGTCTCCCCGGGAAAGGGCAGCGGTGGCGGCCGGGTCAGGGCAGAGGCGCGGCGGGCACAGGCGCTGCGAGGCCGGGGCTCACTCAGCACGGCGGGGCGCCGAGAAGCCCGGCTCGGGCTCGGGCACAGGCGAGAGGGTGGGAGCGCCAGCAGGCGCAGCCCCGAGGGCCGGGTCGCGGGCCCTCGGGTGGGGGCGGCTGGGGGGTGCCCTCCGGCCCTCACCCCGCCCTCGCGCCTCTCCCCGCAGCGGGGGCGCCCCGCCCCCCCGGGCGCCCGACGTGGACGCGGTCGCAGCCGCCGCCGTGCGGGAGTCGCTGTCCGCGGAGCCGACATGCAGGCGGCGCGGGGCGGCGCGGGGCGGCCGGGCCGGGCGGGCCGCGGGCCGGAGCGCCAGCGCGGGCGGCCGCCCGGCCCCGGAGCCACGTCCCCCTGCGCCGCCCCGGGCCGGCCGGCCGGAGCCGCCGCCATGCACCGCGGGCCGCCCCGCGCCGCGCTCCGCCTGTGGCTGGGCTGCGTCTGCCTCGCGCTGGTGCAGGCGGGTAAGGGGGCCCCGGGCGGGGGCGCGGGTGGGCGTCCTCCGGTCCTTTCCCTGCTCCCTGGGGACCCGGTCTCTGGCCCGCTCACTGCTCCCCCTTCGCCCCACCTCCAGCCCCTTTCCTGCCTACTTGACACCCACCCCCACCTGACCTCCAGCTCTCAAACCACTTCCCGCCACCCCTGGCCCTGGGATCTAGGGTCTTGGGATCCCCAGCCCCCTCCTCCGTTGCCCTGACCCCAGGCCTTTCCTTCAGGAGCCCCAGCTCCTTTCTCTGGCCCAGGGAGCAGCTGAGGACACGGTCCCCGAACCTAAGGCCTCTCTCCCTGTCCTCAGAGCCTTGCAGGCTAACTCTGCAGGTCGGAGCGGCCTGGGTCCTGCGGGGGAGAGAGGGAGAGGATTGGCACCCGAGGGCACTGGGAGAGGGGGGGGTGGACCCCGAGCCCGGAGGCGACTGCCCCCTGGGGCCTGGCCTCCTGGGCACCCTGCCTCTCCTGATGCCCTGGGGAAGTCCCGTCTGGCTGCTGCTGCCTTGCTAGTCTCCCTTCCTGCCCCCCCACCCTGGCCCAGGGCTGTCTCCCTGCTTCCATCCTGTGTCTGTCTCCCGTCCCCCCTTGTCTCTTCTCCGGTGCACTGTCTGCTGCCCCTGTCTGTGTCCCTCTGTCTCTCTTGGACTCCACGTCTGGCTTTGTGTCCCCAGGCCCCAGGCCCACAGGGCGAGGAGGATGGCTCAGGCTTAATCTTCTTCCCCTTTCAGCGCCTGCCCCTGGGGGATACAGAAGTTTCAGTGACTCTGGCACCCCTCTCTTGGAAGGTTCTTGCTTCCTTGACCCCTACCCTCCCCCCACTCTGGTTTCCTCTGGTCCCCTTTGTTCTGTCCCAGCTTCCAGAAGGCCCTCCCCTGTTCCTTTGACTCTGCTGGAGGGGCCCTGCTCTCAGTGACCCCGTCTTCCTCTGCTGCCTCCCCACCTGCCTCCTGGGGTTGGCAGGGTCTGGAGAAGGCCCTTCCCAGGGCTTCTCCTGCCTGGCCCTCCACAATCCTGGGGCTTCCTCTCTGGAGCCTCAGTCCCATCCCAGGGCTCGCCCAGCTAGACTCTTCTCGACCTCTGGGTCTTTCTCCTTCCCTCAAGGTCACTCGCTTGACAGTTCCATTTTGTAGCAAGAGCCCTGGACTGGGAGGCTTTCTGACCGCTTTCACCAGACTCACCTTAGCTCCTGCAACCCCGGCCACCTGTCTCCTCCATGCCTGTCCGCTACCCCCACCCCCCCACCTCCCGCTGCCCCTCCATGAGCCCTGGCCCTGGCCCAGGCTCATCAATTTCAGCTGGACTCTAGTGGGGCCAGTTGTGGCCAGCATGGGCCCCTGCCCTGGATCCAAGGAGCCTGGGGCTCCCCAGGCCTGGCTCTTCAAACCCTAAGAAACGGAGACCACCCCTGGGGGCCAGTCCCACCGGAGGCCTGGATTTCTTCCTTGTCACTGCATAGCCACCTCAGGTTCCCCTTTCTTACTTATGAGACGGTGGATCTGCGCCTCACAGCGGGGGTGCTCAGACTCAGGTGCCTCCCCACCCCCAGACAGCCCCTCGGCCCCAGTGAACGTCACTGTCAGGCACCTCAAGGCCAACTCTGCGGTGGTAAGCTGGGACGTCTTGGAGGACGAGGTTGTCATCGGATTTGCCATCTCTCAGCAGGTAACCCTCAAGGGTCCCTGGGAGGGAAGAACACATCCAGATACAAGTGATGGGTGGGAGAGGAGGGAAGCAGAAAGACAGAGGAACGAGGAGCAAGAGAGATGGACAGAAAGCTGCACAGGCGGCTGGGAAAGAAGGCCCCAGGAGGGAAACCTATGGTTGGAACCTGGGAATTAAGGGCAGGATTTTGATCGTAAACAGACATGAGTTTAGGACCTGGCTCCAGTCCATGGGGTCACAAAGAGTCAGACATGACTGAGCAACTAACACACCAGTTCTCTTGGGTTTCCCTCATGGCTAAGTGGTAAAGACTCCGCCTGCCAGTGCAGGAGACCCGGGTTCGACCCCTGGGTTGGGAAGAACCCCTGGAGAAGGAAATGGCAGCCCACTCCAGTATTCTTCTCTGGGAAATCCCATGAACAGAGGAGCCTGGTGGGCCACAGTCCATGGGGTCGCAAAGAGTTAGACATGATTTAGTCAGTAAACAAAACAACCACCACCACCAGTTCTCTCAAGATATATGTCCTTGGACAGCTTCTGAAACCTCTCTGAACCTATCTCCTGGCCTGCAAAATGGAGAGGTGGATACCTACCTGCAGAGGTGATGGGATGCTTGAGTCAGATTGTGGCTGTGGGGGGTTTAGCACGGTAGCTAGGGTGAGGCCTCATCACTGCTGGAGAGGTGGGCGGATGTGGCGTGAGGGCCCTGGCACTGAAACCCGGGGCCTGGCTTTGCTCTCGGTAGAAGAAGGACGTGCGGATGCTGCGCTTCATCCAGGAGGTGAACACCACCACCCGCTCGTGCGCGCTCTGGGACCTGGAGGAGGACACGGAGTACATTGTGCACGTGCAGGCCATATCCATCCAGGGTCAGAGTCCGGCCAGTGAGCCCGTGCTCTTCAAGACACCACGCGAGGCTGAGAAGATGGCCTCGAAGAACAAAGGCAGGCCTGGGCCACCGTCAGCACGGGACGGGGTGTGGGGAGCTGTGGTCTGGGCTGGAGCGGTGCATGGCTGACAGAAAGCACGAAACCTGCCCCTCCCCAGGGGCCCTGCCACCTAGTCAGGCAGCCCCTGAGCTAGGGAGGTCCACTCTGGTCCCCCAAACAATGGGACTCAAACTCACAGCTTTAAGTCCAGTTACTGCCACCTAAGTAGCCGTCAGTATGTTCTCGAATCTCTTTTTGAGCACAGGTAGAAATAAGCCCTGATGCTGGGAAAGATTGAGGGCAGGAAGAGAAGGGGATGACAAAAGATGAGATGGTTGGATGCCATCACTGCCTCAATAGACATGGGTTTGGGTGGACTCCGGGAGTTGGTGATGGACAGGGAGGCCTGGCGTGCTGCAGTTCATGGGGTCGCAGAGAGTCGGACACGACTGAGCTGAGAAATAAGCAGTTAATATTGGGGCTTGGCCCCAGACGGGTGGCTATTGGAGGGGCAGGGAGCCCCAGACCTTAGCGTCTCTCTCTGCACAGATGAGGTGACCATGAAGGAGATGGGGAGGAACCAACAGCTGCGGACGGGCGAGGTGCTGATCATCGTCGTGGTCCTGTTCATGTGGGCTGGTGAGTCCGCCCCGAGCTCCCCTTCACTTCACCTGGGCTGGGGGCGGGGGTGCGGAAATGGGGGACCCTGACCAGACCCTGTTCTCATGGAAATGAAGGGCGAAGGGCTTGGAGACAGTGAGAGAGGAGGATTTAAGAACCTAAGTTCTGCTCTGGAGGGCCAGATCTGACCCCTTCTCTAACTCACCCCTCACCCCAAAAAAATAGCAATTCAGTAGCTGCCTGGGTGGGGTTGGCCAAAAGGTTCATTTGGTTTTTTTCCATGACGTCATACGGAAACCCAAATGAACCTTTTGACCAACCCAGTAGGATTCTGTGAGTGCTTGCCCTCCCCCGCCCTCACGAGCAGCCACGGCTGCAGCAGCCTCTCGGTCCTCTTCTGGTGGCTGTGCCTCTCGGTCTGAGCAGCTTCAGGTCCGAGCAGCTCAGGCTTGGGCGACCCTCTTATCCCACTCATCATTCTAGACGCTGCTCCGAGACCGCCTGCATGAAGCCTCCCAATCCGTGCATTAGACTATTTCTCCTGCCTCCGTGCTCCCATGACGCACTGTGCTCCTCTCTGAATGTAGCTCTTCCTAGCTAAGTTAGTTGGGCTCCTTTCTCTCTCTTTTCCCACTTGTCTGTGAGCTCCCTGAGGATAGAGACCTCAGTCTCTGTACTCAACCCAACCAGAATTTACTGAACAGCTACTCTATTCCAGAGAGAAGTGCTACAGTTGGGACTACGAAGAGCCAGGTGCTTGTAAGGATCTCAGCCTGGGAGACGCCAGGCCCGTATTTAACTATAATTCGATGTAATGAGTGCTGTCAGAGCACCATGCATGGGAGCAGAGGACAGGGACTTCATTCTGGGGCTTGGAGTAGAAATCAAGAAAAACCCAGAGAGGAGGTAGATGGGGATTGTGTTTTGAAGGATGAGTAGGAGTTCACCAAGCAGCCAAATAAGGAAAGGTATTCTGGGCATGGTGTGTGCAAGAAACGAATTAAGCTCAGTCTGGCTCAGTGCAGCTGTGACCCTAGAGAGAAGGTAGAGAGTGAGGAGGGAAGGATGGTGAGGCTGTCAAGTGGACTGAAGTCCTTTTGAAGGAATTAAACACCATGTCAAAGTTATATTAACATCTGTGGTTGAGAGGGCATCCATGGTTGTTGAGGCATATGGGAAAATACGTTCTATAGATGCAAAGAAAAGCAGACACTTGAAGGAGAAAGGAAAAACAAAGGACTGTACAAAAGGGGAGGTTTGCTTATGTGGCATGTTATTAGACTTGGCACAGATAGTATTCATATAATTGTAACAATATAAAATAGTGAATTAACCCCAAATTGTGGTGTAATTCTACTAGAATGATGCGGAAGGAAGTAGAGGGGGTTGTTCGGCTCTGTCTCCCATGGAGGGGACGTCAACAGATAACCTCTAAAACAGATCAAGAAGTAGCACTCTAGGCGTTCCCTGGTGGCCTAGTGGTTAGGATTCTGGGCTTTCACTGCTGTGACCTGGGTTCAGTCCCTGGTCAGGGAACTAAGATCCTGCAAGCCATGCAGTGTGGCCAAAAGAGAAAAAGAAAAAGCACTGTAAATCAAGTATAGAAGTGAAAATGGGGAAGGCCCCCATGAGAGTTGGAGGTGGTTGCCTTAATATTATACTTAACAGCCTTTCAAAAAAATCAAAAAATACTAGTTTAATAGCATTAAACATTTAGGAGAGTGCAGGCCCTGGAGTGCACACCCCAGCTGCACCCTGTGATGGTGAGTAAGTTATCTGAGCTCTGCCTCAGGTCCTCCTTGGTAACCTGGGGAGGGTAATAACTGGTGCCCCCTGAGAGCTGTGAGGGCTCAGAGAGGTGGACTGTCAGGCCCTGGCACGTGCTTGATGGATGCTGTCATTGCTCTTTGCTCTAAAGGAAAGGGGAGCCCTCTGAGGTTTAGAAAAGGGGGAGGAGGATACAGGGTCAGAAGGGTGTTGTGGGAAGGCCGGTGAGATGCAGGGGTTTCAGGGCTAGGGACAGGTGGACATGGGAACCAGAGGCAGCCTCCTGCATCGGAGCAGGTGAGAGGCCACCTGGAACCTAGACCCGCAGGAGCTCAGCCAGGTCTAACTGGAATGAAGCGGAGGGGCGGGGACTGGGGCTCTAGCCTCTTGACTCCTCCCCCTTGTCCCCTGCAGGCGTCATCGCCCTCTTCTGCCGCCAGTATGACATCATCAAGGACAACGAACCTAACAACAACAAGGAAAAAACCAAAAGTGCATCAGAAACCAGCACACCAGAGCACCAAGGCGGGGGGCTTCTCCGTAGCAAGGTGAGGGTGAGATCTGAGCCCTGGGGCTGGCTCCCTGGTAGTCCCTGGGCTACCGAGGGGTCAGCTCAGGGCCTGGCGTGGCTGCCGCGGGACAGAGCCAAGCTTGGCTGATGCCCGTGTGACACTGGGCACACTGCAAATTGATTTTGGATCCTTTCCTTTTGCAGGGTGCCAGGGGCCAGGAGGGGTTTAACCAGAGGGCACCAAATGGGGGGGCAGAGTTCCTGGTTGATGCGGGATGACGAGAGTTGGGGTTCTGGGCTCATTCTGCTCCTGCTCTGCTCTGTGACCTTGGGCAGGTGCTTCACCTCTTTGTACCTTCGTTTCCTCTCCTGTGAAACAGATATGAAAACCCTGTCAGTGCTTGCTCTGGGCAGCGCAGAAGGAAGACGTAGAGAATGGGAGAGAATCTCATGGTTCTGACGATGGTTGTCCAACAAACATCTGGCCCTCTCCACATTTCCTCCCCTCTCCGTCTCCTTACACCCTCTGGCTTCCTGTCCTCTCTCTCGGCTTCTATCTGGCACTTTCCTGAAGCCTCTTATTAACCCCCATCTCCAGAAGCACCTCAGCAATGTCAGTGGCTGAGGCTGTGCTCAAGAGGCAGATCTCCAGGAGGTGAGAGGACCGGCCGGCGGGGCGGCTGTGCTGGGGCCCAGGACCCTGTCCTGGCCATTCAGCTGAGCGAGGCCGGAGGCTGGGCGTGAGAAGGCAGAGAGACCAGGCATCCAGGCAGGGTTCCTGCTTGCCTTCCACCTGAGACGAGAGCCTGGCTTTTAGGCTGCAGCCCTGCTGCTCCCTTCCTTCTGGTGTCTTCTCCCTGTTTCCAAACCTTGCAAGAACTCTGTTCAATTCAGCCCTGGCCGCTTCTCTCATTTTTTCCCTCCCAGTTTCCAAACAAGCCCTCGGTGAACATCATCGAAGCGTGACTGCCTATCTGCAGGAAGAAGGATTTTATTTTTCTTCTCTGCCAGTCCCCGGGTCCATGGGCTCAGGGAGAGAGGGGGCTGCCGAGGTCGGAGAGGGGGAGGCCCCGCTAGCTGCACAGTCTCCCTCTGCATTCCCATCCTGGTCTGGTGACGAAGGCTAAACTACAAACCCCAATTCTGCAAAAAATAAAACAAGCCACCAAACTAAAAGGCCTGGCCCCATTCTGGAAAAGGCAAAGCTGCATGAGACACAGCCTTCTTTCTGCCTCCTCGCCTCTCCTGGACTGGCCTCCTCTCTGAGAAAATGCACAAAGCTCCTGGGAGCTGACACGCACCTGGACTGACAGAAGCTGTGTCTTTCAGGGAAGCTGTGGGGCTGCCTGCTGGGCAGAGTCCTGGCTGCCATCAAGCCTTCGCTGGATCCAGCCATCAACGACTTGTTTGTGGTGTGATGCACAACTGATGTTTTCTGTTCTGTCTCTTTTGGAAAACACAATCGAAGGGCTTCACTCCAGAGGGCAGAGGGATTCCCTGACTGGTGGCCTGTATCCTGTACCTTCTTTGACCCTTGTTTTTGACTGTAAGGTCATCAGTCTGGGGTCTGAAGAAGACAGAATGGGAAAGAGACCTTTGAAGGTATGGGCTCCATTTTTTTAGAAAAAAAAAAATATCTCTTGGAGTTGCAACAGTGTTGGCTTGCACAAGTGAAAAGATAAGTCCACATGAGATACCCTGAGGGCTGCTCATCACTCCCTCTGGGTTGGACTCTGCTGGAAGGCAGGCCCAAGCCATTCACCATGGACAGTCAGCAGTCCTGGCCTCTGGGGTCTCCATATCTTGCCATCTCATCCAGGGTTCTGCGAAAGCTCCCCAGGGTCCTCATGTCCTTCCCTAGAGCCTGAGTGGTGTGAGGTGACGGGTCCCTCCCTCCACTGCCTCTTTCTGGTTTAAAACATAAATGGTGCTTGCTAAGGGAGGGCAGAGCCTTCCCTGGGACTGACAAGTTTCGGCTGCAGAGTGTCTGCGTGGGAAGAGACGGACCTCTGCGTCTTCCGGCTGTGACTGAGGACGAGTGCGTGGGAGACCGCGCCTGGCACAAGCCTGGCACTCCATGGGCGCCCAGTGCATACCTGTTGAACTGAATGATAAGAGCAATGGCCCCCAAGCCAGAGAGCTGAAAGCCATTACCCAGTGACCGCCCCTTCCTTCCGGTCTACAAGAGCTCTGGTGGCTGGGGCAGCCGCCACTCTGCTTTGCCCAAGTGTGGAGCACGGAGGGAGGAGACACAGGGTAAAACGCAGATGTCGGCAACACTAAGGGCTTCCTCATGGGAGGGCATGAGGCTCCACTCATTGTCTTGTGACTTCCATCCCTGCTGAATGGGGCTGCAAGGCCAAGGCTCCTTAGGGCAGAGGTCCTTACCTCTGATCCAGTTAGAGCAATAACCACTTTTTAAATGTAAAATAAAAAGACAAATGAAAAGGCACATCCTTGTCTTCTGGTAAATGCCCAAATGTTGCCCTCTTTTTCTGGCAGTTGGCAGCAAGTCAGGATGTGTGGAGGAGGGAGGCAGTTCTCTCTCCGTTTTGGCCTGCAGCTTCTTTAGGGACAAGCCTGCCAGCCAAGCTGGAGTTGGAAGGGAAATCTCGGAACAGATGGGGGTGCACGTGTAGGAGGAGAAAATAGCTGCTCTATCCTATGACTGAGCCCCTCCTCCCCCCAACCCCAAACCGAGGTTGGGCTGCCTCATCACATAGGTATGCAGGCTGGAGCTCAGTTTTTAAAACAAAGGGTTTTCCCCTCTGGATGGGTTTGGTGCTTTCCCTGGCCAAAGGAATGCACACAGCCCTGGTTCTCCCAGCGTGAGGGGGAAGTCAGGAAGAACTGCAGGAGCTGCTGGCTGCTGCCGCTCAGAATTCACAGCGTGCTGTTCAGGCTGTTAAAGGAACATCATTCTGATCCCGCAGCAGGCTGGAAGGTAGAGTAATGATGCCATTAGCCAATGAGCAGACCAGTAAATGGGGCACCTTGAACATTTCTGTCCAGAGTGGGGAGGAGCTTAGAAAACATAGGTGAGTGGGGCTTAGAGCAGGCTATTCTAGAAGGTTTTGAGAGCAGAGGGAAGCAGGTCTTGGAGTCTGGGTAAGAAAGTGGGAAATTGATTAGCACACAGAACTCCAAGCCAGATCTCAGAGGTACTTCCCAGGCCCTCTGTGCCCGTCCAGCGCCAGAGGATGGAGAAACTCCAGGTTGGCATCTGGTATAGACGGCTGTCCACGGGGTCCTGGGAGCGCCACTTGCGGTCTTCACCTTGTCAGTGCCTGAAGCACATTATCTTTTGGTTTGAGGGGAGTGGAGCGAACCACACTCCTAACTAAACTCCATTCCCTGTAATCATCTCCCTAACCTCCCAACTTCCCCAACAATTGAGCTCGTCTCCAATTAACTGGAGTTGTACAGTGGAACCCGACAGCTGTGACTTGGGCTGTTTCCTTTCTTCAGCCCTCACTTGGATCTACAAATCCCCCATAGCTTGGGAAGGGCCCAGGCAAGTCGCCTGAGACTGAGACCCCCGCCTGGAAGACCACAACAGGCCTGTGGGAGGATCCCTGGACTGAGGCAGGAGACCTTCAGGCCAGTTACTTCTCTGAGGGGCCCCTGGTCTCCTCTGTCAAAAGGGTAAGAACAGAGGATTCCCAGACCCCACCCTCACCAGAGTAGGAGCCAAAGGGCTTCCCTCTGAGAACAGCAGGGAGACCCCAGGGTCTTAGGAGAGGAAGGAGGACTGGTGAATTTCCATGGGTCAGGAGTCTTTCCTCTCTCCAGTCCAGTCCCCTCAACCCCAGTGGGGGCCTTCTCTGGCAAAGACCCTGATGCTGGGAAAGATTTGAGGCAAAAGGAAAAGGGGGCCGCAGAGGATTAGATGGTTGGATATCATCACCAACTCAAAGGACATGAATTTGACCTAACTCGGGGAGATGCCACCATCTCCCAGAGGACAGAGTAACCTGGCGCGCTGCAGTCCGTGGGGTTGCAAAGAGTCGGACATGACTTAGCCACTGAACAACAGCTCCTCTCAAATCCACTTTAAAGATGTCTAGTTCAGGCCTTTACAGAAATATGTAGTATCTCACCCCTCTAGTCATGTGATGTTTCAGACCTCTAGTTTCTCATCCTCTTTAAACCTATTTGACAGATTTTGGATTTTGCTTTTAAAAAGTGGCCTCCAAGAACAAAATGCTTCTGTAAACAGGACAACCCTCACCCCCAAGCTCCATGGGTACAATTTGCCCAAACCCTCGTTATTTGAAGATCTTTGTATACAAATAATTCCTTAATGATTCAACATTTCAGGACTAGATGGCTTTAAAGATTGTCCAAAAGATGACATTCCACTGCTTCCCAACAGGTGCTCAGAGGGTCAGATTTTCTGTCTGTGGCATGTTCCAGTTGTCACAGGGTGAGGACGGCGGGGGGCGGGGGTGGGGGGTAAGATTGACAAGGCGGGAGCTTTTAGTTAAGGAATTCCACTGTTAGCCAGCTGATACTTCCTGTGACAAGTGGACATTTTTTTCCTGACAGGTGCTCTGGCCTATAAAGCAGGCATACCCTAGAATCAGCTTAGGAATAATTGCCTTCTCTTAGAAAAGCGGGACAGCACTAAGAAAAGCAGGGAGCTCTGCTTTCTAGTTTTAGATGGTTGGGATTTTTTCTTTCTGTACAAGCTCACAAGAGGCTGGTTAGAAAATGAGCTTTTAGAGCAGGTCCACTTCTCCTCCTCCTCACTTCTTCACAACATAAAACAGAGGGTAAGGGACATCACCAGCTCGGAGAAAACCCCGCCTGGTCTCTGAAACCTTTGATGCTGACAGTAACACACAGTTTAAAAAGGAAATAAGCAGTTACTGGACAAAGGAACACCTACACCTGCAAGGACAAAATGGGTATGTGTATATACGCGAGTCAAGAGACAAGACTATCAAATAGCTGAGTATTTAGCAAATTAATACTGAGCCTTTCGCCTGCACTACAGAATACATATTAGACAAAACTTACAGCACAGCAGGACAGAGACCCTGTCCAAACATGTTGCTCCTTATTTCCTCAGCACAAGCTGAGACGGTGAAAGCACTGGCAGATGCAGGTGACAAGCTCTTACTGCCTTCCCTTTCATCCTTGCTCCTGAGGTGAGTCTAAGAAGCTTAGGTTCACAAAAGGGATCTAAGCAAGAAACACTGTGTCTCCCGCACCTACCCACACTTATCTGACCTTCACCCCAGGTTCTAGGAGCAACTTCTGGAGAGGCTGGGTTAAGAACAACCGTCAGTTCTGGTTTCTCACATCCCTTTCAAAGGAAGAATGCCCCAGGTAGCTCAGCTTCTTCCTCAGTCAGTGCTGGCGCTGGGGGCAGAGAGCCATAGGGGCAGCTGTCCAGCCACAGGAAGGAATTCGCCGCAGGCCTGTGTGCCGGGGCTGAGCCCTCCCCACCTCTGCAAACACCGGAGCACAGGGATATTTTGGGCTCTCTCTGTGGCAGGCTCCTGACGTGCACTATATGTAGCTGCAGATCCCAATCAATCTCAACATTTCTTAACTGTTGGAACGCCTTTCTCAACACTGTAATTTACCCTCAGAAGAACTGGGAGCACACACCTCGCCTCCCCAGTGCCACATTCTACTAACTGCCGCCCCCTCCCACACCCCACCAAGCTACCTATGTAGAGAAGGAAGGAACCCTCCTCCAGAGGCCGCAACAGAAGGCCATAGTACATAAGCCATTGACAAGAACTTTTATTTATTTTTAATGACATTAAACACAACTGCTACAAGGGGAAAAACATGATACACAGGAGGCACCAAACTTCATTTTCTTAATTGATCCTGACAACAACCAAAGTAAATTGGGGTCAAATCAGATGGAAAACTATAGGTTATTTCAGGCTCTTTTGGTTACAAGTAAACTATGTAAACAGCACAAGTCTACTCAGCAGTGTTAAGACCCCTGTGGTGAGAATGTCATCACAGATAAAGAAAGCTCGGTAGGCAGTTCAATGCACAGAGCCCTTACTCAAATAAAACAATACGGCAAGAATTCTACATGAAAATTAGACTTAAGAGGCCAACACCAAATATGAGATACATAAGCGCTTTTAAAAACAAATTCAAACTCCAGATTCTACCCACTACCATCTTTAAGGCGAACATGCCTGATAATAAGTTTTCTTTGGCTTTGTTTTTGTTCTTAAAGAATACCATGTTAACCGCTAGGGAACAGTTCTCTCCTCCCCCAGTCCAACAGATTTAATTAAGCTGCTAAAGCTTTGGAAAAACAGAATTATTTGAGCAAAGAGGAAATGTGATTGTCACATTTTCAAGATAACCCGTCACTCATTAGATTTGGCAAAGGCGATGCTCCCGTGACACGTCAGTCTTAAACCTTCCTGCACCAAGGAGGTAAGAGCATGAGAGTTAAGACTTCTGCCCGAGCAAACGGCCATCCCTTTACTCCTTGGTGATCTGTGGGGAACAAGACAACTACAATGCTAGATATTCCAGCAATACTTAGTTCTAATTGTGCTATAGTTTCAAAGTTGGATGTTTGTCTGTCCCACTCCATCAAGCTGATTTACGCGAACTTGGAGAAATGACTGACGTTGTAAATGCCAACTGAAATAACAGATTTTGACTCTTACCTTTGAACAGAACTTCTCCTTTGCATTTTGGCCCCAGACTCTCAACCAAATTTCCAAGGAAAAGAGACACCTTGACAGAAATGGTAAACACTTAGGGACATCCATCTAAATTTACTGGTAACAATGACCAAGTTTCTCCCAAGTTAGTTTCTAAAGCAGATGTTTATGTTAGGTTACTTGCAGACAAAGATGGGGCTGATGGAACAAAATCTGACAGGCAGTAAGCCCAGTATCACAGGCTGTGCTACAGCAACTAGGTACAACCTTCACTGAGAGTGAACAAGAGCACAAATGCCAGACTGTAAAATCTCCCAAGAGATGTCTAGAGCCGTCTGTAAAGAGAATAACAAACTCCAAAGACATCCATTAAGGTAGTTGCACAAAGCTCATCAACTTGGCTTAAGAGTACTAATCCTTAAGATCAGGTAATGCTTTGTGCACAGGCTTCATCAAAACTATTTTAAATCCACTTTAGTAGTTCTGTAAAACTGTACATCCTCTGACCAAGTGAGGAGGTGGAAACATCTGGATCAAAAGGCACCTCTTATTAACTAATAATGGAGACAAAGGACAGCTTCTCAAAAGTCTCTTCTATAGGATGGAGGCTCACTAACTAACTCGCCAACTCATACTCAAAGCTGGGTTCAGCAGATGAGACTGAAGACCAACTCACACCTCTCAATAGCACTGCCTTCTGGCCTGTCCTAGAGTCAAGACTCTCGGTGGGCAGCTCTTCAGTAAAGAGTGCAATGAGGCTGTTCTTAAGCGGCATCTCTATGTCCAAAAGCATACAGGAATATGCCAGTAGAGCCCTAAGATCACTGGGGAAACAAGGAAGGAACGAAAATCCTTGAAGAAAGAGAGAGAAGGCAATCAGTCACAAGACCACAAATCAACAGAGGTTTGTTAGTCACCAGTCTTCTGTTAAGAGTTAAGATATGTAAGACTTGTAAACACTACTGTGCAAAATAAATTTAATGAAGAATGGGGGAAAAAAAAAGCCAAAAAAATAAAGGCAGCTAGTAGGTACAAAAAGAAGAGAAGATTTACACTTTTAATTTGTCCTTTCAACTACTTCAGATGTCCTGAATTACTAACTTTAAAATACTGACGGGTATTCAGAGATTCACATAAAAAAAGTAAGAAGGGTTGTTAAAAGTGACTTGTATCCATTTATAAGTCATCAGCAATAATTAAAACTGGTTTGCAGCCTGATAAAGAATCTCTTCCTTCAAGAGATTAAAGAATGATTTCTTTTGGGCACCAGAAGTAGACTTCACCTCTGCAGAGAGGTGGCTCTTTGCTTGAGCCGGGATATTCTGACTTAATGCTGGCTTTCAGGAGGCAGCCACCTTTAATTTAAATTAAAAAATTAAAACTATGTCAACTCAACACTGCTTAAATGCATACACACACACAGAAACGAAGGACCCTATACAAAAAATTTCAAGTCAGCAATATGCATTTCCAAAAGGTGACGAGTTCTTTAAATAAAAATATTGTGAAAAATAAAATTCGAAATCTACAATGCATGGAACAGCAGAAGATGAGATGCTGCTCTGGACAGGACCCTGGATAGGGTCCTTCACTGCTGATGGGAGGAGACAAGTGGACCGTATGGGAAATCTGGTAGACGCTGGAACCGATGGTGGCTTCGCTTATTCTGGTCAACCCACTGGGTCAGACTGTATCTTTGCAGATTTCTCTGTCGGAACCGGGCGTAGTTTCTATCAGGAGAGGGGGAAAATAAAAAGAGGACAGATGAGGGTTTTGGCCAGAATGGCTATTTATACATAAAAAAAGGCCAAGACAACTATTTAAAGAATATTGTTATTTTACAAATTTGGATATTCATTTTATATTTTGATTCTCACAATTTTAGAAATTTTGTATTATTTTCCTGACATGAAAGTCATTCTGTAAGTGCTATTTCCCTCCAATTTCCAAAGCCACCTAATTCCCATGTAAGTATTATGGTAATATGGTCCATATACATGAATGTTCTAAGAAAAACCAGTGTGTAGCGTATAGTAATGTTTAAGTGGGAAAAAACCATTTTCTTCCTCTGGAAACATTCAAGACAGGATTTATATTTCATTGCTTGCATCAGATCCGTACCTCCAGCAGGACCTCACTGTCTGACACAGCTCAAGGTTGCTCAGGACACAGCAGTTAAAATTAGAATAAAATTCCCAGAGAAGGTAAGGTATCACATGAGTATCACACTGAAAGTTAAGTGGCTGAACAGACTCAAAAGACTGAGAGCCTTCTTTAGTCGTGTACTGGGCTGGGGCTTGGAGCAGGACCCTCTGAGTTAATTTCATCGCCTTCTCAACTCAGCTGTTCCTAATAGACACCTGGGAAGTTTGTTTTTTTTTTTTTCAAGATACAGATTCTTGGCCCCTCTCTCCACCTTTAGACTTAATAACTTAAGAGTCCCTTGAGTCAAGCCCTGGACATCTGTATTTTTAGGTATTTCCATAGGTAATTACGTGGAAGAGCCAAAGTTGAAAGTAATTTTAGTAGCACTTGGCATTTATCTAGCCCTATATGCAAATACCAGAGAAGGCAATGGCACCCCACTCCAGTACTCTTGCCTGGAGAATCCCAGGGATGGGGGAGCCTGGTGGGCGGCCGTCTATGGGGTTGCACAGAATCGGACATGACTGAAACGATTTAGCAGCAGCAGCAGCATATGCAAATACTTGCTGAATTCTTTAAACATGTCACCTCATTTAATCCTAATGACAATCTTACCAGCAAAGTTACTCTAATTTAAACTCCTTGTACAGGTTTAGGAAACTGAGCATCAGATAAAATAACTTCCCCAAGGTCATATAGTAGAGTAAGTAGAAGAGCCTAGATTTGAATTCACATCTGACTGCAGAATTTAATAACTATTACACGACACTGCTGTTCTGAGCACTGCTGTCATTCTGGTTACTATGGAGGAAATGCTGAGTGTAAAGGCCCTGATGTGGGAGCACATCTGATATACTTGAAAAATAGCAGGGAAGCCAGTGTGACCAGAGCAGAGTTGAGCAAGGTGAACAGTAGAGGAGAGGATGTTGATGAGCTAACCAAGCCAGGTTAGACCATGCATATAGGCACTTGCAGGGGATCAGGGAGATGGGAAGCCACTGGAAAATTCTGAGCAAAGAGATTCTGACTTATGTTTATGGCTGACAATCTCTTTGGCTGCTCAAGTTAAGAACACTACACAGGCAAGGGCAGAAGTAGTAAGACCATTTACGAGACTTGCAACAATCCAAGTGAAAATGATTGAGAAATGGTCAAGTTCTGGATAATATTATACATAAGAGCTTATAGGATCTGCTGATGCACTGACTATGGAGTAAGGACTTACAGGTGACTCCAAGGTTTCTGAGTAATTGGATAAAGTAACTGAATAGAACTGTAAAACAACAATGCATCAAGAAGCCAGAGGATTTTAAGACTAGAAAGGCCCTTTGAGCTCAAGTAGTCCAATATCTTATTTTACTGTTGAAAGGACCAGAGAAATGAAATAATTTGACCACAATCATGTAGCTAGTTAAAAAGTGCAAAGCTAGTATCAAAACCCAAGTTTCCTGAATTGTAGTCCAATTCTTATTCCATTATACTATATCACTTCCTTTCTACCTCTGTAGTTCAACAACAATTACAGCCCCAAAGCCCCACCACATTTCTCCTGCAGCGGAATTCTACCCTTTTCTCGCTTCTTCTAAATACCCACTCACCGCCTGGTGAGGTCTGAAGGATGCTGCCATTTCTGGTTGTGCATGTGATGAACTTGATCCATCAAGGCACACAGCTCCCCCAAGGTACCTGTGACACAGAGAGATCAGTGGTTAGGAAGCAGCTCAGTGAACTACCATGTCAGACTAGGTCAAAATATGTGCTTTCAGGAAAAGAGAAAATAGGCACTGGTTCTAAAACTATTTATGATTATCACAAGCACAAAAACCACAAGCCAGAGAGGAAACCTTGCTCTTGGATGATATGAAGATGATGAAGCAGCAATAATGACAGCCACCATTCATTCATTCAACATTTATTAGCTCCTATAATGTGTGAGAATCTTTACTGGGCCCTAGAATATGGTACAGATGAGAGACTGGACCTGTCCAATGATGTTTATACAGGAGACAGGCAATTCCAAAGCTGTGGTAAGTGTAGTGTCAAGAGGAATATGTGATGCTATGTGAGCACAAAGACTGCAGAATGGGGGTTTGAAAAAGTCCCGTCCAGGGCAAGTATCTAAAGGATATATAGAAGTTAATGAGGTAAAGGGGTGGGAGGTAGGAGTGGCCAATACAAGTAGCTAATACAAAGGCCCAGAGACACAAGACAGTGAAACACATTCAAGAAACAAGAGAAGTTGAGAACAGACGGTGGGTGGGGGCTTTCTCCTTAATAAGAAAAATCACTGGAGGCAATTTCTCAAACACCTAGGATCCTGGCAAGATCCTAGGTACTTTATATATTATCTTACTAATTCTGAAAAAATACCTTGAATGGAGATAAGATTTTATTAACATCATTTTAGAGATGGGAAACTGAGGCTCAGGGAGGTGAACCTGCCTTAAATGATTATTAAACTGGACTCAAAATTAGCTCCTGTTAGGTTCTATGCTTTTGTCACTTTGATAATACTTATTTTGCACTTAAGGGCTTAGACTTAGGCTGAAGCTTACAAAAGCAAAATTTATGGTTAGAGAGAATAAAATAATTCCCCTAGACCAGTGGCTCTCAAATTTTAACATGTATCAAAATCAGCTGCGAATATAAAGCAGGTTGCTGGGCCCCACCCCTAGCTTCTGATTCTGCAGGTTTGGAGTGTGACAGGACAATTTGCTTTTCTAACAAAGGCCCAAGTGATGTGCTGCTGCTGGTCTGGAAATCACACTTTGAGAACCACTGTCCTAGACAGTGGAAACCTTTCTTCCAGCTAGTTTACGTATTTCTCATTACCTTTCCTACTCTGCTCTCAGAAACCAAGAGCTGTCCAACTAGGCTGCAGATCATCTTTTCAAGTTCTGGTGAAAGATATTTACTCAACTTTTAAGACCAATTTAATTTATTTGAAGCCTCAAAAAGCCCAACTCTGCAGAAAAAGTATATACTTTGGAGTTACGCAGACTTGAGTTAAAATTCCAATCCAGCCACTAACTAGCTCGGTGACCCTGGGCAAATCATTTCACTTACCTATGAAATGTGGACAGTAGTAATATTTTGCTTGAAGTTGAATATTAGGGATATAGTACATAAAAGACCTAGCATATTTCCTGGCACACAGGCAGTGTGAGGTAAGTGGTAGCTATTATTATTGCGTTACAGCCTCAGGACTGTTAGTTTGCAAAGACTCTTCCTATGACAGTCAATCACCTATTTATAAGGAAAAATGCATATTACATGCATCAGTCTACATATAAACTATGACATGTTTTATAACACTCAGCAGAAATTCTCTAACCATAATGAGATGATACTTTTCAGGAAAATTTTAAGATTCATTACATTAAAAATTTCTATGCAGTTAAAAAGCACAACCAAGGGAAAAAGAAGATAACTGACAAGATGAAAAGTATACCTGAAATGTATTTGCAAGGGTTTACTGTCCTTATTCTATAAAGATCAGTCTCCTCATGAAACAAACAAAAGAGATCAAGGACATGAGTAGGTAATTCACAAATATAATATAGTAATCAAGGTTGCTGTTCAGTTGCTAGATCATGTCCAATGCTTTGTGACCCCATGAACTGCAGCACACCAGGGTTCCCTGTCCTTCACTATCCCAGAGCTTGCTCAAACTCATCCACGAGTAGATGATGCCATCCAACAATCTCCTTTTCCTCATGCCCTCAGTCTCTCCCAACATCAGGGTCTTTTTCTTTTTTTTTAACATCAGGGTCTTTTTCAATCAATAAACATAACAAAAAGATGTTCAATCTCATTAATATGGAAATAAAACATATTAATCTCACTTCTTGAGAAGGAAATACAAATCAGAAATGAATTTTCCCCTTGAGAGGTAGCTTTTGATTAGAAAATCCTTGGCCAATTTGATTTGTTAAGCTAAAATCAAAGTATCTCTATTCAAATCGCCTTTCCTTTATCATACTTTCACATCATCAGCATCCCCCTTCTTCTACCCCCCACAAAAAGAACATTTCAATGTTCTTTGGTGAAGAAATCAGGTTTCTAAGAATTTCAAGATACATTTTTTTTCTGACAAAGCATCACCAAAGGAGGGCTGGCAAGATATGAAAAGTCTAGTGTCCAATCTCAAAATGGAACAAGATAATCTTCAAACCATGTCTTTCAGCTCACTCAACTCTTCCACCTAGACTCAAATGATGGAGATTAAAGATACACTATAAACCTCCAACAAAGAAACTCATTCACTTTAACAGAAGAAAATGGCTGATCGATTAGGCCCAAGTATTCAACTGCTAGCATTTACCATGTTTCAGGCAGTATTCTATTTGCTTTACATATATTAGCTCATTTATTCCTTACAACAATCCTATAAGGTATTTCCTCCAATTTACAGATGAAGAAACTGAGGCACAGAGAGGTAATTCACACAGCTAGTTATAGAGCCCAAGTTCCAACAAAATAATACCATCACACGATTGAGTTTCCTTAAACATTTTCTAGGATTGACATTTCACTGTGGGGATTACAAGAATTATATATTGCAAAATGTCTTGTATATCCAGTTGGTACCTAACACAGCACTGAATAAACAAAGGCCCAATAATTAGGTCTCAGCTTATGCATCAAGAAATGTTAATTTTCATTAGCACTATGAACTTATTGATGTACCAACATTATTAGTAAGACTTTATTATTAGTAAGACAATGATCTAGAGATAATGGGAACTAATATTTTTCACGTATTTATTATGTGCCAAGCACGTGGCTAACTGCTTTGCATTCTTGTTGTTGTTGTTCACTCGGACATGTCCGACTCTTCACAACCCCATGGACTACAGCTCGCCAAGATTCCCTGTCCTTCATCATCTACCGGAGCTTGCTCAATTCATGTCCATCGAGTCGGTGATACCATCTAACCATCTCATCCTCTGTCATCCCCTTCTCCTGCCTTCAATCTTTCCCAGCATCAGGGTCTTTCCTAATGAGTCAGTTCTTCAAATCAGGTGGCCAAAATATTGGAGCTTCAGCTTTGGCATCAGTCCTTCCAATGAATATTCAGGCCTGATTTCCTTTAGGATTGACTGCTTTCATCTCCTTGCAGTTCAAAGGACTCTCAAGAGTCTTCTCCAACACCATGGTTCAAAAGCATCAATTCTTTGGCAATCAGCCTTCTTTATGGTGCATCTCTCACATCCATACGTGGGAAAATCATAGCTTTGATTATACAGACCTCCGTTGGCAAAGTAATGCCTGTGCTTTTTAATATGCTGTCTAGGTTTGTCATAGCTTTTCTTCCAAGAAGCAATCATCTTTTGATTTCATGGCTTTGCATATATCCTATCATTTAATCCCAACACCTACATGAGGCAAATACCATAATCTCCATTTTATTCATGAATAAACTGAAACTTAGAAAAGACAGTCATCTGTGCATGCATGCTAAGTCGCTTCATTTGTGTCTGACTCTTTGCAACCCTATAGACTGTAGCCTGCCAAGCTTCTCTGTCCATGGGATTCTCCAGGTAAGAATACTGGAGTGTGTTGCCATTTCTTACTCCAGGAGATCTTCCCAACCCAGGGATTGAACCTGCATCTCCTCCAGCTCCTGTGTTGCAGGTGGATTCTCTCCTGCTGAGCCACTGGGGAAGCCTGATACTCAACTATCATCGAGTAAATGAGAAAGCCAGGATTCAAACCCGTATGGAGCTATTAATCCAAAAACCTTATTTCAGCTCATAGCTTCAATCTCTTCTTCCTACAAATTTAGAGATGCTAACAAGAATGGAAACACTTTACTTTTCTCTTCTGTTCATAGTTTTTAACAGATGGGCTTTCTTGGACCAACAATCAGGACCACAGTTTTATTTTAAGTTGTGGCTAAAAGGTGGTGAAGACTGTTCTTTGTTTTGTGGCTAAGAATGAAATTCATCTAAGAATGAAATTAGGAAGAAAAAACCTCAACATTTCAAACAAGGGATCAGCACTTCACTGAAACCTTAATCAATAAATATGCAGCTGACTGATTTGGGGGAAAATCCAGTCTAGTAACTATCCTTAATAGGTTAAAAGTAAATCAATTGTTATAAAGGAGGAGGAATGATAATGTTGAATGCTTGCTATGCCAATGGCTCTTCTGACAGGTCTTACACATCACCATACTCTGTACTCTGTGACCAAGAACAAAGACTCTCTCTGCTGGCTAATGATCTAAGAGCTGGCCTGGCACCAGCAGATCATTAAGAGAATCAATCAGATACTCTCCCTTGGAATGTGAACAAGAGCTTAAATAATAAGAAGAGAGAGAACAGCACACACAGGCAGGGCTCTAGGACAGGATGGACACTTGAGATAGCTAGTAAAGAACAGCAGAAGCACTAGTTATGGAGACAGATTAGAAGGATCAGAATCACTAACTCAGGAGGGAAAACCTATTATATAGGAAACAAAAGGCACCTGTTTCTGAAGGGGCTGGCTCTATGGCTGATTCTTTTTCAGTATGAGACAGAGCTACATTGTTGAGCCTCTAATCTTCATCTTTTCCTATAAATCCTTAAATTGAGTTACTTAAAGGCAATCACAATGTCTCTATTTAATGTAATAAAAAAATACCTAATACAGGGGAGGGAATGAAAAAGAAAGGAAGGAAAAAAAAAACTGTGCTACAGGGTTATAGGCTACAGCTTTTCAGTTCATTCAGTCGTGTCTGTCTGTCTCTTTGTGACCCCACGGCCTGCAATACGCCAGGCTTCCCTGTCTGTCACCAATTCCTGGAGCTTGCTCAAACTCATGTCCATTGAGTCGGTGATGCCATCCAACCATCTCATCCTCTGTCATCCCCTTCTCCTCCCGCCTTCAATCTTTCCCAGCATCAGGATCTTTTCCAATGAGTCAGTGCTTCGCATCAGGTAGCCAAAGTATTGCAGCTTCAGCTTCAGCATCAGTCCTTCCAATGAATATTCAGGGCTGATCTCCTTTAGGATGGACTGGTTTGATCTTCTTGCTGTCCAAGGGACTCTTTTACAAAGAGATTAATTAAATAGGAGTAGGGAATTCCCTGGCAGTCCAATGGTTAGGACTCTGAGCTTTCACTGCTGAGGGCCCTGGGTTCAATCCCTGGTAGGGGAATTAAGATCCCACATCCCACAAGTCATGTGGTACAATCAAAACAGAAAAAAGGAAAAAAAGATTAACCAGAAAGCAAGAATGCAAACATGGCACCTCCAGGTCAACAAAACTATAATAAGGAATTTCGCTTGCAGTGCAGTGGTTAAGACTCCATGCTCCCAATGCAGGAGACATGGGTTCAGTCCCTGCTCTCAGAACTAAGATCCCACATGCCGCAAAGTATGGCCAAATAACAAACAAACAAACAAAAACCCTGTGATGATTTAGTACAAATCTTGACTGATTTTCCATGCACACAAGGCAAAAAGCGAAAGAAACAGGATTTATATAACTCATTTCTGCAGTGTTGTATTATATAGGGGATATTGAATGATGTATGAATGTCCTTAACAGTATTGGCAAATACAGAAACAGAATTTACATAACCACTGCTGCTTATGATCTTCAACAAAAAAATCAAAGCAGAGACTTCTAATTATAACAAATGGGCATATCTCTACTGCAAGCAACTAGAGACTAGGCAAAATGTATGAAACAACTGTTTTCAGACTGCTCAGAACTGTGATCTGTAAGGGAAGATCACAGATTCCTTTAGTCTTAAAGGAAATCAGTCCTGAATATTCATTGGAAGGACTGATGCTGAAACTCTAATACTTTGGCCACCTGATGCAAAGAACTGACTCATTGGAAAAGACCCTGACGCTGGGAAAGATTGAAGGCAGGAGGAGACGAGGACGACAGAGGATGAGATGGTAGGATGGCATAACCAACTCGATGGACATGAGTTTGAGCAAGCTCCAGGAGTTGGTGATGGACTGGGAAGTCTGGAGTGCTTTGGTCCATGGGGTCGCAAAGAGTTGGACACAACTGAGCGACTGAGCTGAACTGAAAGGAAGGGAAACAACTGAGATGAGCCTTGAAATTTCCTATGAGTCTAGAAGCTTATAATTTTTCAAAATTAAAATACTGTTTTTTAAATGAAGACCCAACAAACATTAAATAAACAAAAGCAAAGAGACTTCATCACCAGCAGATCTGCACTATGAGAAACTAAAAGGAGTTCACCAGGAAAAAAGAAAATGTGAGATGGAAACAAATCAAGAGCACTGGAAATGGAAATATGTGAGTAAATATAAAAATCATTTTCTCATTTAAAAAATATTTTTAAAAGATAACTGTCTTGGGACTTTCCTGAAGGTCCAATGGTTGAGACTTCTCGCTTCCCATGCAGAAGGTGTGGGTTTGATCCCTGGTTAGGGAACAAAGATTTTGCATGTCATGCAGCATGGCCAAGAAATTTTTTAAAAAAGATAACTACTTACAGTAAAAGCAATTATATATTGAAGCATTTATAATATATGTATATATGAAATCAATAGCAAAAAAATGGAGATTTGGAAGGGTACTATTGTTAGGGCCTTACAGTATATGTTAAAGTGTTAGTCATTCAGTCCTGTCCAGCTCTTTGAGACCCCTGGACTGTAGGCTGTCAGGCTCCTCTGTTCATGGAATTCTCCAGGCAAGAATACTGGAGTAAGTTGCCATTCCCTTCTCCAGGGGATCGTCCCGACCCAGGGATGGAACTCAGGTCTCCCGCATGGCAGGCAGATTCTTTACCATCTGAGCCACTAGGGAAGCTTAATGTGGTAAACTATTTTATCACAGAGTGGTTAAAGATCTGTACTGTAATCTACAGAGCAACAGTTCTCAATATATGTCCTATGGTCCCCAGAGTTCTCAGTACTCTTCAAAGCCTTCACAAGGTCAAAACTATTTTCATAACAACACTAAGATGCTATTTGCTTTTATTACTTGCTACTTGCCAGTGTACTGGGGAGTTTTCAAGAGGCTACATGACGTGATATGGAACCTACAACCACATATGAGAATCTGGTAGTATCCTATTAAGCCAGATAGTCAATGTAATCATTGCATTCTTCTCCCTAAAATTTTTTAAAAATTATTTTTATTTATTTAATGAATTTATTTGGCTGTACCAGGTCTTAGTTGTGGCATATGGGATCTTAGTTCCCTGACCAGGGACTGAACCCAGGCCTCCTGCATTGGGAGCATGGAGTTGTCTTAGTCACTGGACCAGTGACTAAGTCCAGTAAAGTCCCAAAATTTTGGCTTTGTTTTGAAAATTACAGTCACTTCTAATAAAAACACTATGTTAACATGCAATGAATTTGTTACCTTAAAATATATGAATAAATATTTTAATAATTTACCAGTTCTAAGTTTTAATATGGTTGCATAAAGATAGATATAATGCACACAAACAGAAACACTTCGGGGTCCTCAATTTTTAAGAGCATGAATAATCTGTAAAACTGCAAATGAGTCCTGAGACCAAAAACTTTGAAAACTACTATCCTAGAACAACCACTGAAAATAAAACAAAAGGTTAGGTAGTAAGTCAAACATGGAGATAAAAGAGAATACTTAAAAATACTCAAAAAAAGCAGGAAAAGATTTAAGATTTAAGAAAGAACTGGTAGACAAACAGAAAACAAGTGATAAATGTTAGATTTAAATCCAACCATACTGATAATTATATTAAATATAACTGAAATAACACTTGAATTAAAAGACAGATTGTGAGACTAGGGGAAAAAAGCAAGACCTAACAATATGCTGTCTATAAGACATCCATTTTAAACACAAAGATATAGCTAGGTTAAAAGTAAAAGGATGAAAAAAAAAATATCATGCAAACACTAGTCAAAAGAAAGCTCAAATGGCAATATTAATATTAGACAAATAAGACTCCAAAACAAGAAATATTACAAAGAGTATAGAGAGTTCATAATGATAAAGGAGTCAATTTATCACAAGGACATAATATTCCTAAATGTATTATGCATCAAACTGCAGAGTTTCAAAATACATGAGGTAAAAATGACAGAAATGAAAAGAGGAATAAAAACATCTTCAACTAGGGTTAGAGATATGAATACTTCTTTTTTAATAAAAAAAATCTGTAAGGATATAGAACTGAACACCACTATCAACCAACAAAACCTCATTGAAATTTATAGAACACTTTACCAAAATCAGAATACACATTTTCAAGTACACATGGAACATTCACCAAGAAAGACCATATGCTTGCCTATAAAGTAAGCCAGTTTATTTAAAAGGACTGAAATCACACCAAGTATATTCTCTAACCATAAGAGAATTAAACTAGAAAATTAATAATAGGAAGATAGCTGAAAATTCCTAAATATTTGGAAATAAACAACACACTTCAAGAAATCACAAGGGAAATTAGAAATTGCTTTGAACGAAATGAAAATGAACACACACCAAATTTGTGAGATGCACCTAAGTAGCACTTAAGATGGCCCATGACTGAAGTGACTTAGTAGCAGCACTTAGAAGGAAATCTGAGAATTTAAATGCTTACAGGAGTTAGAAAGATCTCAAATCAGTGATCTAAGTTTCCACAATAAAAGCTAGAGAACAAGAGCAAATTAAACCCAAAGTTAATGGAAAAGAAATAATAAAGTGAAGAAAAGAAAATAGCCAAAAATAATATAGAAATATGAAACTAAAGACTTACTTTTGGGGAAAAATAAAATTCATAAAGCTTTAACTAGATTTAAGAAAAAAAATGACAAATTACCAATATTAGAAATGAAACAGTGAACATCACTACAGATCCTACAGTAATTAAAGAAACAGTAAGGAAATATTAAGAATAATTTTATGCCAATAAATTAATCAACTTAGATAAAAAGGACAAATCTCTTTTAAGAGACAAATTATTAAAACGGACTCAAGACGATAAAGAAATTCTGAAAAGCCCTATATCTACTATTAATACATCTGTAGTTAGAAACCCTGCCAAAAAGAAAACTCCAGGCTTTATGAGTAAATTCTACCAAACATATAAAGGAAGAAACAATACCAATCCTGCAACAAACAGAAACTGAGGAGAAAACAATTCCCAACTGATTTTATGAAGCCAGCATCACCATGATACTTGAACCAGAAGAGGACAATACATACAAGAAAAATTAAAGACCAATATTCCTCATGAACAAGACAAAAAAAACCTAAAAAGACTAGCATATTGACTAAAGATAATTCATCAAGACCTACTGAGTTTATCCCAGGAATGCGGGTTGGTCTAACAGACAAAAAAAGGTCAATAAATGTAATACACCATATTACAGGAAAAAAGAGAAACAGCACATGGCTCAAATAAAATTCATTTGACAAAGTTCACTTATTCATGATAAAAACTCCCACCAAACTAATAAAAAGGGAACTTCCTTACCTGATAAAGAGTATCTATGATAAAGCTGTATCTAATGTATCATTCTTAATGTACTAGAGGTCCTAAAGGTCCTAATAATGTACTAGAGGTGCTATAAGGTAAGAAATAAAAAGCTTACAGATTGGCAAGGAAGAAGTAAACTGTCCTTATTTGCAGATAAGGTCATGTTAACATAGTCTAAGGAGTCTATTAAAAAGTTACCAGAAGTTACCAGAAAAATTTAGCATGGTTGTAGGATGTTAAGTTCAACAAAAAAAATCAATTGTAAAAAAAACCAACACAACCATCTCATCCTCTGTCATCCTCTTCTTAGCAAAGCCAGATAAAGAAAATAAATACTCAAAAAAAAAAAAATTGTATGTATATGCTAGCAATGACCAGCTAGAAATAGAAATATTATCACTTATAATACCATAAAAAGCATAAATGCTTATAAATTAACAAAGTATGTATAAGACCTGCACAAAAAACTGCTAAAAAATTAAACACAGAAATAAATGGATCTATATCTTCATCCATGATCCTCATCATATTGGAAGCCTCAGAATCATTATAATATCAACTTTCCCCAAACTGCTCTACAAATGCAACATAATCCCAATGAAATACCCAACAGGTTTTTTTTTTTTTTTTTTAACAAATTTACAAGCTGAAACTTGTCAATTTTTTAAAATTTAAAATTTTTTTAAATTATGGAAATCCAAAGGACCAAACAATTTTAAGACTTACTATAAAGTTACAGTATTATTGACATAAGAAAAGACTCATGCACCAATGGAACAGAACAGACAATTCAGAAATAAACCCATGGAAAATATAATCTTTTTAATGTTAGAACTAGATATTTATTTTTAAAAACAAAACAATCACAACAAAAAGCCTAAGACTTTGCCTTATAAAAGCCATAAAATAGTATAATCACTTTGGAAAACAGTTTGGAAGTTTCTTACAGAGTTAAGAAAAGACACATATTAAACGACTCAGTAATTCCACTCCTAATTATTTAACCTTAGAGAAATGAACACGTTAACACAAAAATCCCATATATGTATGTTCATAGATGCTTTCTTCATAATAACAAAAAACTAGAAACAGAAATGTCTAATATCAACAAATGACTACACTGTGGTATATTTATACAAGAAAAAATTCAGCAGTGAAAAAGTATAAAACTATTGATATAGACAACAATATGAAGTCATTTGTTGTTGTTTTAAAAAAACTATTCCAAGTAAAAAACCAAACACAAGCTTCCGGAAGCGTGGATACTGCCAATGGGACTTGATCGTCGCCGTTCAGGAACTCACATCTGGGACAATGGTGTGCATTCCCTGCATCGTCATTCCAGTTCTGCTCTGGGTCTACAAAAAGTTCTTGGAGCCATATATATACCCTCTGATCTCCCCCTTTGTTAGTCGTATGTAGCCTCGGAAAGCTATACGAGAAACCAATGATAAAAACAAAGGCAAAGTAGACTATAAGGGTGCAGACATAAATGGATTACCAACAAGAGGACCAACAGAAATCTGTGACAAAAAGAAAGACTAAACTGATTGTCCCGAAGGATCTCATTGTTTTAAAAATGGACCTGATACTATGAAGCACCTTCTTTGTAATTGTCTCTGATCTTTTTCCAAGACCAGAATTTGGGTTAGATATTAATAGTTCAGATATTTACCTGACACTAATCAGGGAATACCTGGTATTTGTATTTAAAATGTAGCTAGTTATATTTAACGACCTCATTCCTGAGTTCCTTTTTCATTAAAGTAGCTTTCATTTCCTTTATTGCAGTTTTAAAAATATGAATAAATATATAAGGTTTGTGCCAGTAGACACTCTCACTAAGTCAGTACCTAGAAGTCCCTGGGGGCTCTAGCTTTTATTCAGGCTCTTCAAATTTGAGTAGCGTAATTTTACTGTGAAACATTGCAGTGAGACTGTGCAGTCAAATGAAAGGTAGTTTTTGGAGATGATAAAAACTTGAAATAAAGATGTAGTTACTGTCCAACTCAAAGGAGTAGCTTATCTGTGAGAATAATAATTACTATTTATTGCTCTGAGGAAGATAGAAAAGACAGGGAAATAGGGGAAACCTCTCTGGAAAATGGAACATCTTTTACATAAATGTCTAATGTGTAATATAAAATTCTAATCCTTGTTTTGTTCCTTCTGTTCCTACAAATGTATTAAATATTCAGTTTAGCTTGTTAAAAAAAAAACAAAAAAAAAAAAACCAAACACAAGAGCACATATTGCATGATTCCATTTATATGAAATCCTAGAAAAGACAAATCTAATATACAGTGACCAAAAACAAATCAGTGCTTTCCCAAAGCTGGAGTTGGGGCAGGGACAGACTGACTGGGATGGAGCACAAGAGAAAATTTTAGGGTGACAGGAATGTTTTATTGATTGTGATTGCTATGATGATCTCACAAGTACATAAAACTGTCAAAAGTCACCAAAGTGTACACTTAAAATGGGTGCATTTTATTGCATTAAAACATACTACAATAAAGTTGATTTAAAAAAAGAAAAAGTTAAGGCTTATTTCCAGATAAACATACCAGGTCGACTGCATGAGTTTATCTCCTCTTGCCCCTAACATCCTTCACTAAATTAGAAATGAAAGGTCTGAAATCAATGATCTTAGCAACCAGCTAAAGAAAACTAGAAAAAGAAAAGCAAATGAAACTCAAAGTAATCAGAAAAAAGGAAGCAATAAATATCTATCAGAATAGAAATTAGTAAAACAAAAAAATAGAAAAAAAAAAAAAATCAATGAAAAGGCTGTTTTGAAAAAAGAAAAAAAAAAAGAGAATACTACTGTTTGTAAAGTTATAAACCAGACTAATTAGAAGACAGAAAACACAAATGATCAATATTAAAAATGAGAAAGATATCACTAGATACTATAAAAAAGCTTTATAAGGGAATATTATTAAGTGTGAGCCAATGATTTTAACAACTTAAATGCAATAAATTCCTTGAAAAAAAAAAAAAAAAAAAAAAGATTACCCAAGTTCACCCCAAAAGAGATACCAGTTTTTCTATACAAATTCTTCCAGGGAATTCTCAATTCATTCTGTTAGGCCAACATTATTACTCTGCTACCAAGACCACACAAAGAGATTACAAGGAAAGTGCAGACCACATCCCTTATGAAGATAGACTCATAACAAAATTCATGATGAAATTTTAGCAAATCAACCCAATGCTATTATTACAAAGATTATACTTTAAGACCAAGTGCAGAATGCATAAGACCAGGAATTCATGATTGGTTTAACAATGGAAAATCAAAGAACGTAATTCTCTAACATTGTATGATTATCTCAATAGATGCAGAAAAAGTATTTAATAAAACCCAATGCCCATTTCTAATAAGACCTCTCAACAGATCTTAAATATGAGGGAACATTCTCAAGTTAATAAAGGGTATTCAAAAAGAAACATAAAGCTAACATAATAGTTAATGGTGAAATACTAAATGTTTTCCTCTTAAGAGCAGCAACAAATTACTTGTATTACTTGTATTCAACACTGTACTGGAGGTAGTACGATAAGTCCAAGAAAAATAAATAAAATGGCATCCAAATTGGAAATGAACAAGTAAAAATGTATTTATTTGCTAATGACATGATTGTATATGTAGAAGCTGATGGAATCTACAAAATAGGTACTAAAACTAATAAATGAAATTAGCAAGGTTATAGAAGATAAGATCAATGTACAAAAATCAACTGAATTTCCATATACTAGCAATGAATAAATCTTGGTAAAGATGGTAGCAACTGGAATTCATACACTGGGTATACAAAGCGGTACAACTGCTCTGGAAAACAGTTTGGTAGGTTCTCAACAAGTTAAACATATCTACCATATGACCCTGTCATTGATAGCATATCCATACAAAGATTTGTACATGAAAGTTTATAACAGCTTTATTAAATAGCCAAAAACTATGTAAATAGCCAAAACTATGTAAATAGCCAAAAATGCCCATCAACAGATGAATGGATACACAAACTGTGGTATAGCTATTTAGGGACTACTACTCAGCAATAAAAAGGAGTAAACTACCAAGAATATGATGAATTTCAAAATAATTACGTTTTAAGAAAGAAGCCATGCTCAAAGAAGTGTATAAAATGACAGCAAACCAGTGATGGCCTGGGGAGTGGAGGGAGCAAGAAAAGACAGAAAGGAAAGAATTACAAAGGGGCACAAAGAAATTTTGGGCTGTTACAGTAGTTTTATTTTGGTTGCGGTTAGTTTCAGGGTGTTTACATATGTCAAAATTTAACAAATTGTATTTAAATTTGTACAGTTTATTGTATTTCATCAATTACAACTTAAAAGAGAAAAAATATCTGGAGAGAAACAAGAAATTAATTCATAAAATAAGAATATGATAAGAAAAAGGTTCAAAGAGGAAAGAATTCTTAGAAATCATAAATGTGAATGTAAAAATAAAGAGGTCAATATAATAGAAAATATCCCAGAAAATATTAACAGAAAAAGAGACAGGTAGAAAAAGGAAAGAAAAGATAGGAGACATAGAAGATCAGTTCCTGGAAGTTTAATATATAACTATTAGGAATTTCTTAGAGAACAGATTATACAGAGAAGAAACAATTATCAAAGAAATATAAGAACTTCTCAGAATTGAGAAATACATATCCAAATTTAAAAGGCCCACAGAGTGTCTATAAAATACAAAGAATGGAAGAAAGAAGAAAAATAGCTACAGGGACTTCCCTGGTGGTCCAGTGGGCTAAGACGCCATGCTCCCAATTCAGGAGGTCTGGGGTTCAATCCTGGTCAGGGAAACCAGATCCCATATGCTACAACTAAGAATTCCCATGCCCCAACTAAAGAATCCCACATTTGATCCCTGGCTCAGGAACTAAGATCCCACAAGCCCAGGGTTACTGAGTCCCCAAGCTCTGGAGCCTGCAGGCCACAACTAGAGAGATGCCCACGCAGACAATGAAAGATTGCACAAGCTACAACTAAGACCCAATGTAGCCAAAAACAAATAAATGAATATTTTTAAAAAATTAAACTGAAACCAGATTTCTTAACAGCAACACTGGATGTATGCCTTCAAATTTCTAAGCAAAAATTAGTTTTCAATTTAGAATTTTCTATCAAACCATCAATCAAATATGAGGACAAAGACATTTTCAGATATGGAGGAGCCCCACATATTTATTTCCTATATGCCCTTACTTAGAAATTCTCAAAAAAGTAAAAAGAAATTTTCAGAAGACATGCTTCACTAAGACAAAAACCAAGAAAGAAGAAGAAATGGAATTTAGGAAACAGGATTTAACTCAAAAGGGCAGTAAAGGAAAATACTAAGATGACAGCTCTGCAGCAGGCCTAGAGAACAAGCAGTACAGATTAGAGCAGAAGAACAGAAGGCTCAAGGAAGAAAGTCTCCAGAAAATAATTTAAAAGGAATCAATAATTATTGAGTATATCTGAGCATTTGCAGGGGAAGAAGTGAGTGTGAGTGACAGTCACTCAGTCGTGTCTGACTCTTTGCGACCCCATGCACTGTAGTCCGCCAAGCTCCTCTGTCAATGGAATTCTCCAGACAAGAGTACTGGAGTGGATTGCCATTTCCTTCTCTAAGGGGAAGAAGGGGGAATACTAATAAGGATATGTTGCACTTGTAAAAAAATTAAAGATAAATTCATTTGTAATTTTTAAGAAAGTGAGGTAATTAGCTCCAGAAAAACAAATAAATTCAAAAAAAAAAAAAAAAGAAACCATAGTACTATACCACTTGGCTTTGCAGTAAACAGTATTTACTTAGCTGTAATGCAAATAATGAATACTGATTTAAGAATCATTAGGAAAGATACCACCAGAAAACAGAAAATAGCAAGCATTGGTGGGGATGTAGAAAAGCTGGAACCCATGTGCCTTCCTGGTGAGATTCCAAAATACTATCGTACAATCACTGTGTTAAACACTATGGAAGTAAAAAATTAGAAACAGAACTACCATATGACCCAGCAATCCCACTTCTGGGGACATATCCAAAAGAACTGAAAGCAGGGTCTCAAAGAGGTATGCACACCCATGTCCATAAGCAGCACTATTCACAGTAGCCAAGACGTGGAAGCAATCCAAATGTCTACAAGAGGGGGAATGGATAAACAAAATGTGGTATATATTATAAACACAATGGAATATTATTCATCCATAAGGGAGGAAATTCTGGCACATGCTATACCACAGATGAAGAACCTTGAGGACATTATAATAAGTCAAATAAACCAGTCACAAAAAGTCCAGTATGGTATGATTCTATAAAGTATTAAAATTCATAGAAACAAAATGTAGAATGATGGTTACTAGGGGCTTTGGGGGAGTGTTGGGAGAAGTTAGTTATTTTTTAATGGGTACAGAGTTTGAGATTTGCAAGACAAATGTTTTAGAGATTTGTTTTACAACAACTTGAATAAACAACACTACAGAACTATACACTTAAAAACGGCTAAAGATGATAAATTTCACGTTTTGTTGATGTTTAGTCAGTAAGTCATGTCCTACTCTTATGTTACTTTTTTAAAATCACAATTAAAAAAACAACACTAACAGGGTCATGTCGGAAGACATAGGAGCCCACTTAAAGGATTTCTCATTGGTCAAAATCGGAACAAATTAAGCAACAAAATGGGTAATGACTATAACTGATTAGAAGATACTGATTTTTTTTAAAAAAACTGTAATAGTGATACTAAAAAAACATTAAATTCTTCATACAAGAATTAACAACTAGTAATTCTAGAAGAAATGATATATTTAGAAAACAAACATTTCCTATGCGACTCTCTGTGTAGTAGCTAATTCAGACAGAGATCACCAATGAATGTTCAAACCATTAGATGAACAACAGTTGTGCAAGGATTTTCAAATGGTGCCAAAGCATCACCCCCCCAGATAATTTACTAATTATAAAGGGGAAAATGTACCTTCAAATGGAAAGATGTAGCAGTGAACATTTAACAAAGTGATCAAACTTAGCATCTCTATTAGTGGACCAATCTGTCATTAGATGGTGCCTCCTTACTTGATACAGGATGTATATACAATGGTACCTATAAATTATTCCAGCTTATGTTAAATGCTTAATCTGAATCTAATCCCTCCTCTAGGCCCAACTTCCAGTTTACAGGAAATACAGTGGATGGAGAAACAAGTTAAACAACACCACAAAGAAACAATCAGACACAATTCAGAAGGAGGGACAATCTACAAAACAAGTGACCCAGATTAAGAGAGACTAAGGAGACGATAACCAAACACATGATCCTGCTTGAACACTTTATAAGAAGATATTTTTCGGAAAACTGGAATACAGACTAGATATCAGATAATTTTAAGGAATTATGATTAAATATAAATTACCAAAAAACATGTGAAAATATTTAACCTAATTATTAAAACAAAATGTTAAAATTTACCTATCAAATTGGTGACAAAAATTAATACTAGTTTTTGGGGCAGGACGATCTGGTAACATTTAACAAAAATTTTAAAAATGTTTATATACTTTACCCAGCAATTCCACTTCTAGGCATTCATCCTATAGAAATAAGAGTTGTACATAAACATTTATGAACCAGAATGTTCACTGCAGCATTACTAATGAAAATGGACATAACCAAAAAAAAAAAAGAAAATGGATATAACCTAATTTATCAAGATGGAATAATAAATTATATGATTCTTTTAATCACTAAAAACCCTTTAATTTGAGATATTTAATATGGACAGGTCCTTAAATACATTAAGTAAATGGAAGAGAGTAGTTATTTTTTGTGATCCTAGAGGACAGAACTAGGAACTACCACTGGAAATTATAAGGAAGCACAAGTTGGTCAATGTAAGGACTAACTTTCTAACAATTAGAATTTTCTGAAAAGAATCTGAAAAAGAATGAATATATGCATATGTGCAACTAAATCCCTTTGCTGTACACCTGAAACTAACACAACATTGTATATCAACTATACTACAATTAAATAAAAAAGAATTTTCCAAGCAACAAACGGCCTGCTTCATGAGGTAACAAGTTCTGCACTATTAGACGCTAAGCAGAGGCTTAATAATCTTTTGGCAAAGATATATGGCATAGATTTACATGGTAGGAGATTGAGGAGAAGATCTTAACGGTACTTTCCAACTCTAAGAATTTATTATCCAATATAAAATTATCTGTTAGCGGGGATGACAAAAAGGAAGTGGTATGTATTTCTTTGTAAATGCTATTAATGACCCACGTGGCACTAAACTAAAAAGAGATTATACCTATATTATAATAATGGAGTTGAAGGATGATTTAATTATTATATTCTGTATCAATAATATACAAATTACTGATAAACTGAAAAAGATGATTTAACCTAATGCAGAGGGATTAAATTGAATTGATAGGAACTAATTTTGAATCTGTCCCCTATTATTTCTCTGTGTCTAATAAGGGGCCTGAAGAGTTAAACCCTTCCAAGGTAGACAGCACTAAACATCTCAAAAAGGACAGGAGGTACTCTGCTCCTTCTCTTTGCTTCCGGCTGCCCAGTAATTCATATATAAAGAAAGGAGAAAGAATATGCCCATATCTCCCCTGCAATATGATATATAAAATCTTCAAATTTTTGAGGTGTGGAAAGTAACACAGAAATTAGTATCACACTGGGTTTCTGAAAGGCAGAAGAAAACACTGGAGGCCTATGAAGGTTTTAGAGTAGCTAGTAATGTCGAAAATTCTTAAGATGTCAAAAAAGAAATTCCCTAAAAGATGCACGTTAAAAAAAAAAAAACACCCTTTTATTATGGAAAATTTCAAATATACACAAAAGTAGAGAATAGCATGTAATAAGCACCCTCACCCTCAATCACAGTCACTGAGCTTCATTTATCAACATTTTTGTAAAGCTGTTTTCTCTAATTTTTCAGATTGAGTTTTTTATATTGTTTTGTTTTTAGATTTAAAAACAAATACCCGACATCACATTATTTTACCTATAAAAACTTCAGTATGAGAAGACACAATTTCTTGCTAATAATACTAAATATGCAATAAACTTCCTATGGTAAGGTACTGTTCTATGTATACTACTACTACTTACACATATAATTTTCATGTCAATTAAGCTTCACTGTTATCTTCATCTTATAAATGAGAAAACTAGTTTTTACTGGCTCAAGGTCACAAAGTCAGTAAGCAGTGGTGCTAGGGTATGAACCCAGGTGTTAATTCTAGACCAGACTTTGTTCTCCCAACCATTAAAGCAACTGACTTTTCTCTTAGTTATTCTAGTTGTCCCTTATGGGATATAGATTGTTGTGATAAAATGAAAGAGGGATTGCTGAACGAGGAAAAGATTGGAAAAGATACAGTAATATGAGCAGCTACTCACTGCTCTTCCCATGAAATTTTCTTTTTAAATGCCCCAAATGAGAAAGGAAAATGTGGCTGGATATCATCACTGTCAACTACCTAAGATATAAGAGAAAGTAAGTCACCTTAGAGAGGGGAGCAATGATCAAGTCTCTTCCACAGAGGTTGAATATAGATGAACTACTTTTAATCTGCCCCTTCAATGACAGCAGGGGCGGGGGTGGGGATGTCTCTAGTTTCACACATCCTTTTAGTTCAAGCCAAGGGATCTCACAAGGAGAGGGCCAAGCAATCAGTACAAGTGCATCTGACTGCTTAATGAAATCTGAGGAAAAACATAAAAGAACCTGGAGTAAAAATTCTTCTGGCTGATATCTCAGAGTTCTCAACCTTTAGCTCATAGCCTTATAAAACAAAAAAGAAAAAACTACCAAGTAATTCAAGATTTGTCAAAGAAAGGAGAGTTCTCCTTGGATCTTTGGCCAAAAATCCTTCTAAAACCCTCCCTACTGATTTACAACAGATCTTAGAGTAACTGAACTAAATTATCTTCTGTGTAGAGGCTGCTTAGGACATTCTTCTTTCCCAAACACAAACTTCTTCCCTGTTCCTACTGCACTTTATTCATAGTTCTATTAGGACACTAACCAATATTGCATTAACTCTTTACATTTTCAATCCCTTATCTTCAAACTGAGCACTACTGAAAGTACCTGAGAAAACTGTGCTGAATGAATAGAGAAAGAAGCTAAGATGACAGAATATGAACTGAAGCAATTCTTTCACCAGTATTTTCTAACCTCCACACCTTCAGTATAATTTACAAGCTTCCCTTTAGGAGTCTTCCCATCAGCTAATACTTCAAGATGAACAAAAACATGAACTATAGTCTCTTGAGGCCTGGAGAAAGAATCTAGCCATTTTGGTTTGCAACAGCTTTTGACTGACAAGGAAAAACTCACAGACTGAAGAATCTGAACAGTAGTCAACCCTTCCAAGAGCTTTTATTCAGATGCCAAGATGCAAGAAGGTATCCAAAATACCTGCTTTTTACTTTTAAATGTTGAAGGCAACAGGGATAAAAATTAAAAAAAAAAAAAAACCCAATGATTACTAAGCAGTGCCTGGTCATCATTTCTACTATTTTTCAGATGAAAAAAATCCAAAGCAAAAAAATCCCAGGCAAAAAATGTCTGGTTATAGACCTCAACCATGGGGGAGACTCTTTTCATGTACTGGTATGAGTCTCCTTGGATGCCTCTCTAATACTAGTTAGCCAAACAAGGTTGAGGATTATCTGGTTAGGCAATCCCTTAAAGTGAAAACCTTTGGATAAGGAAATTATCTTTCTCACCAATTTGTAAAAATTCAAGACATCGCCCAGTTTAAGCTATATCACACTGGAATAAAAAAGTCTCACCATATCGTTTATAGGCCATTCTCTGGTTACCATGTTACCTTGGTTTGAATCCACTGGGTCTTCTATATGAGCAATGACATTCCTGAGATAACTTTGCTTCTGCTTTTCCAGGTCTGACGGTGAAAATGTCGGAACATTAGTCCTTTAGCAAAGCAAACCAGGAGGAAAAACAATCGGTTAGAAGCATGAGGACAGTGCTTTGTAGAGAATCATATACTGTTCATGGGTTGTGTGTGCTTAGTTGCTCAGCTGTGTCCGACTCTTTGTGACCCCATGGACTGTAGCCCACCAGGCTCCTTTGTCCATGGGGATTCTTGAGGCAAGAATATTGGAGTGGGTTGCCATGCCCTCCTCCAGGGGATCTTCCCAAACTAGGGATCAAACCCAGGCCTCCACATTGCAGGTGGAATCTTTACCATCTGAGCCACCAAGGAAGCGATGGATTAGAACAATGAACTCTCAAAACACTAAGATGCAATGACAAAAGACAGTGTTAGTCACGTAATGCAAAGCTGCAATCAAGTATAGAGCCGAAGAAAAAAGATACAACCTCCTGTTAACAAGGCATAGCAAAATGAAGACTACCTACTCCACCGAGACAGGAAGCATTTTGAGCAATTCAAGGTTAGTAAGGAAAGTAACTAACTTCATAAAGCCACACAAAAATTGAGTAAGATAAAGACCAAAAAGAATCAGCTAGATCTGGCAATTAAAACATTGGTGACCTTGGCACAAACAACTTCTGGCCTTTGCTCATGCTGATTATACTGTACTGAGTGTCTGTGGATGAGATCGTGAATTTATTACTGCTCCAAGTAGCCTGACTTGTGTACCTTGGTATAATTTTCATTGTATGCAACTCACAAAGCTCCTTGAAGTAACCCAAACAAAACAGAGAAAAAACCCAGAAAACTGGGACTAGGGGATTATAGTCAAAGGACTTTAGCCTCATCTGTACTACTGAAGAAATTTAATATCTGTAATCAAATTTTTAAAAAGAATCTCACTGTAAGGAAGCACATATGACACAACCTAAAAAAATAGCTTTGCTAATTAAAAAGGCCCGTGTAGAGATACTGCCATCTCCTGGCAACAAGAAAATAGACTGAAAAGGTGACCCAAATCTGCAACCTCTATAAAATTTTTTCACCAAGGACAGATATATGCAAGTTGGGAGAAATGTTTAAATGACTTTCTACATAGATATATCTTAACATTTTTGTTAAAGTTATTCTAACTTCCTATGCCTGTGAACAGGCTTCCCCACACATAGGAAAAGAAATCTTACATTTATACAGTGCTTTCACTAAAGTCTTTTTTTCTTCTTAAAAATAACCCTATGAGGCAGCAGAGAAGGCATCATTAGCCTTATTCTATTGACAAAGAAACTGAGGTCAGAGAGTATTTGACTGTCCAAGGTCACACAGTTATTGGTAGTCCCAGAACTTCAAGTATGCTTACTTCTGGCGCGGGGCTTTTTTCCCACACTAAGGAGAAACTCAGGAGAGTAAGAAAGCAATTGAACAGAACCAACATAAACCAGAATATTTCACTATATTCTTACCTTGTTTTGGTTTGCAGAACAGGAATGACTTTGCCTAGTCTTTTTTCATGGACCTTTAGCTTCCCAGAATCCTTGTCAAGAACATCCTGCTTTTTTCAGAGCAGAAGGAATGAAGAAGGAAAGATGGCCTTAGTTATAAGAAAATAACTAAAAATATTACTTATGGAAATATTCTTGAACTAAAGGTTACATAAGCATACTTGTGAACTTTACTGTACCAGGTACTAACAGAGGTGCTTTAAATGAGATGATAGTAATCTCAAGGAAAAAAAGTAGAATAGCAAAGTCATCATCTTATTCAGTAAATGGTTATATACCAGTTACTATGAATATATTATTTAATTTTCCATATACTGTAAAGTACTACTCACTCCAGTTTATAGATAAGAAATGTGAGGAAACAGAGAAGCTAAATAATTTGCCCAAGGACACAGTGCTAGTTAGGCTTCAAGCCCCAATTTATTTGAATACAAAGCTCTGTTATACAGTTTCATTCCTCTCTTCACCTTGAAAAACATACTTACTTTGCTTGATGAACTGGAAACTGGTAACTTCATTTCAAAACTTGATTTATATGATCCATTTCTCCAGGATGACCCTGTATTAGAAGTCTCTGAATGGTCCAAGATCTGAGAGAATACAGGCGTAGGTTTCTTACTGTTGGATATATTTTTATCAGAGACAGTATGTTGAAAATTATTGTTTGAAGAAGGGAGTGGGGGCCCATCATAGGCAGAGTTATTGGGGCTGATCCCTTCAGATTCTGTGCAAAGTGTGCTCTCATTTGGGCTAAGATCATCTTCTCTCATCTCTTCCCCAAGGGAGGAGGGTTTTTCAGTAACTCTGGATGTAACTTTGGACACATAAGTCTTGTCCTTATCAAGTACAACATCACAAACTGTTGGATCAAATGGTGCAACTGTAACTTTTATAAGATTCTTTTCTAGTGCAAAGCGTCTGTTCAATGGTTTAGTAGGAGTTGGTCCATGACCAACTGATGTAGTTAGTTGAGGTAGTTTGAATGTGTCAGGGGTCTCAGCTTCTGGTCCCATGTTGTATGGTGAATCTTTCTCTTGGGGAGTGTCAAGTGGAATTTGACTCCCCTTCTCTCCCTTCTCAACATTCCTGCTGTCATCATTAGGCAACCCTCCTCCCCAAGGAAAGTGCTCATTTGATAGGTCATCATCCTTCAAGAGTTCCTGAATCTGTTCCTCTGTGAAACTGAAATGGCCATCATCTTCTCCATCAGATAGCTCCAGCAAGGAGTCATCCAATTCATCCTCATCCAAGGAACTCCAAGAAAAAGGAGCATTGTCTTTAGGCAAGAGAGAGGTACCAGAAGACTGTTCAGAGGGCACTAGTGAGCACATCATATCTGGAGAAATAAGAGGCAGTTTCACTGAGAACAGGAAATACCCTTTTAACAACTCCAATCTGCTTTAGAGAGTGATAGTGTCTTAGTATTTCAAATTCTTTGCACCATGGCTTGTAACACGAGAAAGTTCTAAGATATTTAACTTTACCAGAATCAGGGGAATAGCTATCATAACAATGAGATTTTTTTTTCCTATCAAAGTGGCAAACATTAAAATGACACGATAACCTATTTTGGTGAGAATGTGAGAAACAAGGATTCTCACATACTATCAGTGAGAGTATAAATCAGTACAATATTTTGTGGAGAGTAATTTGGCCATAGCATCTGACTCAGCAATTTCACTACAAGAAATTTACCTTGCAGAAATACCTGTACAAAGGCACATAGATACAGTTAAAAGGTGTTCAAAGCAGTATTATTCAGAACATCCAAATATTGGATACAACCTAGATGTCCATCACCAGATCTGTTCACTAAAATCATGGTACATTCATCTTATGGAATACTTTACAATTATTTAAAAACAATGAAGTGGATTGTATGTAGTATCACTGGAATAATATCTATAACATACAACAAAACAAATACATATATATAAAATGTTTGGATTTTCACAGTGTATACTTTTTAGAAAACACACATATTACTTTTGAAATTTAAAAAGAAACAATTTTATGCATACAAGAAGAAAAAAAATTGTCTTTCATACTGTATGGAACTGCTGGTGTGATCTCTGCCTTTGCCACGAGACCAAATGGAAAAAGGGTTCAGCTCCTGCTAGCTGTTCCTTTCGGGAGACTTGTCAAAATGATTGACTCCCACCTTCCTGCAGGCACAAAGAAAATTAGAGGATCTTCTCATCACTTTCAACTCTGCTAATTACAAAGTCAACTGCATTATGCTTTAAGGTGCTCCATCTATTAATTTTGATCTTGATATTTTTTAAAATACCACAAAGTTGGATTCTGAGTCAAGAACATCAAAGAAAAATCTTTAGAGGAAAAATTATGCAACTTAAGGAACTAGTTTTTTTCCTCCCAACAATTTATACTTTCTTAAGAATATCATTTGCTCTAGTAGGATGAACACGGTCTTGACAGTCTAAAGACCTGGGCTACGGTCCTGGTTCTGTCACTAACTAGTTGTGATAATTTGGGCAAGCCATTTAACCAGGGACTTGTTTCCTCATATAAAAAATATGGAAGGGATAGAGAACTGGGATTAGATGATGTCTAAGAGCAACTGAAATGAACTGAAGATTCCACCAAGATCCAAAAGTTGTAGTCATGACCATACATACAAAAACCTCATTTTCAATACATACATAAACACAAAAAACAGGTCTAGAAAAACACAACACAAAATTGATGATTATAATAACCTGCAGGGGCATCGAGAGAGGGACAAGGGGAGACTTCACTACTTTACTTGATATTTATATATACTTGTATAATTAAAAATTAGGTCTTAAGTAGCTAATGATGGACCTGATCTCTCATTATTTTCTAGATGGCAAAAGTGATAGAAAATTTGGAAAATTCTTATAGCCTTTTAACTGTAAATTCTTCCCCACCCCACTTCCCTCTCTAAATTTTAGTTTTGGTTCATGCATTCTTTCAGAAAACATTTTCTAAGCTACCATCAACACACATGACTGAGCTAGATAGTATGTCTCTATATGATTTCTAAGAAATAATTAGATATGGATTCTACCCTCAAAGAATGTATAACCTTCCAATAAAGACAACACTCAACTTACGCACCAAGATAAGAAAATACAAAATGGTATGGGCAATAAAGCACTAGAGAACTACATGAAGTAATGTATGTTAACTCATTATTGCAATCATCTTGCATTATATGCATATGTCAAGTCATGTTGTATACCTTAAGCTAATACAATGTTAGTGACTCAGTCGTGTCTGACTCTTTGCAACCCCATGGATTGTAGCCCACCAGACTCCTCTGTCCATGTAATTCTCCAGGCAAGAATACTGGAGTGGGTTGCCATTTCCTTCTCCAGGGGATCTTCCCAACCCAGGGATTGAACCCGGGTCTCCTGCATTACAGGCAGATTCTTTACTGACTGATCCACCAGGGAAGCCCCAAACTAATACAGTGTTATATGGGAATTACATCTCAATAAAACAGGGAAAATTAAAAAAAAAAAAAAAAAGCCTTGCTCATCGTAGAAATGAGACAAACGGGACAAAAAGGGAAAAACTACTAAGCACCTATACTATAAACTACGCACTGTGAGACACATTTTACAACTCTAACTCATGTAACTCTATAACACAGGTCTTATCAAAGAAACTAAACTGTTATAGTTAAACTTAAGAATTGCTATGATTTTTTTATCTCATTTTACCAATTTTTCAGCAATCGTGGAAGAGTTCTAGGCACCAGGCTTCCCAGGTGGTGCTAGGGGTAAAGAATCTGCCTGCCTATGCAGGAGATGCAAGAGAGAGATGCTGATTGGATCCCTGAGTCAGGAAAATCCCCTGGAGTAGGAAATGGCAACCCACTCCAGTATTCTTGACTGGGAAATCTCATGAACAGAGGAGTCTGGCGGGCTACAGGCCACGGGGCCACAAACAGTTGGACACAACTGAGCAACTGAACACACTCTAGGTAGGCACTGAAGCAGGTGTCTCTATGAAGAAAAAAGTGATTTCTCTGCCCAGTGACTGGGTTATAAAGTTATTTCTTTAGGCAGCAGTAGAAAAAAGGTTTACTTTTGAAAGATATTTCCTTTACTTAAAGTTTGTGCTTGTCAAGCACAAGTATGATAGACACTGGGGTTAAGTAGCCACTTTCTGAGAAGCTCTGAGTCACAATCGCCACTCTCCTACTCCTTCCAAAAGTCTAGTCCTGGGAGTTCCCAGGCAGTCCAGTTAGGTAAGGATTCTGCGCTTCCACTGCAGGGGGCTTCCACTGCAGGGAGCATGGGATCCTACATATTGTGCAATACAGCCAAAAAAACCCCAAAAAACAAAGGGTCTAGTCCAAGCACTTGCTTAACCAAATGAAGAATTCAATACATTTTCACTCTTGGGAAACTAAAGTTCAGAGGCATTTAATGTACTGAGTATACAGAGCTAATATGCTAGAACAAGGATCCAAACCCAAGTTTAATTTCAAAGGCAATGTTTTTTCTTGCTTTTTCTACCAGCCTTGTGATAGACTTGCCCAGAGTCAGTGAGCAAATGGAAATCTTCTACATTCAGTACACTCTCTAACACACTATGAAGGATGCAGACATTAAAGAGGGTTTTTGGTCCCTTGGCAAAAATAATTTAAGCCACTGTATTATGCACAGGCTCCACTTAATTTCCCAAGTGGAACGGAAGAATGTAGAAATGACCTGTGAAAGTGGTCAAACCTCAATGGAAAAAAAAAATCATTACTTGCTAACTTTACTGTGCAAACACAGGACCAATAGTCTCCATAGCCACTGAAAGCATCAATTCCTACGCCACATGACATCCAGAGGCACAGAGCCAGCTCTTCTGAGCTTTCCTCACAGAATGCTCCAATAGGTCTAACTTTGCTCTAAATTTGAATGCTCTTAGACATGCAAAACAATACCACAAACATCTATTTAACTTGCACAAATCATTCTCTTCACAATTACTTCATTAAAAATTTTTATTATAATTGAAAACATATGCAAAAACAACGTAATAATGAATACCCACATACCCATCACCCAGCCCCAACAACTATCAACCCATTGCTAATCTTGCCCCATCCACTACCCCCTTTACCAGATTACTTTGAAGCAAATCCCAGGCATCACATCATTTCATCTGTAAACAACAAGAATTCTTTATCATAAAATATCCAGTTCATATTTTCAGCTATTTTTTAAATGTCACATTAAAAAAAACACACAACAGTATCCAAGTAAGGTCCATACATTAGGTGTGGCTGATAAATCTTGTATTTTAATCTACAGATTCCCATCTTTTTTTTTCTTGCAATTTGCTAAAGAAACAATAACGTAAACTGTGTATGGATACAAACATGGATGTATTATAAAATTATAAAAACATGCCATTTCAAGATAGGGATTACCTCTGGTGGTGAGGAGGGAAAAGGAATGGTAAGGGGGCATGAGTAGTTTCAATTCTTTTTGTAATGTTTTATTTCTTTAAAAATCACTAACAGGAAAAGACCTAAAACAATAAAGCTGAGTAGGGGGTTAATAGTATTCATTATTATGTTATATGGTATATCTGTAACTTTTATATGCTTGAAATATTTAATAATAAAACCATTTTAAAATTAAGAAGCCAGTGGGGAAACAATGATTACATTTTGAAGTTTAAAATGTCCTCTCAAGTAAAATAGGGACCATCATAGTACCTACCTCATAAGGTCCTTCTAAGAATTAAAAATGAGATTATGAATACAAAAGCACTTAGCATACTACAGGCACAATGTAAAAGATAAAGTGAAGTTCCACAAAGACGGCCTTAGTATGTGCCTGTCTGCCATTCTACCATCATCTGCCTTTCCTGGCACTTGGCTTTGTAGTAATCTCAAATATGAAGATCCTGGGACTTCCTTAGCAATCCACTGGTTAAGACTCCATGCTCCTAAAGCAGTGGGCTCGGGGTTCAAACTCTAGTTAGGAAACTAAGATCCTACATGCCACCACCAAAAAAAAAATTAAAATTAAATATGAAAATCTAATTTTTAAAGGAAAAATATAATTCCCATCTCCCGTTTCTCTCTTAATTCTCTGTGACCCTATTCTGTCCTTCCATGTCTCTCTCATCTGTCCACCCCCTCCTTCACACTTCAGTTTACCACCCCCTCGCTCTGTTCTCTAACCTGGTTGCAACCTCAGAAACCAGCTCCCTTTCTATTTTTACCGTACCTAAGAAAACCTACTGCCTTAAAACACAAGCCTTATATTATTCAGGCCACTAAAACTGCAACACCAAACACAACCTCATACCCCTTTCAAGGCTCTAAAAACCAAGACCATTACCAAGCTGGATCTGACAGGTTTGGCCAAGGGCAAGGATTATTTCCCAAAGACCCACTGATTTTTGAGCTTTGATTTCCAACCTTTCCTACGTGTGAGACGTATAGCATTAAAGACACTCGGTGGCCTTTATCACTCCATGAAACGGGCATAAAGTTTAAGCCAAATTAAACTGAACTGCAATTATCTGTAAGAATTCTGCAACTCCCTTGGAGGTAACTGTAGACACTGCAGGAAAGAAAAACAACTCGGACCGCAAATCTCTGCTTTAGGTAACGGCTCACTTAGATAAGGGTGCCAGGACTTTCCTCCCACAGAAACCAAATACTACTCAGCTGAGGCAACAGGTTTCTTTTTAAAAAGAAAATGTTTTTTAAATGATTTAGACAGGATTGCTAAAGCTTGAAGCCTCTAACAAATCCATCAAACTGGAATCAGGTTGGGGCAGCAGATGGGCAATTCAATCATTTCCTCTCCCGGGCCCACCCGGCGGTGCCAAGTGCCCGCTCTCCTGCCCTGGAAGGAACTGGTGGCACGTCCGATCCTCGAGTGCTTCATCGCAGTTCGCTCAACGTAGGATAAGGCTTGACCGCCCCCAGCTCTCCCTTAGAAGCTCTATAGCCGCCGCACCGCACTGCCCTGCGGGCAGGGCCTTCGCACTTCCCTCCTCCCCAAAGACCAAGAATTCCCGCCTCTCCGCTGAAGGCGGGAGCAGCTCGGGGCTTGCTCCCCATTCCTCCCCCAGCAGGAGCCAAACAGCCCCTCAGCAGAGCGGCGCGGTACACCCTCACCCTGCCGCTGGCTGCCCGTCCCACACCTCCGCTCTCCCCTGGGGCGGGCCAGCCTCTCTCCGCTGCCTACCCGCCGGCAAGGCGCGGCCGGAAAGACCGCGATTTTTTGCCTAGCAACACCCTCCCAGCCTTGGGGCAGGGGGAGAGGCAACCCCCACCGCCACCTCCAGTCCCCACCCGCACCGGGCACAGAAAACAGACGTCGTTCGCCCCTCTCGGGTAACCAGACGGCACCCTTTGCCTGGGCAGGGTGAGGGGCATCTATCGTCCGCCGACGTGAATTGGCGGGCGGCACAGACACTCCCCCCTCCCGCCGCCATCACCTCAGAAACGAAAACGAGCCCTTCTCCCAGCAGGGTGAGGGCCTCAACCCCTCAACGGGGCGAACGGCATGCGCGGCCCTCTGGAGAAGCAACAGGCGCCCCCTTCCCCCTCCCAGCAGAGGCTCGCCGACCCCCGCTCCTCCCTCAGCTGTTCACCTCCGGAAGCCGGGCCACAGCCTAGGCGAACGACTGCGTCTCACTCCGCCCCCTGCGCCATCTTATCGCCCCCTCCCCGACCTCCCCCACCCCGAGGCTGCCGGGCCAGCGCCAAGGGGAGGGCAAACAGGCAATGATTGGCAGGAAACCGCCCCGCCTTTCAGAGGGCTGCGCCTGGCGCAGGCACTGAAACCCCGCCCTCCACACCGCCTCCCCCCACCTACGGGCTCCACCCCTTTTCGTCTCATCGACCCGCTCGACACTTGGCTGTTCCTGGCTGCTGGTAGGAGGAGAAGGGTGCAGGCCTGTCAAGCCGAGGGACGAGTTCAGCTGATGCAACCTAACCTGGACCCGCGTGACAGTTTCCGGCACGCGGCGGCGGCGGCTGCGACCGTGAAAGGGGCCCGGGTGCCGGGCTAACTGCTGGAGACAGCAGCGACAGAGCCATGGGGGACTCTCTGAGCCCTGAAGAGAAGCTAAACCTTATCACCCGGAACCTGCAGGTGGGGCCTCGGGGTTGAAAGTGCGCGGTTGGGGACTACGGGCCGGAGGTCCAAGTGATCCTGAGCACCTCTACGGAGTCATAAATGTATGGTACCCGGGATTTCGCGCCGAGGCAGCCCTGAAAGAGATTGCAGTCCTTGCTGCCGGTCGGTCAGTCAGTCCGTTACTACAGAAATCACAGTGGTCTCACCTTCTGTGTGCCATTACTTGTGTTGAGCCAGGCTTTGAATCCACCCCACCCACCCTATTGTGTGCCGGGCGCGGTGCTAAGGCGCTGGGGGGTACGTCAGGACCCTACCCTCCCAGAGCATGTCTGGAGGAAATCAGACGTTTGCAAGGACCCAGGATCCAGACATCTAATTAAGTCGAAACTAGTACTGAAAGGTGCTTTACGCGGAGATATTTATTGAAAGGAAGTTAGGAGGAAGGCTGCGGAGAGTGTTCAGGGAAAGCTGAGGAACTCTAAACTGCCCTTAGGGATTCGGATCACCTCATCACTTCACCTATGTTCTGCTGGTTCCAGAAACTGCAGGAGTAGAAGTTAACCAGAATAATGGGTGTTAAAAACGTGTCAGGTAGAGGGAACCCAGGTCAAGAGCCAGAGGGGAGAAAGAACCCATTGGTTCTGAGAGAAGGCTAACTTGGCTGGAGTAAAGGAGGCAAAGTACAGATCAAACACTTAGAAAATATTTACATTGCTCATTCTGTTGACTTCTCAGGCCTCTGTTGTCATATCATCTGTGGTCTTTATTTAAATAATAAACCCCTGCCAGAAAAACTGCCTCATCCCTTACTCTACCTTTTTTTATTTCTCCATAGAACTGATCACCATCTAACATATGGTACATTTTACTAGTTTGTTTAGGAGGAGCAGGCAAGGACCAGGTCATGAAGGTATTGTAGGCAATGTTTGACAGTGGGGTTTATTCTGAAGGCAGTAGCTTGCTTTTCTGTTTTTATAAGATACAATTCACATACCATAAAATCCTCCCCTTTAAAGTGTGTGGGTCAGTGGGTTTTCTAGTAGTCACATGGTTGTTCAATTACCATCATTATTTAATTCCAGAGCATTTTCATCATCAAAAATAACCTGTACTCATTACTAATCACTGTTTATTCTTCCCCTCTCCCCAGCCCTAGGGAACCACTAATCTGTTTTCTGTCTCTAATTTGCCTATTCTAGACATTTCATGTAAATGGAATTACAATATGTGGCCTTTTATGTCTAGCTTCTTTCACTAAGCTTAATGTTTTCATGTTTCATCCATGTTGTTACACTTACCGGAACTCTGTTCCTTATTACAGCTGAATAATATCCCATTATATGTTGGATTCCTGAATCGGAAAGATCCCCTGGAGAAGGGAATGGCAACCCACTCCAGTATTCTTGCCTGGAGAATTCCATGGACAGAGTTGCCTGGCAAGCTACAGGACATGGAGTCACAAAGAGTTGGACACGATTGAGTAACCAATACTACTTTTATATGAATATACTGCATTTTATTTCTCTGTTTGTCGGTTGATGGACCTTTGAGTTATTTTCACTCATAACTTGATCTTTTTTTTGTCCACACCACGCAGCATGTGGGATCTTTTCCAACCAGATATTGAACCCGCGTCCCTTGCAGTGGAAGCACAGAGTCTTAACCACTGAACCAGAGAAGTCCCACTCCCATAACTTCATCTTAACCAGAGATTCTTGCATGCTTCGCCGTAGCCAGATTCTTTGTTTCCTGGCCTCTCTCCATAAGGAGAGAAATAACACACAAAGCTAGTAGCATTGATTTACTCAGGTTTTAAAGGTTAAGTGATATGACCTTTCCTTGAGTAGTAAAAACTCTAAATGTTCCATAGTCAGGGGTTTGAAGGATGCAGGATCAGCCTCCACCTGGCTTGGAACACATGATTTTAACAAGTCCTGCCAACAGATATTCAAACCAGCAAAACGATTTTTGTCTTTCATGGCTTCCAGTAGTTTCCCCAAACCATCACCTGAAGAAACACTAAAATCTCTTTTTCATGGCTTTCAATAGTTTCCCCAACCGTCACCTGAAGAAACACTAAAATCTCCTTTGTCACAGCATACTAGCCTGTTGGGCTTCCCTTGTGGCTCAGCTGGTAAAGAATCCGCCTGCAATGCAGGAGACCTGGGTTCGATCCCTGGGTTGGGAAGATCCCCTGGAGAAGGAAAAGGCTCCCCAGTCCAGTGTTCTGGCCTGGAGAATCCCATTGGGGTTGCAAAGAGTCAGACATGACTGAGCGACTTTCACTTTCACTAGCCTATTAGAATTTTTTTAATATTGTCTTAGAGCAAAGGAAATTATTAAATGAAGTATTTAAATAGGCAAATGAGTTAATCGAATTTTGTTCTCAAGACCTCTCTGGCTTCCTTTTGCGATGTGGATTGAAGAGAACAAGAGTAGATTTGGGAGACCTGTTAAGAAGCTATTACAGTTGTCTTGGTATGATCTAATGATGGCTAAGGCTATGTTGGTTGTGTAAAGGTGGAAAGAAGTAGGAGGACTTAAGAGCTGTTTCAGAGTAGCTTTTGCAACTCAGTACCATTTACTGCACTAGGGGTGAAACTGTAAGTGAAAAAGATGCCTGGGGAGTGAAGGAGAAAGGTGAAAGCATGAGTTTAATTTTGAACATGTGATTGAATTAACTGGGTTGATAACAAGTACATGTTCTATATAGGTGTGAGCAGGAGATTTGGTAGTTACTAGGGAGACCTGGGTTCAATCCCTGGGTTGGGAAGATTCCCCGTGGAGGAGGGCAGGGCAACCCATTCCAGTATTCTTGTCTGGAGAATCCCCATGGACAGAGGAGCTTGATGGGCTACAGTCCATGGGGTCGCAAAGAGTAGGACACGACTAAGCAGCTAAGCACAGCACACAACACAGATCATAAGTAGTAATTGAAGCAACTGAAGAGGATCAGTTACAGAGAATGTAGAGTAAAAAGAGAGAGGGCCCCAAGGATTACTAACATTTAAATAATTAGGAAGACAAATATCTGCAAAGAAATCTGAAAGACAGCAGCCAGAGAAGTAGGAGGAAAACTAAGAATAAAATAGAGGAAACTGAAAGAGATTTCCATGAAGTGAGGACTAAAAAGTATTCATTCAATTTAGCAATTTGGAGGCCATCTGTGATCTTAGCAAGAGCATTTTCAGTTGTGTGATGCTGTGTGGAATTCAGAGTGGAATGGGAGATAAGGAATGGAGAGCAGAAGAGACACCTTTCAAGAAACTGGCTGTGAAAGGAAGGAGCATGAGCTGAAGGCAGTTGGAGGGGAAGATGGGGATAGGGACAGTCTCCGTTTCCCTAAAGTCACTGACATTACACCGGAGTGGTACTAGCAACAGCACCAGCTTCCTTTGGTTCTCACTCAGCGCTGAGAGCCTGGCTAGACCTCCCTGCTGGCTCTGAGTCTGGACTCTCAGTGAAACGTACCTTTGTTTTCCTTGTCACGGGGTAAAGGATGAGCAGGTGGTGGTGTTCAGTTACTCAGTTGTGTCCGACTCTTTGGGACCTCATAGACTGCAGCATGCTTCCAGGCTTCCCTGTCTTCACTGTCTCCCAGAGTTTGCTCCAAGTCATGTCCTTTGAGTCACTGATGCCATCCAACTATCTCCTCCTCTGTCGCCCCCTTCTCCTCCTGCCCTCAGTCCTTCCCAGCATCAGGGTCTTTGCCGAGGAATTCGTTCTTTGAATCAGGTGGCAAAGAATTGGAGTTTCAGTATCAGTTCTTCCAGTGAATACTCAGGACTGATTTCCTTTAGGATTGACTGGATCTCGTTGCTGTACCAGGGACTCTGAAGAGTCTTCTCCAGCACCACAGTTTGAAAGCCTCAATTCTTTGACGCTCAGCCTTCTTTATGGTCTGACTCTCATGTTTGTATATGACTGCTGGAAAAACCATAGCTTTGACTATGTCAGCAAAGTGATGTCTCTGATTTTTAATATGCTGTCCAGGTTTGTCATAGCTTTTCTTCCAAGGAGCATCTTTTAATTTCATGGCTGCAGTCACTGCAGTGATTTTGGAGCCCAAGGAAACAAGGTCTGTCACTGTTTGCATTTTTTCCCCCCATCTATTTGCCATGAAGTAGTGGGACCGGATGCCATGATCTTTGTTTTTTGAATGTTGAGTTTTAAGCCAGCTTTTTCACTCTCTTTCACCTTCATCAAGAGGTTCTTTAGTTCCTCTTTGCCTTCTGCCATTAGGGTAGTATAATCTGCATATCTGAAGTTATTGGTTGAGTGAGGTGGGACACTGCCATTAAAGCAGCTCTTTTGCTTCCACTGCAGGAGGTTCTCGGGGAAGAGAAGCTGAAGGAGATATTGAAGGAGCGGGAACTTAAAGTTTACTGGGGGACAGCAACTACAGGCAAGCCCCATGTGGCTTACTTTGTGCCCATGTCAAAGATCGCAGACTTCCTGAAAGCAGGATGTGAGGTAAGAACTAATATTATAAACCACGCAGTTGCCCTTGAGCAGCGGCCAAAAGAGAGACTTAGTCGCTTGTTTGGAGGTACTTGAACAAATTCACATTTTAGTGACCCCTTATCTTTTCTGTCCAGGTAACAATTCTGTTTGCAGACCTGCACGCATACCTGGATAACATGAAGGCTCCGTGGGAACTTCTAGAACTTCGAACCAGCTATTATGAGAATGTGATCAAGGCAATGCTGGAGAGCATTGGGGTGCCCTTGGAGAAGCTCAAGTTCATCAAAGGCACTGATTACCAGCTCAGCAAGTAAGTGTTCCACCCTCCTCACGGGTCTGGTGCTTCTAGCTAGTTACAGGCAGTCTAAATTTGGATTCAAAGGTGTTGGGCTCCACTTGTTAAGAACCATTAAAAATTGTATACACTTTGTCCTTTTAATTCATCTATCAAATATCTACTGACTAGTAAATGCCTAGGTACCATACTATTTGCTGGGAATATAAAAGTCACCACAACAAAGTCCTTGGCCTTGTAGACCTCACAGCATATGGGAAAGTGGCAGCCTCCCTTTCTCCTTCCAGACACAGCAAATAGTAATAAAAGAAATGTGGGGGAAAAAAAATCATACTTGTAACATCAGCATTCATATAATTCTTTGCTCTAATTTTTTAGAAATTATTTGTTTATTAGGCTCTGCCAGCTCTTAGTTGCAGCATGCAGGATCTTTAGTTGTGGTATACCGGATTTAGTTCCCTGATCAGGGATTGAACCCAGGCCCCTCCATTGGGATTACAGAGTCTCAGCCACTGGGCCACCAGGAAAGTCCCTGTGCCCTAATTTTTTAGCCCCAGTTTCCTAAGTAATCCTTCCTGCCCACTGCCTCATAGTCTCCACATTATTTATATATAAGCCATGTATCTCTATAATGGTCACTTTTACAGTTAAACCATTAGACTAACTTTTTAAAAGGTAAGCATTGTTCTATCCTATTTCACAGATAAGGAAATGAATTCAGATTTAACTTTCACAAGTTCATTCATGCAGCTAGTAAGTGTAAGGGCCATGATGTGAACTCAGATCTCTTGCTTACAGGTTGATTTTTATTTCATCTAACATAATTTTCTTTGTATTCCCCACTGTTGGACATTTAGAGTTTTAAATAAAGCATATACCTGAAAGATATTGCAGGTTTGGTTCTAGACCACCTCAATAAAGGGAATGTCACAATAAAGTGAGTTGCATGAATATTTTGATTTCCTAGTGCATATAAAAATATGTGAAAATATGTGTTGGACTTCCCTGGTGGTCCAGTGGTTAAAACTCCCTGCTTCCACTACAGGGGGCATGGGTTCAATCCCTGGTCAGGGAAGTTGTGCATGCTGCAACTAAGTGAGGACAAAAATAATAAATAAATAAAAGTTGTGTTTATGCAGTACTATAGTCTGTTAAGTGTACCATAGCATTATGTCTAAAGAAGCAGTGTGTGTGCCTTAATGTGTTGTTAAAAAATGCTAACCATCATCGGAGCCCTTGGTGAATCATAATCTTTTTGCTGGTGGAGGGTCTCTTCTCATTGTTGATGGCTGGCAACCGATCAGGGTGGTGGTTGCTAAGGGTTGGGGTGACTATGGCAGCTTCTTAAGACAACAACAGAGTTTGTCACATCAATTAGTCTTTCACAAACAATTTCTCTATAATTTGTGATGCTTTTTGATAGCATTTTACCCACAGTAGAACTTCTTTCAAAATTGGGGTTAGTCCTCTCGAAGCCTGCCACTGCTTTATCAACTAAGTTGATATAATATTCTAAATCTTTGGTTGTCTATTCAACAGTCTCCATTGCATCTCCACCAGGAGTAGTTTCTATCTCAAGAATCCACTTTCTCTAGTCATCCCTAAGAAGCAACTCCTCATCCATTTAAGTTTTTTCATGAGGTTGCAGCAATTTGGGCTCCACTTCTAATTCTAGTTCTCTTGCTCTTCCCATTATGTCTGCAGTTACTTCCTTCACTAAAGTTTTGAACCCTTCACTTCCACCTGTGCAAATTGAAAGCAATTTCTTCCAAATTCTTGTAATGTTGATATTTTGCCTACTTCCCATGAATGACAAATTTTGTTGTATTTCTAAAATTATGAGACTTTAATGTTGAAATTACTGTTTGAGCCACAGGCTGCAGAATGGATATTGTGTTAGCAGGTGTGAAAATAACGTCAGTCTCATTGTACACCTCCATCAGAGCTCTTGGGTGACCAGATGAATTGTCAGTGAGCAGTAATGTTTTGAGAAGAATCTTTTTCTGAGTTGTTGTTCAGTTGCTCAGTTGTGTCCCACTCTTTGTGACCCCACAGACTGCAGCATGCCAGGCTTCCCTGGCCTTCACCATCTCCCAGAGCTTGTTCAAACTCATGTTCATTGAGTCGGTGATACCATCCTACCATCCAACCATCTCATCCTCTGTCATCCCCTTCTCCTCTTGCCTCAGTCTCTCCCAGTGTCAGGGTCTTTTCCAGTGAGTCAGTTCTTCACATCAGGTGGCCAAAGAATGGAGCTTCAGCTTCAGCATCAGTCCTTCCAGGGAGTATTCAGGACTGATTTCCTCTAGGCTTGACTGGTTTGATCTCCTTATAGTCCAAGGGACTCTCAAGAGTGTTCTCCAACACTACAGTTCAAAAGCCTCAATTCTTCAGCACTCAGCCTTCTTTATGGTCCAACTCTCATATCCATACATGACTATTGGAAAAACCATAGTTTTGACCACCATACAGACCTTTGTCTACAAACTAGTGTCTGTGCTTTTTAATATGCTGTCTAGGTTTGCCATAGCTTTCCTTCCAAGGAGCAAGCGTCTTTTAATTTCATGGCTGCAGTCACCATCTGCAGTGATTTTGGAGCCCAGGAAAATAAAGTTTGTCATTGTTTTCCCATTTGCCATGAAGTGGTGGGACCGGATGCCATGATCTTGGTTTTTTGAATGTTGAGTTTTAAGCCAGCTTTTTCACTCTCCTCTTTCACCTTCATCAAGAAACTCTTTAGTTCCTCTTTGCTTTCTGCTATAAGGATGGTGTGGGCTTAAAATATTCAGTAAACCATGTTGTAAACAGATGTGCTTTCATCCAGGTTTTGTTGTTCCATTTATAGAACACAGGAAGAATAGATTTAACATAATTCTTAAGAGCCTTGGATTTTTGAAATGATGAATGAGCATTAGCTTCAGCGTAAAGTTGCTAGCTGTATTCCCCCTAACAAGACAGTCAGCTTGTCCTTGAAGCTTTGCAGTCTGTCACTGACTTTTCTCTAGCTCTGAAAGTCCTAGATGGCTTCTTCCAGTATAAGGTGTTTCTTCTACACTGAAAACCTGTTGTTTGATGGAGCCACCTTCATTAATTATATTATCTAGATCTTCTGGATGACTTGCTGCAGCTTCTGTATCAGCACCTGCTTCTTCACCTTGCACTTTAATGTTATGGCTTCTTTTCTCTTAAACCTCATGAAGTGTGAAGTTAGCAAAATCCCTATTGATGTTACTATTGCAAAAAAATTATAGTTTGATGAAGGCTCAGATGATGGTTAGCATTTTTCAGCATGTATTTACTAAGGCGTGTACGTTTTATTTTTCAGGTATGTACAGTTTTTAGGCATAATGCTATTGCACACTTAATAGAATGCAACATAGTATAAATGTAACTTGAATATGCACTAGGGAACCAAAACATTATGTGACTTACTTTATTGCAATATTTATTTCCTTGTGGTCATCTGGAACTGAACCCACGGTATCCCCAAGGTATGCCTATAACGTGAAAGATCATGTATGACAATACAGAAGAAGTTTGAAATATTGCAAGAGTTAACCAAAATGCAGCACAGACATGACATGAACAAACACTGTTGGAAAAATGGCACTGATAGACTTGCGCAGAAACGTTTCCACAGAAGAAACCCTTCAATTTTTAACAAACACAGAATCTGTGAGGCACAATAAAGTGAAGTGCAGTAAAATGAGGTCTGCCTGTACCAGGAAATCCACCTAGAATGCAGCTCAGAGATGGACAGAAAAGCTTTAAGCGTGATTAAGTTGTGGATAAGAACTTTTGTTTCCAGCAATCTGGCAGACTAGGTACTCTGATCAGCCTTCCTGCTGAAAAATGTTTTTTTTAATGCTATTTTTAAGCCTTCCAAAGTTCAGATATCGGCTTCCCTAGTGACTCAGACAGTAAAGAATCTGCCTGCAAGGCAGGAGACCCGGGTTCAATCCCTGGGAAGCTCCCCTGGAGAAGAGAATGGCTACCCACGCCAGTTTCTTTTTTTTTTAATCACAATTTAATCTGCTAACAGTAGGCATGCATGCATGTGTGTGTGTAAAGTCACTTCAGTCGTGTTCGACTGTTTGCGACCGCATGGACTATAGCCTGCCAGGCTCCTCCGTCCATGGGATTTCCCAGGCAAGAATACTGGAGTGGGTTGCCATTCCCTTCTCCAGGGGATCTTCCCAACCCAGGGATTGAACGCAAGTCTCTTACGTCTCCTGCTTTAGCGGGCAGGTCCTTTACCACTAGTGCCACCTGGGGAGCCCCCACTCTGGTATTCTTGCTTGGAGAATTCCATGGACAGTCAGTCCGTGGGGTCACAAAGAGTCAGATACAGCTGAGCAACGAACACAAGTTTTCAAATAAATCAGTTGACAACTTAATTGAGAATACTCAGTGACCGGAAACCAAGTGAAGGTGGGAGTACAAAGAGATTTGTATTTCACTTAATCTAAGATGTTTTTTTAAATACTGCTAATTAATCTATAACATGCCTTAATTTTTAATAGTCATCTAGGTTTCAGAGATGCTAAATATTTAAATAAATATGTCTTAAAATCTGTAAAAGGTGATAAAATCATCTTTTCAGTAAAAGAAGACTTTTATTGAAGACTACATGTACCTGAGGAAACTACTTGAATTGTAGTTTTTGTGGCCTCACAGACCACAGTGGGAAAAAAGGAAAAGATAAAACTAGAGTACTAGGCCAAGAGGCATAATATTTGAGTAGAAAGTGTTCCAGAAAAGCAATAAAAAGAGTCAGAGGAAAAAAAAGAAAAAAAAAAGAGTCAGAGGAAAGGAAGTTGATGATGAAATAATGTAAGGACAATTAAAGGACATGAGTTTCCAGACTGAAAGGGCTCATTGAGTGCCTAACACAATGAATGAAAGTAAACCTATGCTGAAGTGCATTATTTTGAAATTTTAAAGCACTGGGAACAAAAAAGTATATGCAAATTTCTAAAGGGACAAAAGTCACATACAAAATAACAGCAATCATAATGGTTCTGCATTTCCCCAAAGGAACAATGAAAACTGAAAGGGGATGAAACAGAGCCTTTAAAATTCTGAAGGAAAGGAATTTGCAACCGAAAAATCTGTACCTACACAAACGACCATTCAAGTGTAAGGGCAAAATATCTGAAAATATTTATTGAAAAAAATTATCTTCAAGTTTTTCTTGGCCATTTGTATTTCCTTTTCTGTCAATCAAGTGTCTATGCAAGTGTCTTGGCCCATTTTTTCACTTTTTTTTATAAAGTTCCTTGTGTTTTCTAGATGCCAAGTCCTTTGTCATTTATATAGCATGTAGATAGGATAAACAACTGGAACAGAACAAACGAACAACTGAAACAGTTCAGAAATAGATCATCACAAATATGTTAAGTTGATATATATGACAGAGCTGGCAGTATAGGTCAGCAGAGCAAGAATAAACTTTTTAAGAAAAAAGTGATGCAGAGATTTTTGGTTATCCATATCGGGAAAAAAATGATCCCTTCGTTCCAAGTGGGTTAAAGATTTAACTGTTAAGGCCAAACTATAAACATTTAAAAGACAACATATAAGACGACTGTCCTCTAATTGTGGGTCAGGGAAAATTAAACAAGACATACCAAAAATAAATCACAGGAAAAGATTGATGGATTCACCTTTACTACAGTCGAAACCTTCACTGTATCAAAAGTAAGATAAAAAGACAAGCCACCCACTAGGAGAAGATATTTATAACATATATAAGTGGCAAAGGAGTATTATATGTCAAAAACTGCAAAACCAGTTGTCAAAAATTGGGCTTCCCTGGTACTCCAGTGGTTAAGTGTCCAGCTGCCAATGCAGGGGACATGAGCTTGATCCCTGGTCCAGGAAGATTCCACATGCCTCAGGGCATCTAAGCCTGTGTACCATAACTACTGAGCTTGCACACTCTAGGGCCCTTGAGCCCTGAGTACTGAAACCCAAGCACCCTAGAGCCCTCAAGCCGCAACAAGAAAAACCACTGCAGTGAGCAGCCCATGCTCCACTAGAGAAAGCCCACACGCAGCAACGAAGACCCATTGCAACCAGAAATAAGTAATTTTTTAATGGCAAAACTTTAAATAATGAGAATATTAAGTAATAAAATTGATGAAAAGCCTCTTTGGAAAATAGTTTGACATTATCTTGAACTGAAGTTCAAGATGCAAATCCCTTGTCTTACAGAAATTCTACTCCTAAGCATATATAAAGGAACTTGCACATATGTACCAGGATACGTATATAAGAATATTTATAGCACATTGTTTAGAGATACAAACAGACTATAAAACAGGACAGAAATACAAAAGTTCAAGCTAATGGTTACTCTGGAGAAGGAAGAAGTAGGATTGTGGAGGAGTGCACAGGAGCCTTAGAAGTAATTAAGTCTTTTTTTTTTTTTTTTTTTGCTATACATGCGGGATCTAAGTTCCCCAACCAGGGATCAAACCCAAACCCTCTGCAGTGGAAGTGTGGGGTCTTAACCACTGGACCACCAAGGAATTCCCTAGGTCCCTTTTCTTAAACTGAGTGATGGGTAATTTAGTCATAATATTGTTCATTATTCCTTACATGTATTTAAGTTAAAATAAAGACATATCGAGACTTGAGAAATTCTGGCGTTTATTTAATAGGCATCCAGAAGAAGAGAGTAGAGGGGAATGGCGGAGAAGCCCTATTTTAGGAGTTAAACAAAGAGAAAGATTAAAGATTAATTTAAATCCATCTTTAAAAAGGAAAAATATAAAAATTAAGTAGTATTTTCAGGAGTGGATGGACTGCTTACATTTAGAAACCAGCAGGCAGAGATGGTTGGATGGCATCACCGACTCAATGGACTTGAGTTTGAGCAAGCTCCGGGAGTTGTTGAAGGACAGGGAAGCCTGGCTGCAGTCCACGGGGTTGCAAAGAGTTGGACACAACTGAGCGACTGAACTGAACTGATTCTTTCTGAATGTCTTAAGATGTGAATTAACAACACACTTTTAGGGTTGCATTGAGACCTGGGCCCCGTCTTAGAGCTGTCTCCTCTTGTCTCCTCTCAGAGAGTACACGCTGGATGTCTACCGCCTTTCTTCTGTGGTCACACAGCACGATGCCAAAAAAGCTGGAGCTGAGGTGGTGAAGCAGGTAGAGCACCCTCTGCTGAGTGGCCTGCTGTACCCGGGGCTGCAGGTACGTGGGAGGGATGGAGTCACCTATGACCTTCTCTGCTCTGATTCTGACTACTAGTCACAAACCTCTCTCTCAGCCCGTTAGCCCAGTGTCCTGGCTGTTCCTTCACCTTGCGGGAGGCCTTCCTTCCCCCTACAGCCCCTCCTCCAGACTTCTGGACCACTCTTTGACTTCTTCGCCTACCTCTCTGTCCTTTAAAATGCTGCTCATCTCACATAGCTTCTTTATAGTAATCATGATCCCTTAATTGAAGAACATTAATTTCAGAGTGATGTGATTGAGTGAGGGAGTGAAGTCCCTCAGTCGTGTCCAACTCTTTGCGACACCATAGACTGTAGCCTACCAGGCTCCTCAGTCCATGGAATTTTCCAGGCAAAGAGTACTGGAGTGGGTTGCCATTTCCTTCTCCAGGGGATCTTCCCGACCCAGGGATCAAACCCGGGTCTCCTGCATTGCAGGTAGACACTTTAGCATCTGAGCCACGCTGCCTGTCTTTAGAGTGATGAGTGAAAATAAATTTTAGGCATGATCCTATTTCCCATTAAGCAAAACAAACACATCATATTTCATGTGTGTGCATTTTTGTATGAGCATGGAGAAAGCATGGGAAAATTCAAACCAAGCTATTGATACTGGTTATTAACTCAGGAAGATGGGATGAAAATGTCGATAGACTTTTCTTTTCCCTTGTATATTTCTCTAATGTTTGATAAAGTCTTACACACTGCTGTATATAAAATAAACAAGGTCCTCCTCCATAGCCCAGGGAACTATATTCAATATCTTATAATAAACTATAATGGAAAAGAATCTGAGAAAGAATATATGTATATATATGTAAAACTGAATCACTTTGCTATATGGCAGAAACTAATATACATTGGAAATCAACTAAATTTTAATGAAATACATTAAAATTTTAAAAATAAATAATTTTTTTTTTTTAACTTGAAAGAAAAGAAAATCAAGTCTTCTCTTGGTCAGGAACTCTAGATCTGAACTCGGGAACTCTATATCTAATTCAGTCCATTATGGTAGCCTCTTGTCATAGTCATATGTGGCTACCGAAGTAATTAAAATTTTAGTTTTCCAGTCCTACTGACTGTATTTCAGGTTGCTCACAAACCACATGTGGCTGGAGGCTGACGCGTTGAACACCACAGGTGTGGAACATACTCACCCTCACCGAAACTTCTGTTAGTGCTGTTCTGCGCCTAACTGCTTGCTTACCTTTCTCTTCCTCTCCTTTCTTTTTCCCCCGCGTCCAATCAGATACTAAATTTTCTTAATCCTACTTAAAAATCTCTTAAATTCACTCTTCTTCTACATCCCCTGAAAGTGAAAGTAAAAGTCACTCAGTCGTGTCTGACTCTTTGCAACTCCATGGACTATACAGTCCATGGAATTCTCCAGATCAGAATAATGAAGTGGATAGCCTTTCCCTTCTCCAGGGGATCTTCCCAACCCAGGGATTGAACCCGGGTCTCCCGCACTGCAGGTGGATTCTTTACCAGCTGAGCCCCAAGGGAAGCCCCCTCACCAACGTCATTCATTGTTATTTCTTACCTGGACTCTCACAGCAGCTTTCTCGCTGTTGTCTTTGTCTCCAACCCTCAGGCCACAGCTCTATACTCTGCTGTCTCAGTGGTGTGGTTTTTCTGCAGTTATGTGAATTGTGGTTCTTCCCTCCTTAAAATCATTCAGTGGCCAGGATGAGGCTAGGTACCCTCACATGACACTCAGTGTCCTGACCAACTTGTCTAACGTCATCACTCACCACTTCCCACACCCCTTGGAGTTTGCAGACTGACTCAGTCATAGTTTCCCTAAACATCTCACACGTCTGAGCCTTCTCACAGTCTGTTTCCTCTCCATGGTGAAAAACATCTATATGTTCTTCAGAACCCGTCTCAGCCCACAGTCTGATTCTAGGAAGCCTTCACCGCCACCAGGCTGAGCAGATAGAGAAAATAATTTCTTTCTTAGTGTTAGCATGTTCCTTAAATGAACGTGTAAGTTAGCCCTTGGAATGCTGTATTGAAATGACCTGTTTATGTGTCTTTCTTCTCAGCTAGTTAATTGACTTCATGAAGGCAGAATCTGGGTCTGGGTATGATTCACATCCACAGGGTTGGCACTAGGCCTGGCATGTAACAAGTGATAGAAACTGTTTGTTTACTAATTTAGTCTTGCCCCTTTTTTCTGAGCTCTCACAGCACTTGCTTCTTACTGCCAGTTATTTGACACTTGTTGCAGGCTACCTCATTAATTGGGTACCTTTGATGTGAGTATAATTTGTCTTTTTCCTTCCCTTTCCTTCCCTACCGGATCGTGAGCTTCCTGAGAGCAGAGACTCTTCTTATTTTTTTATCCTATAATATCCACATGGAGTGCAGTTCACAGAAGGCACTCAGCAAATGTGTGTCCAGCTCTTGAAGCCAACAGGAAGACTGAGTGCTGCTTATTTGCTTCCTGGTTTACTTTTTGAAAATTCTAATGGTTTTCAAAAGTTTCTGGTTTCTTATACCCATTTGGAAGAAATACAGTAGAAGTTCATGCTTGTGTGTTTCTTCCCACAGGCCTTGGATGAAGAGTATTTGAAAGTGGATGCCCAGTTTGGAGGTGTTGATCAGAGAAAGATTTTCACCTTTGCAGAGAAGGTTAGTGTCCTCTTTCTTGTCTTTTTTTCTTTTGCATCGCAGAGGTATACATTGGAGTTTCTTTCTTTGTTTCTCTTTATTTTGTTTTATGTTTTTATCTGGGTTGGGGCTTAGTTGTAGCCTGTGGGATCTTCATTGCAGTGTGCAGGCTCCAGAGCATGTGGGCTCTCTAGTTATGGCACGTGGGCTCAGTGGTTGCATCTCACAGGCTTATTTGCCCTGCAGCCTGTGGGATCTTGGTTCCCCAGTCAGGGATCAAACCCACACCTGCCGCATTGGAAGGCAGATTCTTAACCACTGGAACACCAGAGAAGTCCGCATTAGAGTTTCTTGAATGTGCCAGTCCCAGCAGTCATATGGTACGGTAGATATTATTCTCCTTGTTTTGCAGATAAGAAAACTGAGCGTAGAGAATAAAAAAGCTGTCCAGTATCACACAGTCAGTGACTGAGCAGGAACGAGCATTCAGATCTGTCTGACTAAAAAGCCTGTACTCTTGCTGCCACCAAGAAGCTGCCCTCAGACCTGGTGGATTTTCTTCTTCTTCTTTTATTCCCACCACCCCGCCCCCCCCCCTTTTTTTTTTGCTTCTTGCCTAATAGCTCAGTTTCCAGGGAAAGGCACCACCAGATAGAACTTCTGTTCTTTCCCAGAGCATTTGGTCCATATTTCTCTGGATCTTACATAAACCACTCCTCTCTGAAATGAGGTTAACAGGGTTTAGAAGAGGAAATCAGCACAAACCCCTAATAGTTCTTTTCTGGGAAATAACTTGAATAAGTTGAAAAGGGCTTTTGAGAAGTGGTTGGTATTTTTGAAAGCTTTTCAAAACCTCATGTTGGCAAGGGAGTAGAGAAAATACTGCCAGTGAAAATGTAAATTCCTGATGGGTGATTTGATGCCTCTAAAATGTTTCTACACTTTTTCCTAATAATAATTACACAAATGGGTCCTCAGGAAATAATTTTTAAAATGCAACTTGGTTGGAGTGGGGAGAGGGGAGAATGTGTAGCTTGGGAGTTCCCTGGTTGTTAGGATTTGGCACTTCCACTGCTGGGGCCCAGGTTTAATCCCTGGTTGGGGAACTGAGATCCTGCAAGCCATGCTGAGTGGCCAGAATTCTAAAATGTTTTTAATTAAAAAAATAAAAGTGCAACTTGAGTTCTGTATGGAAGTATTTATCATGTTATCAATTTAAAGCCCACTCCAGTATTCTTGCCTGGACAATTCCATGGACAGAGGAGCTTGGCGGCCTTCTCTGGAGCCCATGTCCATGAGGTTGGAAAGAGTCGGACACCGACTGAGCACACACCACAATTTAGAGCACAACTTAGAAATAAATTAGTATTCAGTGGCAAGGGATTAGTTGAATACATTAAGATAAATCCTCCAGTGGGATATAATATAACATTTTTTAAAATATTTTATTTATTTATTTATTCGACTGCACTGGGTCTGAGCTGCAGCGTCTAGTTCCCTGAGTAGGGATTGAACCTGGGTCTCCTGAATTGGGAGTGCACTGTCTCAGCCACTGGACCACCAAGGAAGTCCCTATAGAATATTTTTTAATGGTTTTTGGATATATTTAATAAATGGGGAAATGTTGACAATGTAAGGTTTTTACTATTATTGAGGTATTTTCTGTTCCATATTATCTCTTAAATTTTTTTTTAAAGAAGAAAAAAGGATTTTAATTGTAACAAAATACAAAACAAAGCAGTGTTATAGCAACTAGTACATGTAAGTATGCAAGACACTTAGCATAGAAACAGCAAGAAGTCTTATCCATGTAAAGAAATTGTATATACATACACACATATATAGAGAGAGAGAAGGTCCCCTGGAGGAGGGCATGGCAGCCCACTCCAGTATTCTTGCCTGGAGAATCCCATGGACAGAGGAGCCTGGCGGGCTACAGGCCATGGAGTCACAAAGAGTCGGACACGACTGAAGTGGCTTAGCACAGCATAGCATGCATATACACACACACACACACAAAATAAACTAGCATATTGTTAGAAGTCAGCCACGTAAAAAATAGATATATATGTGTGGGTGTGTGTGTGTATATGTATTCAAATATATTTTCTCTAAGAATATTTTTTTCTCCTTGACTTTATTTTTTTTCTTTA